>NW_006294993.1:328507-329325 GCF_000327345.1 Myotis davidii | reverse complement strand
GGTCCCTGGTCCCTGAGCTGGGCCCTCGGAGTCACTCCACCGAGGCCTGGGCCGAGCGGTGTGCGCGGCTCCCGGGGAGGGGAGGGGAGGAGACACCGTCCTGGCCTTCAGCGCAGCGCCCCTTGGGCGACCACGCTCTCGGAGCCCAGCCTACCTAGAGGTGGTGCGGGGAGGGCGGTGCAGCGAGTCAGGGCACCCCAGTTTACCTGACCTGTTCCAGAGAGACCCCAGACCAGCTTGAGATGGCCGCTGGAGGTTAAATCTTGAGAAGGCGGTAACCAGTTGGTCTCCCATTACGATTCTCTAGCGAGGGGACGCTCCATTTCTGTTTCCATAACTACGCTGGATAATTGCAGGGTGCTCTTCTACCGGTTGACTTTATCAGCATACGAATTAGACATTACGATTTCTGGATTCTGTTACTGTTCTGTAGGTTCTCCTACTTATGACGTCTATTTACAAAATAGTTGAGCGCCCGAAGTTAAGCATCAGAAGCACTGGGTTCTGATCATGAGAATGACAGGCATTCACTGAGCACCTACTGTGGGCCAAACACCATACTAAGCCTGCTTCTCGAATGATCTTTTTCCGTTTTCAGAGTAGCCCTTTGAGATTGGTGCTGGCATTGCGCCCATCTGCAGAGGGTTATGCAGGCTTAGAGAGCTGGGGCTCGCCTAGGGTGAAGGACCCCCCACCCACTGTGGCTCCAGCCCCAAGCTTATTCTCTGTGCTGGCATGTTCCGTGAGTGCCCAGTTTCTACCTTGCGATGGGGGATTGACTTCCATGGGATCAAGTTTTAGCTTTATTGCCAGAAACT
>NW_006294993.1:314519-328493 GCF_000327345.1 Myotis davidii | reverse complement strand
GTAGTTCTGGATGATGTCCGTTTTGTGTTTTTGAAGTATTATTCAATTGTTGTGGGAAGCAGCAATTTCCCGGTGTTTATCTATGGCGCCATCTTAGTTTTCCCCGGGATCAAGTTTTAGCTTTATTGCCAGAAACAGTCCAAGGGCGTTCATTTTTTTTTTATAATAGAAGAGAAAAATTTTGGAAATTTTAAGGCATTTACTGAATTTGAGTAGCGTCAGTATAGTGGATACAATGATGAAGTAAAATTATGTAGGTTGATACCAGTTAAAATTCAGAATCTGTTGATTTAAAAGTGGATATGCTTTGTTTTGTAAATATCTCTTGAGTACCAAGGAAGAGCCCAGCTGGAGCTGTGTGGGTGGGCATGTGAAGGGAACAGGACAGCTGGCTAAGTGGAGCATCTTTGATTTTAAGTGCATTCCATCTAATTTTAGCAGACTCTGGCATTTCTACAGTAGGCAAACACTTTTACTTCTCTCTAAACTTAATGCTTTTTAAAAATATTTATATGTTTTTATTGATTTTTAGAGAGAATGGAAGGGATATAGAGATAGAGAAACATCAGTGGGAGAGGAACATCATCCATCAGCTGCCTCCTGCACGCCCCCTACTGGAGATCGAGCCTGCAACCCAGGCATGTGCCCTGACCAAAATTGAACCATGACCTTCTGGTTCATAGGTTGAAGCTGAGCCATGCAAGCCAGGCAATTTCGTTTACTTTCATTTTGTTATTCTTGTTTTTTTAAATATTTTTAAAATATTTTTTAATTGATTTCAGGGAGGAATGGAGAGGGAGAGAAAGAAAGAAACATCAATGATGAGAGAATCACTGATCGGCTGCCTCCTGCATGCCCTTTACTGAGGATGGAGCCCACAACCTGGGTGTGTGCTCTTGACCACAATTGAACCTGGGACCTTCAGTTCTCAGGCCAACACTCTATCCACTAAGCCAAACTGGCTAGGGCTAAAATATTTTTAGTGATTTTAGAGAGGAAGGGAGAGAGAGATAGAAACCTCAATGATGAGAGAATCATCATTCGACTGCCTCCTACACACCCCACACGGGATCAAGCCCGCAACCTGGGCATGTGCCCGGACCTGGAATTGAACCATGACCTCCTAGTTCATAGGTTGACACTCAACTACTGAGCCATGCTGGTCGGGCTCTTTTACTCTTAAAGGTGTAAGACACCAGGCAAAGGCTGTTTCTTCACAGTGTGGTGTTCAAAGGGAAGATGTTCTCAGTGCTGATGGTATAAAAGTACTAAATGACAATCATGTGGTCAGAGTAGGAAAGAACTAAAGTAGATCTCCTTTTCCTTGTGTGATATCTTGTAAACTTTCAGTGCAGACAGGAAGATGCACGTAATAAGAAAAAATAGTGGCTGCAGAAATTTGAACCTGATCTGGGTGTAGCAGAGGAGTGTGGAGGCATGCTATGGGTCCTTGCTGAGGGGTGAGGTCCCGTGTGAACGAAGGGCATTTCTGTGCTGCCGACTCCCTGCAGGGCTAGACACCTGACATGTGCTCCTTGCATGTGATTGTAGCATGGGCTCTGGCAGCTCAGTTGCTTGGAAAGGGGCGCTTGTGTTTACAGCTGTATTGTGTTCTTTTCCTCTAAAAATGGCAGCTCTGTTAGATTGGGCTGCCTTATAGCAAAGTGCTCCGCTTCGGAGATGGTGTTCTCGCAGGGGAAGCAGAGGAAGGGTATGGCTGCCTTGCACCAGCATTTCCAGGCCCTGAAGCAGCATCTGGGGTGGGCTGGGGTGTGGCTGCCCTCAGGCAGATGGACCAAATCATCTTCACAAAACCTTTCAGAGAAGAGGCATTGTTAGTGTCCAGTCCTCCCCCGCCGCCTGTCCTTTCACCCTTTCTTTCTCCTCTGTCCCCTGGACTTCTCCATGACTTCTTACTTGGCACTTTCTGGCCTTGTTTTGTCTCTGGCAGATATCAACCTGAATTCTCCTAACAAAGGTCTGTTGTCCGACTCCATGACGGATGTCCCTGTTGACATGGCAGTGGCTGCCCAGACTCCTGCTGTCGAGGGTCTGACGGAAGCTGAGGAGGAGGAGTTGAGGGCCGAGCTCATGAAGGTTCTGTGTCTTGGCTGGCTGGCCTGTGGGACCATGAGCGAGGCCCCCTTAGGCTAATGAGGGCAGAGTGCTGGCTGTGCCCTGAGAAATGGGGTTATCCTGAGGCCCCACAGACACTGCTCTTTGGGGCCCCGGCTTGTATGTACCCAGCCCCTCATGGGTGCTCCAGGGGGAGGATGTCCACACAGGGGCAGCTGCTCTGAGCACACCACCCACGGGGAGTTTCTCTGTTGGCGTTAACACCTGACATTTTCAAGACCCCATCATCTTATTGCCCCTGGATCTTAATTTCTCTTTCAAAAACACCTTTTTGTAAAAAGTACTTAATGTGATCTTTTTAAAGTGAGAGTCCCTTAAGAGAAAATCAGAGTTAAAAACAGAAGCCTCTGAGTTTAATTTTTATAACAACTAATAAGAGGGTTTCTTTCCACTGTGTGATGCAGAGCCTGGTAGTGACTCAGTTGATATCCCAGAGTCTGGGGAGATGGTCTTGTTAATATCTGGCCATATTTGTCACAGGCCTCTGCTGTGTCTCCAGAGACAAGCCCCATCTTAATACATCCCAGGCCCAGTCCTAGGTCTGAACAAAGCTAGTTGTACAGACCAATCTCAGCCCCAGGACCAGGTTTCAGATCACAGGAAAGCACGTGGCTGTTTCTGAATTGAACAGCGATTAAGAGAGAAGCAGTAAGAAGTCCAAGGACATGTATGCTTTGTATTTTACTTCAAATATGTTGGCATTGAGACTAAAGCCACCAGGTCTTTTTCAGAGTTGGATCGCAGAGTGGAGTCACTCTTGTGTCACTTAAAACTTTCAACTTGCATGTTCCCAGGACAACGTGACCATGTGCCCCAGAGCCCTGTCAGTCATTACACCAGGAGTGGAGTCTTCTGGTCACTGGTTGTACCTGACTGAGTGACTGGTAATAGTTTGGCCTTAGATGATACTGTGTTTGTAAATTATTTCTTGTTTCAACTATTTTCTAAAGCAAAATATAGGGATATTCAAGGCTCTACACTGTTTTTAGTGCCTTAATCCAAACAAGCACTTTTTAAAGAAAGGGGCTTTTTTAGAATAGCTGTTCATATAGGAGCTGGAAGTGCTGAGAACTCTAGTAAGGTTCAAATGGATGCTTCCTTCTCGTGTCACTTATTCTTTCTTTTTTTAGAAAATACTTTAATTGAATATTTAGAGAGAGGAAGGGAGAGTGAGAGACAAAGAGAAACATCGATGTGAGAGCACAACATTGATCAGCTGCCTCCTGCACGACCCCCACTGGGGATCAAGCCCACAGTCTGGGCATGCGCCCTGACTGGGAATTGAACCAGCAGCCTCTCAGTGGATGGGACAACGCCCAACCGAGCCACACTGGCCAGGGCTTTTTTTTTTTTGAGACCTGAGGAGGTTCAGGGTTCTCTGTTACTCAACTCAAATTACCTTAAACACAAAGGCGAATTTACTTTTGGCTTGTGTAACTGGTTTTTGCCAAGGCCTGCAGCTGACCTCAGGAGCACAAATACTGTGATGGGGCCGGTTCATGTCACCTGGGTTTCTGGCCATCTGTCTGCTCTGCTTCCTTCCTGCTGCATAAGGAACACCCCCCCCCCCCCCCCCCCCGTAGATGGGGCGGGCTGCCAGATGTTCCAGCCTCTGCTGTCCAAGCCCAGAGGCAAGGCCTCCCTCCTCTGACCCTGTGCCAGCCCGGGCAGAGCTCCAAAGGCCTTGCTCAGTCTCCCCCGGTCAGCATGGTGATCGGCAGCCCCAGCAGAGCCACTCGGCTTGGGGGTGAGACAGTTCAGCAGAAGAAGTTGTGTTGGTACCAGATTTCTGACATGTACGTTTCTGTAAGGGGACAGTTCTTAGATAACTGAGGAACCTCACATCGCATTGTATGAGGATGTCCGTCACTTCCTGTGGTAGTATAGCTAATCATGTCAACTTCGTGCTTATGCAGGTAGAAGAGGAAATTGTCACCCTGCGCCAGGTCCTGGCGGCCAAGGAGAGGCGCTGCGGAGAGCTGAGGAGGAAGCTGGGCCCCTCTGCTTCGGAGGGCCTGAGGCAGAGCCTGTCCAGGAGCTGGCGCGACGTGCAGGTCTCGAGCGCGTAGGTGCCTGCTCTGCGGCAGGGCGCCCTGGTGGTTGGAGAGCAAGCACAGCGTGGTGCCTCTGTCCTGTCGACGGGGTGTTCGTTCTTGAGGACGAGGTGCCTCCCAGGAATGGGGACCACATGTGCCTGTTTGGAAGCAGTCAGCCAGGGGCCTTGCCACCTTGACCTAGCAATTGTCCTCCCACTTTCTCCGCTCAGTCAGATGTTTTGTAAAAGGTGGATGGACACACAGCTAGTTGTCCAAGTGGAAATCGACAAGAATATGTTTCGGGTCCAAATTTGAGAGCACACTAATGAGGTCCTTGATGAGACTGACTGCTGTGGTCCCCAGAGCTGAGCGTCTGCTCGAGTGGACGTGACTCCCCATGACGGGTGTGATCACAAACGCTCCGCTCTGACCTTGGGCAGGGCAGCTGCGTGGCTCCTCTGAAATGTATCCTCCAGGGTGGGGGTGAGGAGTGTCTCCCACTGTCTGAAAGGCCTGTCCCCACAGGCAGTCACTTCATAAATCTCACCTGGAAAAACCCCGTTTCCGTCTTAGGAAAGCATAGCTTCTGAGCCTCAACGGGTGACTGCTACAAGTGTTTTGGGGCCACAGGCTGCCCTTCCTGCCCTCACAGCAGTGTTCCCCAAGAGCCATCGTAACATTGAATGACCCTCGGCCAGACGGGAAAGAACTGGTTTGTTCTGCGCCTCCCCTGCCCCCACCGGGGCGGCATAGCAGGGTGCTAAGCAGAAGCGGCCCTGTCCTCTGGTCGCAGACGTTCTGTGCTCCTGCCAGTCAGTTCTCCATTGGCCCTGGAATTTCACTTGCAGTTTGAAACCTGAGTTGAAAGTTTTTCTAAACAATTCACCATAGACTTTCTGTTTTTAGCTATGTGAAAACTTCTGAGAAACTTGGAGAGTGGAATGAGAGAATGACCCAGTCGGACCTGTGAGTGCCTTTGCCATCAGCACCTCCCTCCCCTCTCCTGCCCACACCTTTCAGGGGCAAGCAGGCTGTGTGTGCTAGGCACACACCTAGTTGTGTTTCCTGGCTAATTCGTATCGTTTTTTCCCTCTTCAACACGAATGGAACGACCCTCACACTGGCCACCAGACCCCACAGAACTCCTCTGCCTGCACCGTCCCTTGAAGAAGAGCCCCGGGCTGGCGGCAGCCTCTCCCTCAGACCCCTCAGTGTTCCAGGGGGCGCGGGGCCAGGTCCCGTCTGCACCACGTGGATGGGGGGTCTTTGTTTTTGTCCTTCCTTCTCCTGCAGACCTGGCTCCAGCTGCTGGGGTCTGTGGAGCTTCCCTCGCACGTAGATGCTCTTCAAGTCAGGGTTGGTGCAGGCCATGCCTGTGGGATCCTGAAGGAGTCCCCTTGGTCCGAGAGGCACCAAGCTGTCAGCCACACAGAACAAACCATGCAGAGTACAGAGCACAGCTCTGGTTGAGAACCACGGTGATGTTCTAGCTGAGATCCTTCAACGAGAGAGTAGAACTTCATCAGATCATAGCTCTTTAAGCCAAGTGGGCAGTGTTTAGGAATGGTCGTTCTCTGATATTCTGTCTCGTTCAGAAGGAAGTACTGTCATGGTTGCCAGCAGAAAGCCCGTTAGTGTTGGGCTGAAAGAAAACAGTTGCTATCCAGCCTCTCCTGGGGTGCCTGGGACCCAGGTAGGGTAGCTACACATGAAGCCTCTGCAGCCTGGTGTGCTCAGGGGACTCTGACTATGCCTGTGTTCTGCTGTTTGTGCAGTTTGGTAGACAGCTGGTTGTGGCAGTGGGTGTTGTAGCAGTGTGGCAGTATTCGGTGATTCAGTGGCTGTCGCCAGACCATTCGCAGTGCAGACTTTATCAGGAAATAGCCTTTGGAGACTTCGGTGCTGCTCTGTAAAACCAGCCAACACACTGTTTCCAATAACTACAACTCTCGCTCCCGGGAGAGGAGCCGTAGCTCTGGGTGTGGACGTGTGTGGCCAGCAGCATAGCCTTTCCATGCATTTCACCAGCAGTGGCTGTGCCCCCGGAGTTTCGCACTAGTTCTGCTGGAAAGTTGTCAGATGCTTCCAGGCTGAAGGCATTTCTGCAGTGACTGCCCAGGAGGAAGGCCACAAGGCCCGGGGTGGTGTGGCCATCTCTGGGGGCAGGGGCCCAGGGGTGCTTGGCCAGAGCCCCCAGGGTGTCACTGCAAGATAGCTGGCCCAGTGTCTGAAGGGCAAACGCATTGGGGTGAGCCCGTCTCCCCGACTGTGGGTCTGTAAGTCCTGCTCATGGAACCGTGCTGGAAGGAAGCAGTTTCGGTGCTACTGATCTTCTGTCAGCCAACTCTTCCCCCCCTTTTTTTAACATTTTTATTGATTTCAGAGAGGAAGAGAGAGGGAGAGATAGAAACATCAATGATAAGAGAGAATCATTAATTGGCTGCCTCCTGCACCCATGTGCCCTGACTGGGAATCGAACGGTGACCTCCTGAGCCATGCCTGCCGGGCCCTTCTTTAAAAATATTTTTTTATTGATTTCAGAGAGGAAGGAAGAGAGAGAGAGAGGCACATCATTGATGAGAGAGAATCATTGATCGGCTGCCTTCTGCACACCCCACACTGGGGATCGAGCCTGCAACCCAGGCATGTGCCCTGACCAGGAATCACACCGTGACCTCCTGGTTCATAGGTCGACTCTCAACCACTGAGCAATACCGGCTGGGCCATTGGGTTCTTTTTATAGGTAGATCTTAGCTAACACCGTACTGAGAGGGCACCAGTGAATTCCGTAGTCACAAGTTAACTCAGTATTGTCACTGTATTGAGTGTTTTGGTTGCAGGTGACAGAAAGCACAGCTAAAGGCTGTCAGTCTGAGGGTGTGGAGGTCTTGCCTGTCGAGAAGCCCCTGTTCCAGGCCCACCGACCAGGGCTCCCGCGGAGCACGGGGACCTTCCATTCTCCCCACAGTGGCTTTGTTCTCAGCTCCTCCTCTTTGGTGTGAGGGGCTCCCAGCAGCAAGGGGCCCACTGTGGGTCTCCTTGGACTCTTGCTGTGGCCAGGAGCGGGAATCTCTGGCCGGCCAGACCTGAACTACCTGCCCACCCTTGTTGGGGGTGGGATAGCCTCCAAGGGAAGGTGCCCCTAGCAGGTGCCCCAGAGGAGGCTGGTAGTTTTCAGGATTCTACACCATGTTTTCCTAAAAGGTGGTAGTGATTCCCAAAGTGGTGCTAGCCAGGCTGCATAGACTAGCGTGCAAACATGGTGGGGGCTGACTTACCTGGATACAGACTCTGGCTCTGCCCCCAGGCCTGTCCCATTGGTCTCTGATGGGGTGGTGCCCTTGGAGTTGCCCACAGGATGCCCTCTTTGTCACCAAGGACTCAAGGCGCAGGCCCACGCTTTTCTCTTGGGCTTCACTTTCCCAGCTTGGCCTCATGAGCACAAATAGAGATTCTGTAAGGCTCTTTATTTTTTACTAGAGGCCCGGTACATGAATGCGTGCACTGGTGGGGTCCCTCAGTGTGGCCTGCAGAGATCGGGCTCCAGCTCGCGCCCCCAGCCTTGCAGGCCTGCAGCCATTCCTGGCACCCCGCTTTGGCCTGGCACTGCCCCCTCACCTGCTCCACCATCCCGCTGTGGTTCTGCTCTTGTTGGGACCCATGGGGCCAGCAGTGCCTCCACTGCCAACACCACGTCGCCGATGCTCGCCATGTTCCATGCTGCCCCCCTGGTGGTTAGTGCACGTCATAGCAAGCAGTCAAATGACTGCCCGAGGGAACAGTTTGCACATTAGGCTTTTATTATATGGGATTTTTTATTTTTTAAAATATTTTTATTGATTTCAGAGAGGAAGGGAGAGGGTGAGAGAGAGAAACATGAAAGATGGGAGAGAATCATGGGTCGATTGCCTCCTGCACGCCCCACACTGGGGATTGAGCCTGCAACCTGGGCATGTGCTCTGAGCAGAATTGAACCTGGGACCCTTCAGTCCACAGGCTCTATCCATTGAGCCAAACCATCCAGGCCAGGCTCTTCTTTAAATCCCCTGCTTGAGACTGTTTGCTTCGGCTCAGCCCAGGGTGGTGACATTGTCCTCCGCATTCGCTGTGCCGGGAAAGGCTGGGCTGAGGCGGTCTTCTGAATTTGTAAAGAAGTTGTGTGTCCTTCATCCCCTTGCACCTGGGCTTTTCTGAGTGCTCGTGGTTCTGGTGCAGAAGTCTGTTTCTTGCAGATAATCTATTAACTCTTTTGAAATGAAAGCACTTCCTTAGGTGAGCCTTGGGTTGGGGGTGCTTGGGCAGGCACTATGAGTTGTGCCCCAGAGAAGCTCTCGAGCCATTCCTCCACTGGCCGTGCTGTGGAGGTTGCTCTCCCGCCTGCCGTAAGTGCTTCTTCGCCTTGGTTGCCAGTCTTGCTGGACCCTGAGGCAGGTCTTGGTGTGGGTGGCAGCTCCAGGCAAAGGTGCTGTCAGGTTTGAGGGTGGTGGCTGCCCCTTGTGTTTGGTTGGGTAACTGTGCTTCTTCCTCCAGCTACAAGAGGACTCAGGAGACTCTCTCTCAGGCGGGACAGAAGACTTCAGCTGCTCGGGGACATGAGGTAAGAGACCCCCCTCTGCCCCAGCCTCTCCACCCTGAGGCCTGGACTGGTCAGCTGAGGTTTTTGGGATTTTAGGTCTCTTAGAGACTCTGTGGGGAGCCTGCTGAGCCTCAGGGCTCAGGTGCACATACCTCAGCGGCCGCCCAGCAACCACAGGTATGGCCACGCCAGCCCCCAACCAGTCGGTTCATGGACCTTCGTTTGCAGCGTGTGTCTGCTCCCGTTGGCTGGCTCTTTGCCGTTTTGTATTGCTCAGGAGAGGTGGTCACTGTGCTGTTGGCCAACTTCTGATGCTTGGGGTCGGGTGAAGGCTGGTGCTTCTCTTTGAAGTTCCATGGAGAGAGAATGACTACAGCCTAGAGGTCAGCACCTGGGTGGGCGCCAGGACATGTCCAGGACAAGCTCGGTGTCTCCTCAGAGTGTGTGCCTAGGTCTCAGACGGTGTGGCCACTGGCCAGGGCCCCAACATAATGTTCTCTTGAGGCTGACCAGACCCTCATAGCCACCAAAGGTGCTTCTTGTATAGGACCTGGGGGCCAGGGAGTGCAGAGTGGCTCAGGCACTTGGTGACTACCGGGCAGCACCCACCCCAGCCTGCTGGCTGTTCCCTCTGCCTCCTGATCTGGCCCTAGGAGCCAGAGGCCAGGGTGTGAGTTCTGGCTCGGCCCTTGGCAAGGCCTCTCACTAGGAGTTACTAGGACAAGATATGCATCACTGAGTCATGGGGGGAAGTGCGTGTCATCGCCAGCGCTCTTGGTCTGACCCCACACTTGGGACCAGGCCCCCCACTTCTTCATTTCAGAGAATGCCTCCCCGTAGCCCCCATCCCATCCTGAGAGAATCACTGGGTGTTGTTGCCCATGGGTTTGGTGTATTGAGTGTGGTGTTGGCGGTCCACCACACTCTGACCCTCACCTCTACCTGCTTCAGGTAGACATTTCCCCAGCTCACAGGCCTGGCAGTTGCCAATTAGCAAGAGGTGAAGACGGATTCTAATAACCCTGGGCCCCCAGCCCAGCAGAGGACGGCTTATGCCAGAGCCTGCCCTGCTCACTTTTCTTGTTTGTGTTGTTAGTCCTCACCCCAGGATGTTTTCCCCATTGGTTTTTAGAGAGGATGGGAGGGAGAGAGGGAGAGAGAAACATTGATGTGAAAGAGACACATTGATTGGTTGCCTCCCACACACACCCGAACTGCAGGGCCGGGGATTGAACCTGCAACCCGGGTATGTGCCTTTGATCAGGAATCAAACCTGCAACCCTTGGGCATCAGGCTGACATTCTATCCACTGAGCCACGCCAGCCAGAGCCCTGCTCACCTTTTATTTCTGTTTGTTTGATATAATAGTCCTTTCCCAACTTAATTTTGAAAAATGTCAAACTTCTGGAGAAGCTAAATAACTGTAGGCAGTCTGTGTGTTTCTCCTGTGCCTGAGGACTGCGCCTTCCCACGCTGGGATTCTGGCTGCTTCCTAGGTAGTGGGGGTCCCTGTGGGATGATGCCCTATAATGCATGCCTTGCCCACCGTGGCTGTGATTTGAGCTCAGGAGGACTCCCCTGCTTCGGCTCTGCGCTGTCAGCAAGGAGGGTCTGTGGGGATTGCTCCCATGGGCTTCACACTGAGCTGCTAGTACTCGACTGGGTATGTTCCTGTAGGGAGACCCGTTTGAGATGAGGTGGGATGCCGGCACTGCTGCATTCTGGGGTGCCTGCTTTGGCCACCTGAGCGTGCTGTGGTGAGCCCAGTGACGGAATGTTTGTGCCCCCGGTGGCCTGGCCGCACCCCCAGGGCCTGCCGAGGGGCGGGCAGGTCTGTCCGTTCTTTTCCTCACGTGCGGGTGTGGTCACAGCATTGAGGGGAAGTAGGCGCTGCTGCCTGCGTGCGCCTCCGCTGGCCTGTGCTCCTCTCCTCTCCCTGTGAGTGTGTTCAGGGCGTCCTGGGGTGGCATCAGTGGGGAGGGGAGGGCTGCTTCCATGGGCAGTGCTGCTCTGGGAGGACTGGTATGTCCCTTTGTCTGCTCAGAGAACTGGGATTTGCCGCTAACTTGTGGCATGGCCAGCAGTGAGCAGGCTTCTGTGGCAGTGACACCGGATGGCTCTGCGCGAGGCCTCCTTCCCTGTACCTGCCGGCTGTGCAGTCTGAGCATGCGCTGTGTGTGCCTGGGCCAGCGGGGGCAGCCAGGTTGAGTTTAAGATGCCGGGAGGGATTCACCTGTTTGCTGGTGTGTCTCACCCTGTGTTCCATGGTGCTGTGAGCGCTGACCCTCAGGGTTTTTGATGTGTCCCTGTTGTTTCCCTATGTGGTCTCAGGTGGTTGAGGCTGAGGCCCATTAACTTCCCCAGTTTAGAGTTTGAGGTTGTAAATTCACCACTTCTTGAATGAAAGTCAGGTTCAGAGGTTTGCACCATGAGTTTGGGGCTAGGTGATCCCTCACGGGCCACGCATTGAGATGTTCGGGGCCAGGTCCCCCAGGAAGCTGCCCTGTGCTGGAGTCCACAGTGCGCCTGGCCGGGCCTGAGACACCTTTGCATGCCCTGGGGTGTGAGGTGTGGTGGTGGGAAAGGGGACTGGATTTAGGTCAGGGGTCAGGTCTCCATCTTTTCTGACACTAGCTCTCCACCCACAGAAAGGTCACCGAGTGGTAGGGACACATCAGGCCCTGTGGCTGCGCATGTGTTGCTTCCAAAACGACTTCCATGTTGGGGCAGCCTCCAGAGTGGGGGCGGCAGCCATGTCCTTCCTGTGCCCCGTCTGTGGGCCCTGCTCATTTCTGACCCTGCTCAGGCTTCCGTTATCCATGGTGATGGACCCAGAGTGCGGAGGACGCAGCCCGCGGGTGCCCAAGGCCTGTTGCCGTGTGTGCTGGTTTGTGCGTGTGCAGCGTTGTCAGCCGAGCACGGCGGGCTTGGCTTCAGGTGGCGGAACCCAGCGGGGTTATCTCACACATTTGCACTGCTCCACTCCTTGGGGCTTTTTCCTTCCAGCCTCTAAATGGGTACAGACACATGGGTCCCCCGTATGTGATCGCATCCAGGAAGGCAGAGCCATGGGCTGGGAAGTTTGCAGGGTGTGCGTGAGAGAGCAGCAGCCTCTGCCCTGCCCGTGGGTGTCCAGGCCAGAGGGGGCTCGAGCTGAGTAGAGGGTGGGGCGGGCATTGACCTCCCTTCCTAACATTCGTTTCTTCCTTCTTCCTGCTGCCATCTGTCAGGGCACGTCCTTTCTCACAGTCCTTTAGGTAAGACTGACGCTAGACACACCTGTGAACAGCTTCTCTGCTTCAGGGCGAGTAGGCTCTGTCAGCCTGTGGGAGGCTGTGCTGGACGAAGGTGGCGCGGGGCGGGGAACCGCCCAGTGCGGCCCCTGTCCAGCACAGTGAGGCTTCTCGAGCTTTGGCCCCTGAGGGTCATCACTGGCCATATGGTTGGTGCAGGGACGCCTCCCAACAAAGACGTGTTCATATCTGGGCACTGTTGCTGGCCTACTCCAACCAACCCGCGGAGTGTGTCCGTCTAAGTCCTTTGTGCGTCATTGTTGTCCCTCCCCCCGCCCCTCCCCCCGTCAGCCCCTGCGAGGCTGTGCTGGACGAAGGTGGCGCGGGGCGGGGAACCGCCCAGTGCGGCCCCTGTCCAGCACAGTGAGGCTTCTCGAGCTTTGGCCCCTGAGGGTCATCACTGGCCATATGGTTGGTGCAGGGACGCCTCCCAACAAAGACGTGTTCATATCTGGGCACTGTTGCTGGCCTACTCCAACCAACCCGCGGAGTGTGTCCGCCTAAGTCCTTTGTGCGTCATTGTTGTCCCTCCCCCCGCCCCTCCCCCCATTTTAGTCCTGTTCACGTGGGAGGGTTGTGCTGACCTTGGGCTGTCGTGCTTTCTGCATCTTGTTTCCCTTGTGTGTTTGTTTATAAATATCAGAGAGAGGAAGGGAGAGAGAAACATCAATGACGAGAGAGAACCACCCATCAGCTCCTCCTGCACGCTCCCTCCTGGGGATTGAGTTTGCAACCTGGGCCTGGGCCTGACTGGGTGGGAATTGAACCACGGGCCTCTGGGTTCATGGGTTGATGCTCAACCACAGAGGCACGCCGACCGGGCGAGTTTCCCTCGTTTATGACTCGAGAGCTCTCTCTGCACCAGCGCAACATCAGCCCAGTTCAGTGTTTTTGACATCGCTCTGCTCTAGGTGCCACCAGCACTCTGAAGTCACACACTCTTCTGGACCCCAAATTCAGAACTATCTGTGATTTTAAGTGCTTTTTACTTGAAGCACTTGGACTTGGTTGTTTCTCTTCTCTAAAGTTTTAACTTGTGCTGTGAAGTCACGTAAGGACATCTGACCCCGTTTGTACCAGAGCTTCTCTGCTGCCCCAGGCTGAGGTCTCCGTCAGCAGCGTGCCCCTTGGGGGTGACTCTGGAGGGGGGAGGAGCTGTGGGTCCAGTTTTTCTCCAGGTGGGGGGCCTTCCAAGCTTCGTGCTCGTTCCGGTTGTGCTGGGGGAGGGGTCCTGCCACCCTATTACAAAGTTTCTGGTGCAGGTTGTGCTGGGGGAGGGGTCCTGCCACCCTATTACAAAGTTGGGTTTCTCTGTGGTCTGGGCTGAGGAACCTGTGAGTGTGTTCTGTCCTTACCTTAACTCTTGTTTCCTTCTCTGCTTTTGCCATGCTTCCAAGCAGCAGCTACTCCATCCGCCACTCAATAAGTATGCCCGCCATGAGGTAATGTGTGCTCACGTCAAGAATTGTTATGTAGCCTTTTCTCTATTTTTAATCACTATATTATTTCATTTCACTGTATGTGTAGGCAGGTTTTCATTTTCACTGTATAACAGGGTTAGGAAAGACCCCTCCGAGGCCAAAAAACTAGTGGGGGCATGCCAAATGGGGCTCCGTCTGCAACTTTCCAGGACTGCCTGCAGGGTTGGGCTAGGGAAGGGCAGAGAGGCTCCGACACCTACCTGGCATCCAAGAGACTACAGGTGTCTCCAAGTCTTTTTTTTTTCAGAGAGGAAGGAAGAGAGATAGAAACATAAATGATGAGAGAGAATCATGGATCAGCTGCCTCCTGGCACGCTCCCTACTGGGGGTCAAGCCCACAACCCAGGCACATGCCCTTGACTGGAATCAAGCCAGGGACCCTTCAGTCCGTAGGCCGATGCTCTATCCACTCAGCCAAACCAGCTAGGGCTGGTTTGTCTTATTACTGACAA
>NW_006294993.1:312199-312881 GCF_000327345.1 Myotis davidii | reverse complement strand
CTCTGACCCGCAGTTCTTCTTTCAAAATGCTAACCAAGAAAACTGTCCATTTCCTAGATCCTCCAAAAAGAAACTATCAGCTGCCTCATTCTTACACTAATGATCTAGCTTAAGCAAAAGCAAATTCTTTATTTTTTAAATGCAGTGGATTTTTCAAAATTTAATATTAAGCAAAATAGCTTTAGCCTCATCGTTACAAGATTATTTGTTAGGACTCGAGCTAAAATACAAGCCTTATATCACCTCATGCTGATTTGTTTATAATGCTTTAATATATACTAGTGAGAGTTCCTTAGTGGGTCTGACACTGCACAGGATTCTGCATCTTCCCGAGGGGCCGGTGCCTGCGCCAGAGGTGTGTTTCGTTTCAGCAGCGTGCTCCCAGTGATGGAGCTCGCTCTTCTCTCCTCAACAACTCTGGCAGCTCCTGCTGGCCAGCAGGCTCCTGGGCCTCGGGGTGGGGATAGGAGTGCTGCCACGCTGCCCTCATGGACCAGGCCTGACCAGGCGCAGCTGGCACGTCACTGTCAGTGGCTCCAACTGTGTTTGCTGTTCACATGGCCAGGAAACTCGAGAAGTGCATGGACCCTGCAGGGCGGGCTGGGCGGGGTGGGTCAGCTGGACCTCTGCTGTTGCCCTTTTTTTCCCCCCAATATATTTTATGACCAGAATTTAAAAACTT
>NW_006294993.1:309151-311912 GCF_000327345.1 Myotis davidii | reverse complement strand
TGTCATGGGCCTGCACCCTAGGGGGCGGGCAGGGAGGAAGTAGGTGATCTCAGATACAAATTGCAAACCTGTGCTATAAAGAAAACTGAGCACCTGAGAACATAAAGAATAAACCTGTGGGTTCTCTGGGGAAGGGGCGTGGAGGCTGAGGGGGATCTAGCCAAGTTACAGATTGGGTCCGGACTGAGCTGCAGGAGTGGAACAAGCAGCCAGGATTCGCTCCATGGAAGGAGGTGGCCTGAGAGGAGTGCTGCAGTTATCGGCTGGTGCTGAGCAAGGCAGCCACACGCATGCCTTGGGCAGGTATGGGGGGCTCACTGAGGAAGATCGGGCTGTTGACCTATCCTTGCAACCCCATGCTAGAGCTGGAACCACGTGACAAGTACATGACAAAGTCCCAAGAGGAGCTGAGGGCACAGCAATGTCTGGTTAGCAAACAGCTGCCAAGGCAGACCTGCTTCTAATGGGGACTCGAGTGATATGAAATGGTGACAAGGCACGCTCAGAAACCTGCCTGTCCCCTTGCTCATCCCCCACCCAGCCTCTGGGACTATTATTATTTGTCCAGTGTTTCTTCGTGTAAAAACGTATTCTCATTCCCTTCCCCTTCTTGCTCCAAAGATGCCACACACAGTGCCCTTACTGCTATGCCCTAAGTGCCAGCTGCACCCACCTCCAAGGCCCATGTGTGAACGCCTCCATTCCTTGCTGCCTGCTGCTTTGCCTGTGCCCATTCCTGATGTCTTGGGTGTTCACAGTAGGAAACTCCTTTACTGGAAGCATTAGACTTTTGGGGTCAGAGAGCCAGGCTTGCCCCAGATGTAACAGCAGGAAAAGTTGGTGGCTTCCAATTATCTAATAATCCCCAGCATGACAGTCCGTTACAACAGCTGGTACCGAGGGCAGAGAGCACATGGCTGCCAACAGTCAGCATTCATTTATGTTGGAAGTGGGTTTCACATAGTCTTTGTTAAATATTTTAATGGCCTGGAGCCCTGGCTGGTGCGGTTCAGTGGTTAGATCGTTGGCCTGTTCACCCAAGGATCGCAGGTTTAATTCCCAGTCAAGGACACAGGCTCAATCCCTGCCCCGGTTGGGGTGGTGCGGGAGGCAACTAATTGATGTATCTCACATCAATGTTTCTCACCCTCCCTCCCTTCCGGCCACTCTAAAATCAATGGAAAAATATCCTAGGGTTGAGGAATAACAAAAATAAAATAAAAAACAGGCGGCGGGGGGAGGTGGGGGAGCAGGGGGAAATGACCTGGGCGTTAAAGTCTGCTTTTGTTGGGTACGAGGGTGAATTTCACACGGACCCAGTCCTAAAGCTGCACTTCATTTGTTGGGGAAGACGGCGTTTCCCTAGATGACTGACTTGTGTGAGATGAGCTTTGAGAATTTGGAGGCAGAAATGGTGAGGTGGGTTGGAGCCAAGGGCACCACTGGGGCTGGTCTTAAAGGGTAGCAAAACCTGGAGAGAGACAAATGGTGTCAGACTCACCCAATTAAAAGGCATGTGAGCCCTGACTGGTTTGACTCAGTGGATAGAGCATCAACCTGCGGACTCAAGGTCCCGGGTTCGATTGTGGTCAAGAGCCTGTATACCTTGGTTGCGGGCACATCCCCAGTGGGGAGTGTGCGGGAGGCAGCTGATCGATATTTCTCTCATCAATGTTTCTAACTCTCTATCCCTTTCCCTTCCTCTTTGTAAAAAAAATCAATAAAATATATTTTAATAAATAAATAGAACGCATGTGAAGCACAGGTCTGACTGGCTGCCGTCCACATGTGACAGGTATCCTTCCTGAACTGGTTGACTTGTTTGTTTAGAGAAAATGCTTTTAAAAAAAATTTTTTAATTGATTTTACAACCCGGCCAGTGTGGCTAAATGGTTGAGCGTCCACCTATGACCCAGGAGGTCACAGTTCGATTCCTGGAGAGGGCACATGCCCCTGTTGTGGGCCCCATCCCCAGTGGGAGGTGTGCAGGAGGCAGCCGATCAATGATTCTTTCTCATCATTGATGTTTTTCTCCCTCTTCCTTTCTCTCTTTCTAAAAATGAATAAAAACATTTTTAAAAATTGATTTTAGAGAAAGAAACGGCATTTTTGTTGCAGTTACTTATGCATGAATTGGTTGATTCCCATATGTGCCCCGACCAGGGATCAAACCCGCAACCTTGGCATATCAGGACAACATTGTAACCAACTGAGCTACCCGGCCAGAGCTGGCTTGTTTGTTTATAAATATATTAGTAATGTACTTTTATATATCATGCATCTTGCTCATTTTACTTTCAGGAGGCATCACAAGAATTGTTATGTAGCCTTTTCTCTATTTTTAATCACTATATTATTTCATTTCACTGTATGTGTAGGCAGGTTTTCATTTTCACTGTTCTATATAACATCCTGGTGTGTGTTACAGGACCACTCGCACCTGCTGAGCAGGGAGGAAGGTGAGTTCTGCCCTGTCAGGGCGTCGTTTGTGCGTGGTTCATGGACGATGGCAAGGGCACTTGGATGGCTGAGCAGGAAGGAAGGAAGTGCCATCTCTTCGCCCCAAGAATGAGCAAACGTCAGTCACAAGGGGCTGGGTGGAGGGGTGTCGGCCTGAGGCTCATTTCATACCAGTTGTCTCCCGTTCCTTGACAAGAACAATGACGGTTCTCTCTTATGTAAACCGCTGAGCAAACTCAGGGGCAAGCCCAGGGCCCGCCCCCCTGCGCGGCTCTCCGCACCACCTGCCGACCCACCTGAG
>NW_006294993.1:295198-308495 GCF_000327345.1 Myotis davidii | reverse complement strand
GGGAGGGTCTTCCTCCCTGAGTGCGCGTGTCCGCCGGGTGCCCGGTGTCCGTCGAGTGCGGAGGACCCTGTCTCACTGCCTCGGAGATGCTTCCCGGACTCGTTCCGTTGTGGCCCACAGAGAGCGGAAGCAGAAGTCTCCGTTTCGTTTCTGTCTTAAGGTTTAGATTTGATTGGGGACGTTTTAACCAGCTGGTTGGTCATAACCTCAGAGGTGCTGTGTCTGAACGGCTAGACACGTCTGTCCTCACCTGATTGTGTTTAAAAACCGTCTTGATGACAAAAACATCAAATCAAAAATTGCTGCATCTATGGCCAGGGTTGCATTACGGCCTTACGCTCACTCACTCGCTTCTCTCTTGCTGAAGGTTGCCATGAGCTTCGGGACTGAGTCCCGTCTCGGGGGAGGTGAAATGAGCCAGGATTTCTGGGCTTCGGGAAACTTTAGGATTGGGTGTGTGTGTGTCTCCTTTCACCCGGGTCGGAGCTGGGACTCGGTGGCACTGGTGGCTGTGGCAGTTCTGCTTGGGCGATGTCGATAGCTCTGTCTCCTAGCGGTCCTTGTGGGGGGCATGGTGACCAGTGCTGGACTCGGACAAGGTGCGTGTTACAGGACCCCTCGGCCCAGAGCAGACACTCGGCATGTGGAAGAGAAAGCCTTGCTGAGCGCCCTGGGAGCCCTGGGGAGGATGCCTGTCAGGCCCCGCCCCTCTGTGCCCTGTCTCCCACCACCGGCCCCTGACTCACCCCCGCCCCCCCCCCAGGGCCTCTTAGCTGGTCTCTGAACAAAGTCCATGCCTTGTCCTGGAGTCTGCCCAGAATACTCAGCTTCCCTTCCCTCGTGCGGGGCCAGGGCTCCCCTGACTTCCCCCAACACTGAACCCCTAGTGACCTACTTCATATGTTTGTGAAACTTAATATTTTACTGTGAGGTAAGGTCCGTAGAAAGGCTGTTTTGTGCAGAGAGCAGTTGCTGGCAATAGTATGTGCTCAGTAACATGCTTGTTGAATGCATGAAAGTGATGAGCCTAGTGACAGCTGTGTGATAGGTATGATGACCTTATCATCACTTGGGCATCATCATGGGTTCTGAGGGAGGGCAGTCAGTTACAGGCAGATTGGACCGTCCTGCAAATCTTTCAACTTCTATAATGATTTCAAAATAAAAAGTTTTCGCCCAGCCTGCTTGGCTAAGTGGTTGAGTGTTGACCTATGAACCAGGAGGTCAAAGTTCAATTCCAAGTCAGGTCACATGCCCAGGTTTTGGGCTCAATCGATTCTCTCTTATCATTGATGTTTCTATCTCTCCCTCTCCCTTCCTCTCTAAAACCAATAAAAATATATATTAAAATTAAACGGTTTTAAAATCAGACCTGCCACTGGTAATACATTTGGAAATTTTGTTTTTGGTTACCCCCCAAAATCAAAACCTACTTGTTAGTCTTAATACTTGGTGGCATTTGTCAATGAAGTGGAGGAGTGGAGTCATCGTTAGCACAGACCGTGTCAGTGAGCTGTTCCTGAGCCTGCCCTGGCGCTGCGGCAGCGTCGGACTGAGGGACTCAGAACTCCCACCTCATGCCCGCGTGAACTTGCAGGAGTTGTTTTCTTGTGCTCCTCAGGTGACTATCAGTGTGCAGGTATTGAATGCGTGCTGCATGTTTCTCAGCCATTTTGGTCCTTGAGTCCCCCTCATTTGCAGAGGGTGCTCAGGTGAGCGGGACCCTCAGACCTGGAACTTGAATTCAGGCCTCCTGAGCAGGTTCGTGTTCTGACCACCTGCAGAATCCTCCCATAACCAGCTGCTGTGGTGCGTCTCTAGAGCCCAGGCATGAAAGGCTCACATCCATTCTGGGTGCAGGTATTTGCTGAGTGAATGGACAGGTAGACTTTTATATGAGGTCGGAGTTTGCTTCTAAAGCCAGGGAGCAAGGTGAACATGATGCACACAGATACAGTGACCCTTGGAAAAATCCTGGACTCTCTGTTAAGTAGTCTGTGCAGGGCATGGAATGTGTAATGCTGTAGGAAGACCTTATTTCAGCCACGAAGGCTCAGGCCGGTGAGAAAATGGGTCCCTGTGTCTTCAAAGGACCCGCGTCAAGCATGATGACCAGTCTTTGCACAAGAAGTAGACAGGAGACTGACGCTTAGCGCTTGATGGTGCCTCATGAGTCTCCGGTGCTCTCCAGATCAAAGGTAAACAAACCTACAGTCCTAAAATGAGGCTCATTAGTTTCTTCTATTGAATGGTCAGATCAGAACGTTTGGGACTGCAGACACCTGCTTGTTCATAGTCCTCTCTCTCTGTGTGTCATTGGAGTCTGTGCTAGGATTTCCTTCCTGAAAGAAGACAAGGCTGGTAGGGCTCCCGTGAGGGAACAGAGGTGAGGGTCCAGGTACTCACCCTGCCTGCAGTTGGGGGAGCAGAGGAGGTGATAAATGGAGAGATACTTCATCAACTGCTTCCTGACTATAAGTAACAAAGATGCGGAAAAACCATGACAGTTGTATCTTGTGAAAGGGAATTGCTAAGCCAGGGCCAGCTCTTAGGTAATGCCGTCCCCTCGAGAGGATTAGCCCTAGTCTGTTATGGGGCAGCTGGAGATTTAAGGATTAGATTACCAAACCACCGTTAGTTTAGATTTAGTCTTTCCTTATTCTTCAGACTAATTTTGTTTAAGTTGTGCCAGTGAAATAGCGCATTCTGCCTCTTGGCCTGGCAGAATGAATAGGTTTAGGTCTTCAGCAAATAAAATTGTTTTAAGTCATAAGAGTTTTGCAAACACATTGGTAGTTAACACTGAAATTGCAAAATGAAGTACAGCATTTCATTCTGAAAGGGAAGTATGGAGTGAGCCCCAGCTTGTGTCACCGAAATGGCACCCTAAGCAATTTCCTTTTCAGGACTGATCTGTGTACATTAAAGGCTTACTGAATTCCAATGTCATTCTACATGTATCTACATGAATGATTTTTAAAACTTAGCTCTGGGCAGAAACCTTTGTATGTTAAAATCAATAATCTTTTTAAATAATCTATTGAGAGTGATCGTGGCTATTCCTCGAATGTATGAATGTGAATGAACTTATTCATCCTCATGGGTTATTTGTAATTTTATTGTCCTTACAATGTTTCTACATTGAACATGTGTCACCAGCAAACCTGGTGGTTTACAGGGTGAAATGTACAGTCATTTGGTGTCTCCATTGCTGTGAGGGGAGAAAATCTGTGCCAATTGGTTATAAAGTTGCATTCTGGGAGTCAGAGGACTGGAATGCTGACAGGCTGCCCTATCAGCTGTGCCCCGCCCTGACTCTGTCCTCGAGGCCAGCTCCTTTCTTAGAGACTCGCCTTGCCCTGTGCACTGTTTTTTAGGGTGCAGGGGAATGTGTCATTGTGATACCAACGGAACTAAAATCGCCTGTCTTATTCTAACCACGGGGCTGAGTTCAGGTGTTAGTCGCTCCCAGCACACGGCCCCAGCTGGAATGCAGGGACCGGGTTGGAGGTGCTAGCCCGGGAGCTGCAGGTCTGGGGCAGGAGTGCTGGGCTTCCCGCTCTGCAGAGCGCACCTGCCACTGCCGGCTTT
The DNA here is from genome assembly GCF_000327345.1 of Myotis davidii. NCBI lineage: Eukaryota > Metazoa > Chordata > Mammalia > Chiroptera > Vespertilionidae > Myotis > Myotis davidii. The sequence continues at coordinate 304,904 of NW_006294993.1, read as the reverse complement.
TACTCCTATTATTGAAAGAGATTAGTGGCATAGCATATGTTTGTTTTTTAATGAGGCAGTCCCATTTAATTTTTCTTTATTATATAGGAGCGTCTTTTATTGTGAGAGGGTTCCTTGTGTTCTGGCCCTCCCGGCTTGGCTCAGTGGTTGAACATCAACCAAAGAACTAGGTTTCTCTAAGGTAATTAAGGAAAATGTTGGGGTCAAAGAGTACAAACTTGCCGAGACCGGTTTGGCTCAGTGGATAGAGTGTCGGCCTACGGACTGAAAGGTCCCAGGTTCGATTCCGGTCAAGGGCATGTACCTGGGTTGCGGGCACATCCCCAGTAGGGGATGTGCAGGAGGCGGCTGATCGATGTTTCTGACTCTCTATCTCTCTCCCTTCCTCTCTGTAAAAAATCAATAAAATATATATTTTTAAAAAAGAGTACAAACTTTATAATTTTAAAAATATATTTTATTGATTTTTTACAGAGAGGAAGGGAGAGGGATAGAGAGTTATTTTTTTAAAAATATATTTTTATTGATTTCAGAGAGGAAGGGAGGAGAGAGAGATAGAAAAAACATCGATGAGAGAGAAACATCGATCAGCCGCCTCCCGCACACCCGCCACCGGGGATGCGCCTGCAACCAAGGCACATGCCCTTGACCGGAATCAAACCTGGGACCCTTCAGTCCACAGGCCGATGCTCTATCCACTGAGCCAAACCAGTCAGGGCCAAACTTTATAATTTTTGCCATATATTTCCAAGTTTATATTCTGTCAGCGTATCTTTCCTCTTCACCTACATGGGATTTTAACACTTCGATGCTATGGGCTTGATATTAAAATCTGGGATTTTTTTTTCCAGTTGCAGCAAATGTCGCTGTTTCCTTTAAAATAAGAATATAGGCCCTGGTTGGTTTGGTTCAGTGGATAGAGCGTTGGCCCTCAGATTGAAGGATCCCAGGTTCGATTCTGGTCAAAGGCATATACGTACCTTGGTTCCAGGCTTGATCCCCAGCCCTGGTTGGGGCTAGCGTGGGAGGCAACCAATCCATGTACTCTCTCACATTGATGTTTGGGGGCGGGGGGGGGGGAGAAAAAAGAAAGAATCTATAATAATAAAAGGGTAGTATGCTAATTAGACTGATGTCTTTCCTGATGAAAGCCAGGGTGGAGGGAAGCCAGCCCAGGTCCCGGTGCCTGTGGGCAGCCAGAGGAGGAAAGCTCGGGTCCCAGGTGCCAGAGGAAGCTGGTGCCAGCAGCCCGGGTCCCGGGTGCCAGAGGAAGCTGTGCTGGCAGTCGGGGAAGGAGGGCCTACTCTTGCACGAATTTTCATGCATCGGGCCTCTAGTGTAGTTATATACTGCTAAAATAAAGTATAATGAATCCTGATGTAAAGTAATTTAGTTATAAATAAAATAAAATGTTTAGTTTAAGTGGACTTTCTTAAATTCATGAAACCAGTCAGCCTCTCTTTTTTAAATTAACTAAAAAAGAAGTTGTGTTCTGGCCCTCCCGGCTTGGCTCAGTGGTTGAACATCAACCAAAGAACTAGGACAGGGGTCTTCAAACTCTATAAACAGGGGGCCAGCTCACTGTCCCTCAGACCGCTGGAGGGCCGGACTATAGTTTAAAAAAAAACTGTGAACAAATTCCTGTGCACCTGCACATATCTTATTTTGAAGTAAAAAAACAAAATGGGAACAAATACAATATTTGTATTTGCATGTGGTCCTTGGGCCGTAGTTTGAGGACCCCTGAACTAGGAGGTCACAGGTCTGTTTCCTGGGTTGCGGGCTCGATCTCCAGTAGGGGGTGTGCAGGAGGCAGCCAATCAGTGATTCTTGTCATTGATGTTTCTATCTCTCACTCCCTTCCTCTCTTTGAAAACTAATAAAAACATTTTTAAAAAGTTGTGTTCTGGATAAAAGTTTTTTAAAATATGTTTTCATTGATTTTTTTTTAGAGGAAGTGAGAGGGATAGAAAGATAGAAACACTGATAAGAGAGTAACATCATCAGTTGACTGCCTCCTGCACAACCCCTACTGGTGATCGAGCCTTCAACCGAGGTACATGTCCTTGACCGGAATCGAATCCGGGACCCTTCAGTCTGCAGGCCGACGCTCTACCCACTGAGCCAAACAAGCTAGGGCTAGATAAAGATTTTTACTAAACTGTATTCATCTTATACTTTGACTCAGGAGGCTCATCACATGTAAAATTAAAACTTTTTTAATGTGAAATTTAATAGTCCTGTTTCATTTGGAAATGAAACTTGAAATTCTACAGTTTAAAGATGACAGTTATCTGTGAAGTATTTCTTAACTAGTCCAAGTAAAGTTCCTCCCTGTTTGAAAAAGTTTCTCATGAAACTTGCTGAGAGGATGCTTTCTGTTCCCCCAGGCATGGGTTGTACTCAGTGTGCATCAGCCAGAACCCCCAGGGCAGCCTTGCAAGGTAGCTGTTATCCAGTTTTATAGATAAGGAAACTGAGAGCTACATATTCCTTAGTATAAAGGTGTAGTGTTGAAGAAAACACACAAATAACTATCACATGTTAAAACGACAGCACACAGGATTTACAGCTCTTAAAACGGCACAGTTTTCTCTGGCCTCGCCTGCCAGTTGGGTAGCCCTGTGGCTGGTACCAGCAGCATCTTTCTCCCACAGGCGGCTCTTCCTTTATAGAAATGTGAAGGGCAACTACAGTGTCACCTGAGGGGGCTGCGTTGGCGGCTGTGGGCTGTGATACACATCTGTGGACGGCAGGGCCATGCTCCTGACCTGCTCTAGTTTGGGGAAATGTGCAAACCTTCCCACGTGTCTGTGATTTGCACCTCTGACTTATGGCGTATCTTCACTTGTTTGCAGTCAGTGTGGTGAAGCATGCCTAAATACACCGCCACTTCCTCAGACCCACAGCCTGCTTCCTAAATAGGCCACCAGCTGACAGCTCACCTCAAGTTTGTTAGCCCCAGTTAACCTCCCCTAATTAGATGCCAGCCCCCTAAAGTTCTGAAGACAGATTTCCCCGGAAAAGGAAAGTAACCTTTTACATCTAAACGTGTGCAGCAGCAATACTAGTGTTCGAGCTCAGCACCAAAAAGTTATAACCAGCATTGCAGACCTTGTCTATATGTGTATTTTTATTAGTATTATTTTTAATTCTCACATGATATGTTTATTGATGTTAGAGAGAGAGGGAGGAAGTAAGAGAAACATCGATCAGTTGCCGCCCATACATACCCAGACTGGAAATTGAATCCACAACCTTTCTGGTTCAACCAACTGAACTATCTGGCTAGTGCACATGCGTATTTATTTGTATTTAAAAATAAGTAAGTGGTTAGTAAAGCACATATTCAGATATTCAGATAAAACTTAATGTACAAGAAGGCAAGATCTGTGCTTAGGGAAGAATTACCCTTGTTTGTACAACAGTTCCTGATGGTCAGATTGTACAGTGCTGGGAGCCCGGCTTGGATTTGGATCACAACCCTCCCCATGCGCAGCACAGTGGCCCCAGCACAGCACTCAGTGTGTCTTCTCATCTGTAAATTGGAGATCTTCGTCATCATGGCTGTGCTTATTGTGTCCCTGTCGCAAGTCCTCTACCCAGGCTGACTCAGGCACGGCGTGTGGAGGAGCTGGCAGGGAGGTGTTCGGTAGCTTGCCCAAGTCTCTAAGCCCGTCAGTGGCACCGCCAGGTTCCAGCCACCCCCCAGCACCCTCCTGGACTGGGTGCCTGTCCAGCAGACTTCTCGGAGCTTTCACGGGGGTTCAGGGCAAGTGTGATGTCTGCGAACAGTGAGCTCCCTGGATGGTAGCTGCCAGGCTGGTGAAATTGCAGCAGTGCTGACGAGCTCTGTCAGCGCTTGTGCTGGCTCTGTTTTAGGTGTGTTCCTGTGTGTAACACTCGCTGCCTCTAACATGAGGTGGCTGTCACAGGTGGACTGTCATGATGTAATTGGTGCACCTTGCACTTGGTCTCAGACCAGATTCGGTGGAACAGTTTGATTCTGGTCATGGTTGTAGGGAGGTAGTCACTGTGGGAGACACTGCGGCCAGGGAATCACAGTTTTGTCGGGAGTGATTTTACAGTTTGGGAACCTAGGTTTGGTGGGGGGCCCTGGGTCAGGTATTTCTCTTCCTCTAGGTATCTGCTGTGGTCCCCGGCCCTTGGTGGTCAGGCTCCCGGCTTGCTTCTTCCTGTTAACCTTGTGAGTCATGAGGACAGAATTCTTTTTTCCTTTTTTTTAAAATCCTTACCTGAGGATATTTTTCCACTGATTTTTAGAGAGAGTGGAAGAAAGAGGAAAGACAGAAATATTGATACGAGAAGAACGCATTGATTGGTTGCCTCCTGCACACGCTCAACCACGGCCAGGACCAGGGAGGAGCCTACCACCAGGGTATGTGCCCTTGACCAGAAGCAAACCCGGGACCCTTCAATCCACAGGCCAGCGATCTATCCACTGAGCCGAACTGGCCAGGGCCAGAATGCTTGTTTTCTTTTAGTCCAGGTACAAGACACTCTTCCTTGTGACCAAGCACAGTGCGTATTGATGTGAAATGCTTGTGAGCTGCTGTTCTTTGGTAGATGTGTTCCTTGGCCTGGGACTCAGGTTCATTGTTGCTGTTGTTCTTTGAAGGCTTGTGGGGAGGTTGTCCCTAAAGAAGTGATCCATTTTACCTTTTACTCTCTCTGTCCTAAGGCTGGGCATCACTGTTGATTTTTATTTTCAGAGTGAAGGAGGAAAGGGGAAATATTTGGGGGTTCCTGTATTCCCAGCGACTTTAGAAATCATTTACATTTGAAATGCATTTGAAGTTGGGAATAAAGGTAACAGACAACTGTGACACGCAGCGTCCTCTCATGCCGTACACGTTTGCTGATAACATCGTCAGATATGTCTGTGGAGTTCATTGTTGGCCGGTTCCTTCTGATGCGCAGTATATTATTACTTTATTTTGGAATAAATAATAAATTCAAAGTTATCATTCAGACAGTTTTCTGAACCTTCTCACTGTCCCCAGCACTGTCGGCAGCTGGCTCCTTCCTGACCGGCGCTCCAGACTTAACTGCTTCTTCAGTGTCCTTTGGGCATGGAGGCTTACAAGTTCAGGGTAGATTTTAAGTGAAGATTCCTCCGAGGAGTAGACATAGCTGTCTTGAGACACCAGATGTATTTTTGTTTTTAGTAAAGTTTTTTGTCTGTATGATTGGGTCCAGGGTGTGCAAGCCTGAGCAGCAGTTTGCTTCCCAGAGGGGGTTTGCTGGTCACTGCCTGCCAAGTGCCACTGTATTCTGCCTCGTCACATAACGAGTTACCTTTGCAAGCCCCTGTCCCCGTGTAACTGTCCCCTTGGTAGTCTTGGGTGCTTGCCTTGGCCTCTTGGTCTCTGTGTGACGTGACTTGGTCTTGCCTTTCAACAGCACGTGTCTCTCCAAGTTGAGTGTGAAGGTGTTTCTTCCTTCCTCCCCTCCTCTTCTTCCGAGTCTTGTCTGTCCTTTCCCTTTACACCTTGTTAAGGCAAAGACATTGACATTGTGTTTTGTGATCATAAATTTGAACTTGCCCAGCTGGTGTATCTCAGCAGTTGAGCATCGAGCCAGGAACCAAGAGGTCACTGGTTCAAGTCCCAGTCAGGGCACATGCCCGGGTTGTGGGCTCGATCCCCTGTGGGGGGCGTGCAGGAGGCAGCCGATTGATAATATTTCTCTCTCATCATTGATGTTTCTATCTCTCCCTCTCCCTTTCTCTCTCTCTCTCTCTCTAAAAAAAATCAATAAAATATATTTTTAAAAAGTTTTGAACTTGCTTGTCTTGTGAGTTTATTCCTGAAGATCCATAAAATTGGGCATTGCTTCCCCTTGTGGAAGCTGTGTGTGTTCTGCACCAGGGTCCCTGCTCCCAGCGCATTTGCTTTCTCCTGCCTGTCTGGGAGGCGGAGGGCAGGCGTGGCGGTCCTGGGGGGCCCGGCATCTCGGAGCACATCCCCAGAGGCAGGGAGAACCCTGGTGTGGCCTTCACGCTGCTGGTCAGCATCACCCAGACTGCAGGCCATGAAACCTGGCTTGGGGATGCTGACATTCACAATTGTCTTAAGTAGTGTTATCTAATGATGTATATAGAAATACCACCCTGTCCGGTTTGGCTCAGTGGGTAGAGCTTTCCCAGCGGACTGAAATGACCCAGGTTTGATTCTGGTCAAGGGCATGTGCCTCAGTTGCTGGTCCTCCCCAGCCCTGGTCAGGGCACATGCAGGAGGCAACCAATTGATGTGTTTCTCTCACATCAATATTTCTCTCCGTCTTTCCCTCTCTCTTCCACTCTCTAAAAATCAATGGAAAAATATCCTCGGGTGAGGATAAAATTTAAAAAAAAAAGAAATACCAAAGAATTTGTAGCTTTTGTAAGATTTTTGAGACTGACTCGGATGACTTCAGAAGTCTGAATGAGGTGCTAAGAATGGGATAGGATACAGTGGGCCCTGGAACAGCACGGGGTTAGGGATAAGGACTCCTCAGTGGAAAATCCCACATCACTACATCAGCCTCAGCATACGAGGACCTCCAGCTGCAGCGCTGACGTTGAACATGGGTTGGACTGTGCAGGTCTGTGGAAGACACCGTGCAGCTCAAACCGTGTTGTTCCTGGTCAACAATTGGGTGTCTGTAGCGAGCTGGAGGGACGCGGGGCTCCTGGGACTCGGGCGCTGGACTCATGTCCAGACGAATCAGACCACCTGTGGGTGACAGAACTTTAGAAGAAAGTATAGGACAGTTTACTTTTGACCTTGGGATTGAGACGAATTTATTGGACAAAAATAAAGATGGGGAAAAATGGGTAAGTTCACAACAATTCGGTGTGTTCAGTTACATGGACATTAAGAACCCGTGAGGGCTCGGCCGTGTGCGTGCAGCCCATGCCACCCACAGCTGTGTGCCTGAAATGGCTATGGTGGAATGGCACCACCCATGGACCGCTCAGAGCACTTGCCCTCAGCAGCCCGTGGGGGGTGGATCCATGGCGAGGTGCCATGCTGCCCAGGAGCAGGCGACACAGGCTAGACAGGGTGTCATTGTGGAGGTGCAGTGCAGGAGTGGGCAGCAGCTGGCATCCTTGACATGTCGAGCTTGCCAGGGACCCTGGAGTTCCACAGGTAGTCCCATATCCTGCGTCTCTTCCTCCTGAACTGTGTATGGTGAAGGACCAGGTGTTTATATTTAATTCCCAATGTCACAGACTGGTGATACTTTTGTGAAAATGACGAACTAGAAAAGTAAATCATAAGACATAAAATGCAAGCCCAGATTCTTTCTTCTCTTTTACTTTTCAATAAACGTTGAAGAAAATGGACTTTTTTATGTACAGTCTGAGGTTTGTATAACCATCACCCTTCTGAGGGCCTGGCCGTCCCCTGCCCTGGTGCTGACTGGCCTCTCGCTGCTCAGTGTCCTGAGAGTCACCAGTTGAATGGAGACGGCAGTGTCCCTTGTCTCCCCATTCACAAGGACACGTGTGTTTCTGGGGTTTGGCGGTTACACCCATTCACCAGCAGGTTCTTCCTTGTGAACACCATTTCCATTTCTCCTGGGTAAATGCTTAGGAGTGGGACTATGGGTCATGTGATGAGTCTGGATTTTACTTTATAAGGAACTTCCAGAGTCTTTCCAGAGTGGCCCGCCCATTCTGCATCCCCCAGCTGTGTGAAGTCTGGACACAGTTCACCCTCACCAGCTCTTGGTCTTGCCAGTCTTTTCTTAGGCTGTTCCAGTAGATGTGGTTCTAGTAGGTGTGTGGTGGTATCTCATTGTAGATTTAATTTGGATTTCCTAAGGAAGGAAGATGCCAGTACCTTTTGTGCTTGTTTGCTATTGTGTAACAGTTTGTTCACTCTTGCTGACAACTTCTGCATCTCCCCTGCTGAGCCAGCCTCACCCGGGGGCTTCCGTGCCTGGCACTGCCCTCAGGAAACTCACCCCAGGCACGGCGCAGGGATGTGCAGAGCAGCACCTCCCATGACAGAGTGGATTGATGAATTGCAGTCACTGCACAACATGGAATTTGTCCAGTACTGGAAATGAGTGAGTGAGAGCTACGTCCAGCACACGCAGAATGAAGCAGCTCACAGAAGGCTACCCACAGTGGTAGACCATTTTCTTAAGCTCAGAAAATTAAACTAAATAGTTGAGGAAGAAACATACCAGAAAAAAATTTAAAGCAAGGGAGCTAGTCAGGTGATGCGAACAGGGCCAATGGACAGTGCAGGAAGTGTCAAGGTTTTGTTGCTTTTTAGTATTTAGATTGAGGGGTGGGGTCACGGTGTTTACTGTGTCACTGTGTGTCATGACCTACATGCTCCATTTATTCCTGTGTAAAATTATATAATGAAATACTTGGAACAGAAATGGCCTTCCTTTTAAGATATTTTCAAATCTGTTTTTCCAAAATTGGTATTTAATTTCTCAGCAGTAGGTTGAATTCAACAGCAACTTTATAAACCATTGCTCTGTGCTGAGATGACAGCAAACACGAATCAGAATGCACGCGGTGCAGGAGCTCCAGTGGCGCCATTGGTCAGCGAGCAGCGCTCACACAGAACGCAGTCTTCCCTGGCGCTCTTGCATCTCAGGGGCGTGGCTTACAGGACAGGGGTGTTGTCTGTTCTGCTTATTTAGTTTGCTGGCAGATTCCATCTTTAAGGACATGGTGCATGGCAGATGCTTCATAAATGTTTGTTAAACAAACTAATAGCACAGACAGCATGCTCAAGGCCCAGGATGCTCCACACAAGGCAGCGGGGCTCTGTTGGGGTGCGTGGGGCAGGCTGACAGGGAGGGTTGCCCAGGGTGGTGTGCTCTGCAGGGCCCAGAGGTCTGGGTAAGAGGGAGCTGGGAGGTCAGCGGAGCCTTTGCCCAGGAGCGGTCACCTATCAGCCTGGACTGGTGGATGCAGAGGCTGGTGTTGGGCTGTGATTTCCTGCTGCAGCTGGGGGTGTTGGGGAAGCTCCAGAGTTGGGTGGTGACAGGAGCAGAGCTGAGCCTTGGACCCTGACAGCGGCGTGGAAACCCTGCGCTCACCAGGTGCCTGCTCCTGTGTGTGCTGGCTGTGGCAGGCGTCCTGCTGTTTGTAGCAGCTGCACCAGGTTGCACTGCAGACCGCAGGTGTGCCCATGTTGGTTCTTAAAGATGTAGTGTTACTAAAGAAAGTCCAACCCGAAGTCGGGGCTGACCCCTCCTGGAATGAGGATTGGGAATGAACCTGTGATGTGTAGTTCAGGCAGGCATGGCTGCTCCCAGATCTTGACTTGGGTCTCAGAAATGCCTTTGAAATTTAATTGAAACAGGTTTAGGTAAAACAAAATGGTGAGGTGCTACTTCAAACAGGTGGTCCCTGGCCAGTGTGGTTCCGTTGGTTGGAGCATCTGCCGGGAGCTGGTCCATCCTTGCTGTTTCAAGGGACCTGGCATACATGGCATACTGTTCTTAATATGTTTGCTCACCTTCTTGGCGCTATGTGTTTTAACCAAGGTCACCTCTCCGAGAAAGGTTGTTTCCCCAGGTAGGGATTTTTCCCTGAAGTTAGGGAGGGAATAAAACCCCTTAACTAAGTGCTAGGCAGGTAGTTAATCACAGGAAAAACAAAACCTAAATACTGGCTAGAGTGGACTTATAGTCCTGAGGTCAGGGAGAGGCCTCCCGGCCCCTGTTA
>NW_006294993.1:289470-295096 GCF_000327345.1 Myotis davidii | reverse complement strand
GTGGTTGGTGGTTGCCTAGGGAAATTCCAGGTGCTGTTCCCAGAGATGCCAGGCCAGCAGAAGCAGCAGATCCTCCTCCCACTGCCCTGCTCTCCCTTCCCCCACCCAGCCCGAAAACATCATGCTCCTAGACAAGAACGTGCCCAACCCACGCATCAAGCTTATTGACTTTGGCATCGCTCACAAGATTGAAGCCGGGAACGAGTTCAAGAACATCTTTGGCACCCCAGAATTTGTTGGTAAGGCCCTGCCTGTGCATCAGGGGCTGGGGCTTGGTAGGTGTATTCAAGGATCTCCAGCAGTGTAGGGTGAGTTGGGCCTGGTCCCTGGATGCCTGACTCATGGCCCTCAGTGCCCTGGCATTGGGCAAGGGGAAGCTCAAGAACTCAGGTTGGGCCCTGCCGGTGTTTAGAGCATTGACCCACGTACCATAGGGTTGCAGGTTCAATTCCTGGTCAAGGGCACATACCTGGGTTGTAGGTTCAATCCCCGGGCCTGGGTGGGGGCACTTGAGGGAGGCAACCAATCGGATCTCTCTCACATCCATGTTTCTCTCTCTCTTTTTTTCCTTCCCCCTCCTCCCTCCCTCCTTCCTTTCACTCTCTCTAAAAATCAATGGAAAAATATATCCTCAGGTGAGGATTAACAATAACAGCAAAAAATCAATAAATGTATCCTCACGTGAGGATTTTAAAGAAAAGAAGACGATAACTTTTCAAGGCTTGATTGTAATGATTAAAAATAAACAGAACTCATAGCCCTAGCTGGTGTGGCTCAGTGGATAGAGTGTCAGCCTGTGGACTGAAGCGTCACGGGTTTGATTCTGGTCAAGGGCATGTGCCCGGGTTCTGGGCTCAACCCCCAGTGCGGGGTATGCAGGAGGCAGCTGATCAGTGATTGATGTTTCGCTCACCATTAATGTTTCTATGTTTCTCTCCCTCTCCCTTCCTCTCTGAAATCAGTAAAAATATATTTTAAATAATAAATAAAAATGTAAAACAAAAAACCTCACAGAACTTAACTGTCTCCTCCACTGTTGTCTCCCTTTTGCCATCACCTTCCCTCAGAATAAAACAAGATCTCCATTTGTAGGTTAAATCTGTCTTTTGGTTCAAGACTGTTCCAGTTGAATAGGAAACTTAAACGTACTGCCTGACAGTGGCTGTTCCATAACAAGGTGCTATCTTATGGAATGTGTGTGAAACAGTGTAGAAATTTAATTTAGCCATTTCTGTGTTTGGACAGCATTTATTTCCTCTTCTGACTCAAAATATAAAACACCAGTTTGAATACTGTTTGTAGCAGCTACTTTTTTCTTAAAAGAGCCAGTCGGTGTTTTAAGCTTTGTGATCACAGACGCCACAGGAGCAAGCGGACGTAGCTCTGCCCAGTGAAGGTGCGGAGAGACTGGAGAACGTACACTTCTTTTTATCTTCTTGTCTCTAACCGGCTTTGAGAACAAATGCCTCACGACAACGGTTGCTCCTTTTTTTAATCCTCACTGGAGGGCATGCTTTGATTGCTTTTAGAGAGAGGAAGGGGGAGAGACAGAAACACTGATGTGAGAGGGAAACATGGCGTTGTCTCCCACATGCACCCCACTGGGGATTGAAACCAAAACCTGGGTATGTGCCCTGAGAGGGAATTGAACCCAGGACCTTTCACAGGACGATGCTCAACCGAGTTCACTGGGCCAGGACAAGCTGCTCCCTTTCCTGATGCAGGTAAAATGGGCACACCTCCAAGTGCACAGACACTAACTGATGTCACTGAGTTTTGGTGTATGCTGTGCTTGTGAAATTAAGTTATAGAATGTTTCTCTCGCCCTAGGAGGTTCTCTTCACGGTTTGGTGCACAGTGTGTGGGGGGTTGCGCTACTCCACTGCTGTGTTGCTTTTTTATTAGCGAGGAGGGTCCTGCGCAGAACAGACCCGGGTGCTCCGTGCCCTGCCGCCCACACTCGGTGACCTCACAGCTGCTGTGACTGGCAGGCCCTGGAAGGGACCCTCCTCAGTGCGGCCTCCAGCAGGCAGAGACACCGAGGCCCGTGAGGGGAGGTCCCGTGCTGCTCATTTTCTTACTGACAACTTCATCATTTTATGAAGACGATACATGGATTTATTAAAAATTCAAACAATACAGAAAAGCGTGGCAGTGAACGTGATTTTTAAAATCAAGCAGTGGTGTAGGTTCAGGTAAGGAAATGCTGTACAGCAAAGGCTAAGTCTTTCAGCTCCTGGTCCCTGGTCCTTCCCAGAAACAACCCGATCACCAGTGCTCGCCTCCCAGAGGCACTGGCGCAGCGTTTTACTTCTACTTGTTTGAATACTAGAGGCCTGGCTCATGGAGTTCGTGCACCGGTAGGGTCCCTAAGCCTGCCCAGCAATCAGGACCGATCGGGGCCTTCCAGCTGCCAGCCAGGGCCTTCCTTCCCCAACGCCCCCTGGTGATCAGCGCACGTCATTGATCAAACTCCCAAAGGGACACTTTGCATATTAGCCTTTTATGCATCCTATCTATATATGTAAAATCCTAATATGCAAATAGACCAAACGGTGGAACAATTGGTCACTATGATGTGCGCTGACCAGCAGGGAGCGTGTGCGAAACATGGTGGGTGTCGGCAGCAGGAGGCAGAGCATGGAACATGGCTGGTGTTGGCCACGGCAAGATGGTAGAGCAGGTGAGCGGGGGCGCCAGACCAAGGCGGGGCGCCGGTTGCTATCATCGGGGCAAGTCTCTGGTGGTTACTGAAAGTTCTTTGCTCCTGTGTGCCATGGTCCCACCCAGTGCTCGCACCCGCTGATGGCGCCGTCAGCGGGTGCAAGTGGCAGCTGCTGGCCCCGATTGCCCCTCAGGGCTTCTCCACCTCCCCCTGCTCCTGAGGGGCAATCAGGGCCGGCAGCCACTGCTCACACCTGCTGACAGCGGCAGTCCCACTCGCACCCACTGCTGGTGCCAGCCCCAATTGCTCTGCACTGTCAGCAGCGGGAGTGGGGCTGCTGGCAGAGAGGAGACTGGCACTGCAGTGGGAGGGGCTGGGCGTGGGCTCGAAGGATGGGCCGAGATCTGCCCCTGTGCCCACCACAGCCTCACAGTAACTGGTCGCTCTGATGCTCACTGACCACCAGGGGGCAGACACTCAATGCAAGTATCTGCCCCCTGGTGGTCAGTGCACTCCCACAGGGTGATCTCGACTCAGCCAGAAGCCCGGCTCACGGCTGGCAAGCACCACGGCAGCCTAGATTGCGAGAGCCCCGACTGCAAGAGGGATGTCTGACTGCTGGCTTAGGCCCAATTCACAAGGCCTAACACTCATCCACTGAGTCACTCTGGCCAGGCAGTGCAGCATTTTAAATAAAAGCATTTGTTTGGACGTGGCAGTATTAATTATTGATGTTTTTCCATGGGTGGGGTCTAGAGGTCAAGTATTTAGCAGGCACTAACTGAGAATAAAAAATACTTTGTCGCCCTGACCGGTTTGGCTCAGTAGATAGAGTGTTGGCCTGCGGACTGAAGGGTCCCAGGTTCGATTCCAATCAAGGGCATGTACCTTGGGTGCAGGCACATCCCCAGTAGGGGCTGTGCAGGAGGTGGCTGTTCAATGTTTCTCTCTCATCGATGTTTCTAACTCTCTATCCCTCTCCCTTCCTCTCTGTAAAAAATCAATAAAATATGTATTTAAAAAAAAATACTTTGTTGTGCCCAGCTGGTGTGGCTCAGTCGTTGAGCGACAACCTATGAACCAGGAGGTCACGGTTCGATTCCTGGTCAGGGCACATGCCCAGGTTGCAGCTCGATCCCCAGTGTGGGGCATGCAGGAGGCAGCTGATCGATGATTCTCTCATCATTGATGTTTCTGTCTCTCTCCCTCTCCTTTCCTCTCTGAAATAAATAAAAATGTATTTTAAAAAAATACTTTGTCGCATCTGTATTCTCCAGCACAGTTTGGGGACCAGTGCCATGAGGAGGAGGAGTTAAACTTGCGGGGCTGTGTCTCTCTGTGGGTTACAGTGGCATAGTACTTAGTGGGGAGAGTTGGCCCGAATGTGCCAGGTAAGCAGCCCCAATCCCTGCTCTGTACTGAGGGCCTCCTGGCTCTGTGCCGGCCCCGCTGTGAAGTGGGTGCATGTCCTTGTTTCTGTCCGCAGTGACTAAAGGCACCCAGAGCCCTGCACCAACTTGCCCAGAACTAGGCTTGGAATCCTCTTGTCCTGATTCCAACATATCCTCCTTTGGGGAAGGAGACTTGTTTTATTTTCTGCCCTCAGTAGGCGTCAGGTGGCTTACCTGGTGTTCCTAGGGCAAAAGGTCATGCCCTTCAGTTCAGGTTCAGATACCAATTTTCCTTCTCTGTGCTTCATCCTCAGGGACCAGGCTGACCATCCACGTGGGCCCTGGAGGGGGTGGAGGCGCCAGAACACACTGGTGGCCACCCTGTGCCCTTCTGCTGTCTGTGGTGAATTCCCTGTCACCTGCCTGGCCTCGCCTGCCAGCCTCAGCCCCTCCACCCCATCACGTGTCCTCCTTGGCTTCCTTCCTCCGCAGAGCGGTGTCTTGTGGGGTGCAGAGCAGCCCTGTCCCCCGACGCTGCGTTCTGTGCCTTTGACCTTACACTGGTTGGCATAGGCCTGCAGCTGAAAGTCTTTTCTCTTTGCTGTTTGGAGCTTCTTGGTGTGGAGGCCTGTTTTGCCAGGTGTCTAATGTGGCCTTGGCGCTAAAGGGGCCTGTGTTTGCACACCAGTGGTTTCCGCTCAGCTCTTGTCTGGCTCAGTTGGCTGTATTCTGTGTTTTTTTTTTTTTTTTTCCTGCTGGGCAGGTGTTTTCAGAGGTATTTGCAGCCTCCTTTTGGGGGGCAGCTGAAGCTTCACTCAGGCACTGCCTGCAAAGGCAGCAGACGGTGCCTTTCCCTGTGGCTGGTGATTGAGACCCACCTTTGCTGCCGATAACAACGCACTGTCTGTCTGCTTCAGGCTGATTCCCAGCGTCTAAGGCAGTGGTTCCCAACCTTCCTGACGCCGCGGCCCTTTCATACAGCTCCTCATGTGGTGACCCCACCATAACATTATTTCCATTGCTACTTCATAACTAATGTTGCTGCTGTTATGAATCGTAATGTAAATATCTGATATGCAGGATGGTCTTAGGCGACCCCTGTGAAAGGGTCATTTGACCCCCAAAGGGGGCGCGATCCACAGGTTGAGAACCGCTGGTCAAGATACTGAACAAACCAACACCATGGGGCCCTGCTGCTGCCCTTCCACACTTCCCCGTCCAGACTAGCCTGTGTGAGGCTCACATATCGTCTGTACATCCGCAGTTTTGTGTTTACTGAGGAAATGCATTCAGTTTAAGGAATCAGACTGATTCCACTGTGAATGTTTTGTGCACAGGCTTTTGTGTGAATGTGTTTTCTCTTCTTTTGGATGAATTACCAGGGAGTGGCATGCTGGGTCCTGAGACCTTGGTAATGCTCTGTCCGTCTGCCCTCTGGATGGCTCTGCGTGTGCAGCAGCTCCCAGTGCAGCACTCTCAGTCTCTCAGGTCCCACTCAGGACATATCGCTCTGCTGGGTTAGACCCCACTTTTCTTTGGTGGGAAGAAAACAAAATGTATTGGGGGAATG
>NW_006294993.1:288867-289385 GCF_000327345.1 Myotis davidii | reverse complement strand
GGGCCCAAAACGGGTTACCCTAGACCCCTTTTTGTCCATCCATTCATTTACTGGTGGACATTTGGGTTGTTTCCAGAGTTTGGCTGTTGGGAACCTTTGTGTGTCAGTCTGTGCAGGCGTAGGTGAGAGCCACGCCTGCAGTGGAGTTGCTGGGCCTGTGGTGAGTGTGGGTGAAGCACTGTAGACTGTCCTGAAGGGGGCGCAGCCCGCGGGAGCTCCAGTGCTTCACACCCTCATCCTCACCGACACGTGCTCTTCTAGTGCACGTGCCATAGCGTCGTTTCTCAGTGACCGATAAGGTCTCACATCTTTTTGTGGATAATTGAACTTGGGGTATGTTGTGATTTTTTTTTAATTAATAAATCTTTATTGTTCAGATTATTACAGATTCCCCCCCCCATATCTCCCCTCCACCTGGTTCCCACCCCACCCCATGCCCTTACCCCCTCACTGTCCTCATCCCTAGGTGCACAATTTTTGTCCAGTCTCCTCCCGCATCTCCCACACACCTTTCCCCC
>NW_006294993.1:274348-287606 GCF_000327345.1 Myotis davidii | reverse complement strand
CTGGGACCTCCGAATCCCGCCCCAAACAAGCTCAGTGCGTTCAAGAGCTTGTCTCCCCTTCCGATTGAAAAAAACCGCGCATCCAGGTGCAGCCCCCCTCAGGTGCGACTCTGTACCTCTGTTCTTGGCGCCTCTGCTCCTCCTACTCGGTCTCAATGCGCTTCTTTCTTTCCTTCCAGTTGTAGAACTTCCACTGGGCCGGCTTTCCCGTGGTTCTGGATGATAGCTGTTTGTCTTATAGTTGTAATTTCAGTGTTGTTGTGGGAGGCAGCACGCACAGGTCTATACCTTATGCCGCCATCTGGGTTCTCCATGTTGTGATTTTTAAAAGGTGAATGTTCTGTCCCAGCTGGCGTGGCTCTGTGGTTGAATGTAGCTGGCGTGGCTCAGTGGTTTAATGTCGACCCATGAACCAGGAGGTCACCAAACCGGAATTACAACTAAGATGGTGTTCTTCAGGCCTCAGTACCGGGGTGGCTTATCTCCTGTTGTCCGTCATTTCGGAGAAAGGGTATAAGCGTTAAGGTTTTGTAGCTGTGGGCTCCCTGTTTCTCCCGTTCTTTCTGTCCCAGGTATTCAGAGGACCTGCCTTTGTGGTTTGTCTCTGTGGACAGCATAGTGAGTGGGTCTTGCATTTTTATTTTGACAATCTCTTCATTTTTCTTTTAGCTGTACATACTCTCTGCTCTAGGTGTTATAATAAATCCACTTAATTTTGAAACTCAACTTAGGCCGGTGGCGTTACAGCCCTCCGCACATACAAGTGAAAACTGCTGGGCTGCGGTTGAGTGCCGTGTCTGCACACTTCATACTTTTTGAGTTTTCTTTGAATTTTTCTTGTAGACTAATCTACCATGGCCGACCAGCGACAGCGCTCACTCTCTACCTCTGGGGAATCGCTGTACCATGTTCTGGGGCTGGACAAGAACGCAACCTCAGACGACATTAAAAAGTCCTACCGGTAAGAGCCACGCCTCATGCGTGTGATTGGCACCAACCAAGAACGACCATATATATATTTTTTTTAATTTTTTCTTGGCTGACTTAGTATTTAACATCTTTGTATGTACAGTGTATCCCTTGTACCTTAAAGTGGGCACATTAGCGTTTCCGGACTGTCCACGCTGGAGTAGGCAGTCCTGCAGCAAGCCGCTCCAATGTGCTGAGCGGGGCTGTTGGCCACTGGGAGAGGGACTTGGTGCCACGCGGTGGTGACAGTCTGCTTGCCTGTTGTAACCTCCAGGCTGAACCTGAATGGGCCCTTAGGTGCGGTGTCATTGGTAAAGCTGTGATGACCGAACACACAGCAAAGTGCCTTATCAGACCCCCTGCCTGTTGCTTCGTGCAGGAAGTGTGCAGTTAGCTGCTCGGACACTAGAGGTCAGGGTAGGGATTGCCTTTGCGCTGTGGAAAGTTGGAAACGATGGCAGAGATTTCTTTTGACCCACACCTTCCCACTTCTATGGAGAGGAGGAAAGTGAGATGGTCACGGCAAATGTTCCTTCCACTGGCACCTCCATCCAGTGGGTGAACAGGAAACATGAGACCAAGCAATGGTTTTGGTTTTCAGGAAACTGGCCCTGAAATATCACCCGGACAAGAACCCTGACAACCCAGAGGCTGCGGACAAGTTCAAGGAGATCAACAACGCACGTACCATCCTCACGGACGCCACAAAGAGGAACATCTACGACAAGTACGGCTCGCTGGGGCTCTACGTGGCTGAGCAGTTTGGGGAGGAGAACGTCAACACCTACTTCGTGCTGTCCAGTTGGTGGGCAAAGGTGAGGGCATGGAGCTGACGGGGCGGCGGGTGTCGGACTCTCTGGTCCCTGCGTGATGGTGCACTCTGCACTCCTGACAGTGATGATTGGTGGGTGGCTGTACCCCGCTCATCCCGTGTGAGTGTGGGCAGTTGTGTGCCTTTCAACTGAACGTTTCTCAACACTCTCCTTTACTCTCTCTAAGCCCTGTCACGTGTGAGGACACAGGGTGCTGAGCTGTGGGCAGCCCACATCGCTGCTGCCAGGGCTGCTCGCAGCCCCTCTGTGGATAGTTCCTCTGTATGCACCTGGACGCTCTGTCTCTCCTGACTCCCATGTTGGTCCTTTCTTACACTCCTCGATCTGGAGGAGAATAGGAGCGCCCGCCTGTCTGTCTGTCGCTCTCATAGGGCAGCAGCGGGTGTGTGGGGGTGCCCCATTGGGGAGTCCCCGGTCTGGAGCCACCTCAGCCAGCGCCCACCTCCTCCCCAGGCCCTGTTTGTCTTCTGCGGGCTCCTCACCTGCTGCTACTGCTGCTGCTGCCTGTGCTGCTGCTTCAACTGCTGCTGCGGGAAGTGCAAGCCCAAGGCGCCCGAGGGCGAGGAGACCGAGTTCTACGTGTCCCCCGAGGACCTGGAGGCGCAGCTGCAGTCGGACGAGCGGGGTGAGTGCCGCCAGGGCCCGCCTGCGTGCGTGGGGGGGCGCCAGAATGGGCCCTCACCCGTGTCCACCTGTCTTGTCAAACAGGAGGGCACTGACATGGGGCCAGGATGTGTGTGGCAGCTGGGCCCGTTGAGGTTGAACGTGGACTCGGAGGTAAAGCAGACGAGGGGCTGTCCCTGCCCGCCAGCTGCGCTAGCTGTAGTGCCTGGGGACCAAGGAGGTGGGGCGGCCTTGGGCCCGCGGCGGCCTAAGGCGACGAGGTGGTCAGGTTGGGGGGGAGGTCCGTGAACAGCCTCTCCCTCCGAGTGCTTGTCCTGCCACCTGTGCCCCAGCAGAGCAACGGAGCATTGTCACAGGAGGACGTGTTGACAGGGCACACGGTGCACTCGGAAGGCCGCCGTCCTCATGCGATGAACATGCGTGTGATTACTTTTCAGAGGCCACAGACACACCGATTGTCATACAGCCAGCGTCCGCCACAGAGACCACTCAGCTCACAGCCGAGTCCCACCCCAGCTACCACACCGACGGGTTCAATTAAGTTCAGGAGAAGCTGTGATGTGCGGATCAATCAGCACCCGGCCACTTCGACCTGAGAATCATGAACTGTTGGGCACCGCCGGGCTGTCAGGTCGCTGCCGTGAGCTGCCACGCGGTGTGTCCCCAGCAGGTGGGAGGGGCCGCCCGCTCTGTGCTCCGGCACCGCGGGTACTGCCTGCAGAGCTGTGGGTCTGGTCCAGGAGGGGCCGCAGGCAGGGCCTCTCCGCACTGTGACGTCCCGGGTGT
The DNA here is from genome assembly GCF_000327345.1 of Myotis davidii. Taxonomy (NCBI): domain Eukaryota; kingdom Metazoa; phylum Chordata; class Mammalia; order Chiroptera; family Vespertilionidae; genus Myotis; species Myotis davidii. Next base: position 284,394 of record NW_006294993.1, on the reverse strand, counting down.
TGGTGGCAAGGACACTTAGTGCAGCTGCTGCTCACCTTGTGTGCATGGCCTTGTGGCGGGGCTTTTCCGAGGGTGAGTGTGTTGTGGGGACCGGGAGCTTCTGATGTGAGGCCTCCTCCTGGCCTGGGTCTAGCCCGAGTCCCCTGTGCCACGAGCTGGGTCGATAGCCACAACCAGCGTCTCCCCTCTCCCTTCTCTGTGTCAGCCTCCACATTCCTCCAGGTTGAGTTAGAACTAATTTGCTGAAGCCAGGCCTCTCTGTAACCATCTTGGATGTGGAAGCACCACCGTGGCAGCTGCGGCCCAGACAGTCAGTCAGGCTGAGTCCAGGCTGCCGGTGGCGCCTGGCTGCCCAGCCTCCTCTCTGCTTCCCCAGCCCCTGCCCACCCTCTTCCTTCAGCTGCTCCTCAGCCAGAGGCAGAGGCATCAGGGTCCTGGGGAAGGACCCGCTGGATCAAAGGCACACTCGGCCTGGGAGCCGTGGGCCCGGGGAGCCTGGCGCCCTTGGCTTGTTAGCCAGCAGCCAGACCAGGATCTCACTGCTGTGGCGGGCAGAGCCTTTTGTGAACTGCTGGAAGTCTGTCCTTCCTTCTGTCCCAGGCCTGGTGGGTGGCGCCCCTGCTTCGGGGGACTGAGGAGGTGTGAGTTACGTTGTACCAAATAGCAGATTCCCTACTGGCCCTACACCCAGCTTCTGGAGGCTCAAGGGCCCCGCATGGGCCGGTGTCTGCAGAATGAATGTTCTCGCTGCTCCTGTGTGTCCCGGGAGAGTGAGGGACAAGCTCGGGAAGGCTGGGCGGCATGGTTCCCTGGCTGGGCCGAACCAGACATGTTCCTGAAGCCACTGTTCTCCCCTGTGGCCCTTGCTGCCCACCAGGCTGTGCTAGCTAGAGCTGTGTGTGGGGGCCTGGCCACTCGCAGAACCCTCAGTCCTAGGGCCCCTCCCGCTGGCCCTCCTGCAGGCCAGCCTGGGACCTGGGCAGCTGCTTGGTCCCATTGTGGTTTTTTGTTCATTGTCGTGATCATGAAGATGTTCAGTGAGAGGATAGCCCTGCACTGTGATGTTGAGTCAGAACTAATTTGCTAAAACCAGGCCTCTCCTAAAAGGATGAGAAATGCATTGTTTGACCCACCGGGGAGCGAGGGCGGAGGCGAGAGCCGGCCCTCTCCTGTGCCGACCCGGCTCCGCAGCCCAGGATTCAGCCTGAGCTCCTGGCCGCCTTGGGACGCTTCTGGAAGTGGTTTAGGAAATGAGTTGCTTTCCCCAGAATGACCAGGAACCCAGTTTAAATCTCCACCCAGCCAGGCCCTCCATGTGTGTCACGGCGTCCCCGCCAGGTGTCTGCCGGCGGCCGCCGCGTTGTGTTGCTCTTCGGGGCAGGCCTCAGCATCCCTAAAACGAGACCGCGGTGATGGTGCTGCAGACCGCGGCGGCCCTGAGGGCAGGCCCCTTCGAGTGTTCGGTGGTCGCTTTCAAGACGAAGGCCCCGGTGCATTTCCCTCTTCTGCCTGGTCCGTTTTTGGTGAGCAGAGTTCTTGCGCCTGGAGAGGCACTGGTTCGAATGCTAAGTGGGGGGCAACCGTGTGCCTTCCAGAGCTGGGCCAGGTGTGGCCAGTGCTGGTGTCCGACGGCAGGTAGTGTGTGTGGCCCGGGGGTGTTGGGGTCTGTGTCAGAGGAAGCCCATCCGACTGGCCAAGGCAGGGCTGGCCTGACGGGCAGCCAGTGCGGTGGACGCCCTCAGGAAGCATGTCTGATGGCAGCTGCTGGTGTGTAGGCTTCTGCTCTGCTCAGTGATGGGTCTCGCCTTGTCTTCCTTTTGGCTCTGTTCTCGTTTCAAACTGCTTTAGACATTTCCACGTGTGGGTGAGCCTCCCCCCCACTGTCCCGTCCGTCAGTGCAGCCGCACCGCTGGGACCTGGCAGAGGAAGAGGTCAGAGCGGCTGTGGTTAGAGCAGGCGGTGTCTTCATCCTCGATGTTCTAGGGGGCGGTCTGTGCCTGAGGAGCCCACACGGTGCTGCCAGCCACCGGGCTCGGGTGGGGCGGGGCGGGGCCTGTCTGTCCCTTCTGGCTGTCATCTTGGTGCATCTCCCAGGGGCAGTGGGGATGGGCGTGAGGCAGGGGCTGACCGCATTCCTTCCTCACGTTCTCAGCTGTGACCCCCTGCGACCAGGACTCACCTGCTTGCTTTGTTAGTTTGGTTGCGAACCTTCCGCCTGTGGAATTGGCCAAAGCTGCATCTTTGCAGTCCTGACAGGCACGGTTAGTCTGTGCTGCAGGTGTGGGCGGTGGTGCATCTCCGTGTGTGTACATATGTGTATATGTATATATCGCGCAGCAGGACTGGCTGCCGCTGTCCAGTGACAACGCAGCAAGTACAATAAAAGTTGGCTCCAACACAGCCTGTTTCTTGACGAGTCCGGGCAGGAGGGGGTCCTGAGAGCTCTTCTGCTGGCTGCTCAGGAAACAGCACTGATGCCGCCGTGTACCTAGAGTTTGGGTGGATGGCTGGGCGGGCGCCTGAGCCCACTGCAGTGTCAGCTTACCCGGGGTAGGGTGCCCGTCATGGTCACCTGAACCACAGGTGATTGTCCCTGTGTGACATCTGGGAGGTGGTAGAAACCCATTCCACTTCGGAACATTTAAAACCAATTTTCTAAGCATCAGATACAATCAGTGACCAACTGCATTCTAAACAGTCTCTGTTGGGACCACAAATTGGGTCGGGGGTCGCGGGGAGGAGCAGGGCCGTGCTGCCCCCGCTCCAAGAGGGGTGGCCTGGTCCTAGGCACACCTTCGATTTTGTTTCCCTGGAAAATGGACTCATGTTTCACGCTAAGTGAGGGGAGGCAGTTTGCACTGAAATATGTTGACGTTGTTTTTTAAAACTGAAGTGCAATGCATGGGAAGCATTGTCCGCACTGGCTTTGTCCTGTGAGTGGAGCCTGGTGGAGCTGGGGCGCCTCAGGCCCTGACCCCACGGGCACACCCAGGGCCAGGCAGAGGGCTAGGATGTTTCCCCACAGTGACCTCCATCTTGTATGTCTGAATGTTGACCTAGAATAAAGATAACTGTTGTAAAATAAATGTTTTCACTGCAGACCAGGCATGTCTTATTTAGTTGTCCCTGTTGGGGGGTCTTGGCCTAGGGCCAGCCAACCTTGGGGGTCCCTCCTCAGTCCCCTGGGGGCGGGGAAGCCACGCCCACCTGCCTGCTTCACAGGTGGCTCTGATGTCCTTCCCCTCCACTTTCTAAATGCTGAGACTGGAGTGAAAAAGAGATGGGAGCCCTGAGAGCGCTGGGCCCAGGGCAGCTGGGACTGCGCTCTACAGCCCTCTGAGGGCGTGTGCCGGCAGGCCAGGGGCGCCCGCACTGTCGTCGCCCCTGGAGACAGCAGCTCCACTCCTTCCACGCCCATTAGTTGACCACCCAGCTGCATGAGCGGCTGCCTGCCCCACCGGGACATCCCTGTGGCGAAAACTTGGGTCCTCACTCCTGGACACCACAGTCCCCCCTGGGTCATCTGTCCCCACGTTGGTGGTCTCCCAGTCTTCCTCCCAGGAAAGGCCCATTTTCCCACCACTGATGGCAGGGGGAGCTGTCCCTGCACTGAAACCACCTTGTGCCTGTGGCCTTGCCCCTGAGATAAGAGTTGCCAGCTCTGCTTCCATGAGTGTGTCCCCTTCTGCACACAGCAGATGGGAGAGGCCGCTCTAAGCCAGAAGGCCCAGGGGTTGTGGGCGGCAGCTGTCTCCTGGGGTGGGGGGTGGGTCTTCCTCTGTGCCTTTGGTCTTAGCTCAGGGCAAGGCAAAAACATTCTGAAAAAATTAAACCAGCATCGGCTCTGGCCGGGTAGCTCAGTTGGTTAGAGCATAGTCCTGATACAACAAAGTTGTGAATTCGTTCCCCGGTCAGGGCACATCAAGAAGCATCCTGGGCTGTGCCTGACTGCTGAGCAGTGTCCACCAGCTGAATTGACCACAGCGCCTGGTGGCTGGGCTCTTGGACGCGGTGGTTTTAGTTTCTCACCGAAGAGGAGTGGGCCTGCCCACCCGGCGCCTTCCCTGTCTGCAGGCCCCTTCCGCCTCCCTGCCAGCCTTAGTGTTCTGAGACGTTTTTCCTTACTGTTTACTCTTTTTTTTAAAATATTTTTTAAAATATATTTTATTGATTTTAGACAGGAAGGGAGAGGGAGATAGAAACATCAATGATGAGAGAGAACCATTGATTGGCTGCCTCCTGCACGCCCCCCACTGGGGATCGAGCACGTACCCCAAGTATGTGCCCTTGGCCGGAATCGAACCTGGGACCCTTCAGTCCGCAGGCTGATGCTCTATCCATTGAGCCAAGCCAGCTAGGGCTTAATATATTTTTTTACTGATTTCAGAGAGGAAGGGAGAGGGAGAGACAGACAGAAATCAGTGATGAGAGAGAGTGATTGATCAGCTCCTCCTGCACGCCTCCTACTCGGGATGAAACCTGCAACCTGGGCATGTGCCCTTGACCGAAATCGAACCCGGGCCTTTAGTCTAGGCCGACGCTCTATCCACTGAGCCAAACCAGCCAGGGCTTGTTTACTCTGCCGATTATCCTAATTAGGTAGAACCATGATTATATTCAATATTTTCTCTATGGGACTCCAATGACCATCATAAAGTAACCCAGCCCTCCGCTGTCCTGGCCGTGTCCTCCTGGCCCGCTGCCGGCAGGGGTCCCTGCCAGGGGCACAATCAGGGACCAGGTGGCCTGGAGCCCGAGCCCTGCAGGCAGGTGTTAGTGGGGGGTGTGGTCTACATGGAAGGGCGGGGCCTGTCGGGAGCCCCCCCATGCCCCCACCCCACCCTAGGGACCTGGCAGAGGGCTCTGTGTGCAGCTGGACCCACCTGATGGGGCGAGCGCCCAGCTGGAGGGGCTTGACCCAGAGGTGAGTGGACCCCGGGGGCGCCCTGGGCTTGGACCTCCTGGACCGGCTGCTCCGAAACCGCTGGGGCCTGCTGCGTCAGGTGCGCTGCCTGACCCTGTGGGCTGTGCCAGTCAGCACGACCGCTTGAAGTGGTTTATGCAGAAGCTGGAGGGAATGGCCTGCAAGTCTGTCACACACGTGGGTTCCTGCGGCAAGGACAGGCAGGGACCTGGGGACCTGGGTCTCCAGGGCCACACGAGAACTTCCTCTGCTCGATAACCATTGCAGGACCTGAGGAACCAGAGCGTCCAGCCCCAGAGGGCGCGGGGAGGATCCTCAGGACACGCGGGGGCCACCAGGTCTGGAGGGACGCCCAGGCACGAAGTGTGAAGTTCTCCCCTAGCTCTGGGCCCCGGGGCCCCAGCCAGCGAGCAAGCACATGGCAGGGCCAGTGCCAGTCACACCGACCGGAGGTCACATCCTGGAGGTGGTGGTGCTGCCTGGCTCACTGTCCCCGCGCCTCCCACTTCCAGTCTGGGGGTGAGGGGGGTAGGGGGGTAGCCGTGAGCCTCTGCTTCAGAGGGATAAACCCTGCTGGGCACCCCAGTTTAGATGCTGATTCCCCAGAACTTGGGGTGTGCCTGAGGCACCGCCCCCAGCGCCGGGACAAGGGCCCCTCTTCCCTAGATGCATTGTCCCCCAGCCATCTTGGTGGCTGACAGTCACGCCCTCAACGCCCACTGGGACTGGGGTACATGGAGACTGAGGGAAGGTCAGGGCTGCAGCTAGCCCACATCCAGCCACGTGGCACCTGATGATTCTTGGCCCCTAGCTGGAAGCCCATTGGTGAGCAGATGTGCCAAGGGACCCGCACCTGGAATAGGCCCACCTGCCTAGCATTTGCCCCAGTGGATGTGTCACCCCTGAAGTGGCCATTGCTTCCAGCCCAGTTCCTCCTCCAGCCCCATCACAGACCTGGTCCCACAAACCCCATGTGGGAATTGCCCCATTCTTGCCCTTTTCACCCAAGCACAGCCAAATCCACCTGCTATCCACTGCCCCACCACCTCCCGCCTCTGAACCCTGTGCACCCTTACCCCCTGCTCCCCTCAAACACTCAGCTTGGCCTTGAAGAGCCTAAACACTCCCCCTCCCCCCCAGCTTCCAGCCTAAGGTCTAGCCCAGGGACCAGAGCAGAAGGTCCTCTCCCAGGACTTCCCCTGATGCCCTTGGGGCTGCACCAGGCCCGGGGCCCAGAGATCCAAGTGAAGTGCTTCCTGCCTCCAGGTGTGCCAGCTGAGGCACCATGAGGCCCTGCCAGCCCTCCAGACCCTGTGGGCACGTGCAACATTCCTGACTCGGTGTGACAACCATGTGTGCCTTTGGCAGCCACTGCGGGGAAGGGGCAGCACCTCACGGGCTGACGAACCTGAGATTGACCTGGAGACACCATTCTCAGGTTGGTCAGTCCTGGAGGCACTGCCCAGGGGCAGCTGGCAGAGCCCTCACGGGCAGGTTTCTCCTCCTGGATCCGCCCCTTGAGTGTACCAGTAGCTTCTGAACCAGTATAGGAAGTGGCTCCAGGTCTGCCTCCTGCCCAACTGTCCCCTCCCAGGTTCTGTGGATATGTCCAGGCTGCAGCCCCATCCTCACAGCTCTCCTCTCTCTTCCAGGTGAGAGAGACCCAGATGCTCAAAAAGGCAGCTCGAAGGCCACCTGGCTCCCAACCCCGAGTCGGTCCATCAGAGGGTATCCGGGGTGGGCTCATCCATCCCTGAGGGCACCACCGAGTCTTCTCAAACTGGACTCTCCTGACGTGTCCAATAGCTGTGTTGGGTGCTGTCCCCTGGACAATTTTGGACCTTGGGACCTGGGAGGCTCCCAGGTGCCAGAGGAATTGCCCCTCCTCCCATTGGCCCCCAATTACCCTCCACCATGACTGGAAGGTGACCCACTTCCATCACTCCAGGGGCCCCTGGCAAGAAATGAGCCCAAGAGTCTCCTAACCTGTGGCAGTCTCCCTGAGCTGCTTCTGATGAGGGGACCCAGCTGGAGGAGACAGGCCCCCACTGACCCTCCAGAAGAGGGAGGAGGCTGTCTCCTCCAGGGGGCAGGGGCGGGGGGGACAGCTGCACCCTCTCCTCCTAGGACACGTATGTGTGCGTGTCGATGGATGCGGCTGCTGCACGAGCTTGTCTGGTGGTGTCAGCACGTGTGTGTGTATTTTCTGGGAGCTGGTCAGCCCCCAGCTGGACTCAGGGGGGCCCACCCAGGAATGACCTACACCTGCCTGGCTACTCTGTTCGCCCCAGTCCTCATCTGGGAAACCTGGCTTGACAGAATGGCGTCTTCTCTGCCTTGTGGCCCTGTCGCACCTCCGGAGGGGCTAGGCCTGCCGCAGCCTCCCGGTTCCCAGCGCACACAGCACAAGAGCCAGCGAGCGAATGAATGGGGGCCTTGGAGACCCAATGGGGCGAGGAAAGACTCACCAGGTTCGGGGGAAGCCCTCCTGCTGACCTTTGGGCCCCAGCTCGGTGCTCTGTCCCTGGTGCCTGGCCACCCCTTGGACAAGCCTCCTGCCTTTATCTGCCCACCCTTGGCCTGGCCCCCACCCAGTGACTTCCTGTCTCCGCCCCATGACAAGCTTTTCCATTACATGGCCTTTGTGGGGGGCGGGGAGACCAAAGACACTGGGGGACAGGAAAGAGGCCAAAGCCAGGGCAGAGGGGGCAGGTGAGGGCGCCGGAGCCTGACAGCTCACCTAGAGTGGCCCAGACATCAGCATCGTGCGCCCTCACCCAGGCAGGCCTGCCACGGGCCACCTGTGAGGAGCCAGGAGCAGCGAAGGCAAGCTGCAGAGAGTGAAGGACGGCTGACCCGCTGAGGCCCTGGCCACCTCTCCTGCAGCTGGGGATCTGGCCAGTGGCTAGGACCAGCTCATCACTCCCTCCTACAGCTGCCCACACACTGATTTCCGCTGGGCCTCCTGCCTAGTACACACACGTAGGCGGGGAGAAGTGTGGGGGGCGGGGTGCCTGCAGAGGCTGCCTCAGAGACCCAGGGCCCCAGGTCCAGGCCAGGTGGCTCATCTAGGAGAGCCAAGGCCCCAGCTCTGCCCTCTCCTAAACCTGGCCCTGAGCCTGTGGCAAGGACAGCCTGTCCTGTGGAGGAGGCCAGCCAGCCCTGGCCAGGGTGCACAGAGGACAGTGCCCCGACTCCACCTCCCCATGGTGCCTTGCAGCTTGGGGATGCAAGCAGCTAAGCGGCTACAGCTCGGGGGCCATGCCCAAGCCCAGTCCCAGGCAGAACAGCACTCCCAGGCCCCCAGCTTATTGGTCAGAATTTCAGTTTTTCTAAAAATTTATTTATTTTATAAGAAGTAGAGAGTGGGAGAACCAAGATGGCGACGTAAGGTACAGACCTGTGCGTGCTGCCTCCCACAACAACACTGAAATTACAACTATAAGACAAACAGCTATCATCCAGAACCACGGGAAAGCCGGCCCAGTGGAAGTTCTACAACTGGAAGGAAAGAAAGAAGCGCTGAGGAACCTCATACTGTCTTCCACGGTGGCTGCACCAGCGCGGGGCTCGGGGATGCGGAGACACAGAGTCACGGAGACGCTGACAACAACCATTGCTGTTTGCTCCGCTCTGGTGATTCTCTGAGACCCTTCCCCACTCAATTTACATCCCCCCCACGCTGTGCCAGTGGCACAAGGAACCACCTGTGTTTTCGCAGCCTAACCCAACAAACTGCAGATTTCAACTCCTCGCATACATAAGGGACACACTCAAGAAGCAGAATCAGGTTCGGAGGAAGCCGGAGCCGGACCCGGCTGGGCCGGCAACGTGGAACCGCTGTACCAGCAAACGCACAAGCAGGTCCGCCAGATCAAGTTTTACATAGGACGCCGGGAGACGGCAGACAAGCAGTCTGTGCACTTAGTAGAAAATGAAATCCAAGCAAGCATACCAGATATTCAGCCAGCTAGAACACCTGGAGATTTTGTCCTACAAGGAGCCGCCCAACAAAAGACAGAATGCCGAACTTCGTGTTGACCAGTTAAAGTATGATGTCCAGCACCTGCAGACTGCTCTCAGAAACTTACAGCATCGGCGATACGCAAGGGAGCAGCAGGAGAGAGAGCGAGAGGAGCTTCTGTCTCGCACCTTCACCCCCAACGTGAGATGCAGCGCCCCCTGTGAGGCTGCGAGGGCCCCTGGGAAGCCGGCGGAACCGCACGAGCCGCCCGCCCAGATGGCTTTGTCGACAGCCCCGCGAACCAGCTCGCAGCCCCACGCACAACTATCACCTGAAGGGCGAGACGGGCGAGAGGGGTGAGAGCAGCTGTAGTGTTGCTTTCTCCTCACTTTTGGTAGCGAAATCCTCATTTTAAACATAAGAGGACACATTATTTTAAAAAGCTGTTACGTGGCTCCGCACCCTTTCTGAGTAGAGTGTGAACAAGTCGTGAGAGACCTTTCCGAGCACAGGGACACGTTACGGATGGAAATAGCTACATTTTCCATGTGTATGACCTTTGACCCGGCGACAAAAAGCCTACACCTATGGATGAGGACAGTGGGAGGGTAAGGGCAGAGGGTGGGGTGGGAACTGGGTGGAGGGGAGCCATGGGGGGAATAAAGGGGAACAACTGTAATAATCTGAACAATAAAGATTTATTTAAAAAAAAAAGGTAGAGAGTAAGTTATCCTGGTAGCATTTTAAACTGGAATAAGTTCATGTCTGTACTCTGCAAGCAGGGCCAGGAGGCAGGAGGTTGGGTGGGGCCGCAGATGGAAGAGACTGGCGGCTAGCTAACCCATGGAGGCCGCCTCCTCCTCGTCGCTGCCTTCGGGGACGGCGTCAGTCCCAAAGTAGCGGTCACCGAAGTTCCCTAGAGAAAGAAGCAGATCCTTACGGTGGGGACTCGGGCCCTGTGGCTCCCAAGCCCCGCCGACTGGCCTAGGCAGCCTCACCGATGCCGGGGATGATGCGGAACAGGTCATTGACCCGCTTGTCCACGGCCGTGGTGATGATTCTCACGCGTGGGAACGCGTAAGCCACCGAGTGAACACCCATCTCCGCCATGAGCAGCGACAGCAGGAAGATCTTGTCCTCGGGCACGTCGTGGTCCTG
>NW_006294993.1:262759-265054 GCF_000327345.1 Myotis davidii | reverse complement strand
AGCGTCCGCGGCAGCGGGTGGCACTGATGCGCCGAGGCCAGCGCGGCCCTGGGGGACAACCTGACTGAGCGCTTCTCCCACAGCCACCCTCCCGCTCCAGACACTGCGGGCTGATGCGGTGGGGCGGCCGGTTGTGCCGGTGAGAGCCGCCGCCTCCCGGTTCATCTGGAGGGAGGGCCCTGGCCTGAGATGGCCCCGCCCCCTCAGGGACAAGGCAAAGGTTAAAGGACAGGAAGGCAGAGCAGCCGACCTTTAGGTAGGAAGCCAGCTGCAGTGGGAGCCTCCCTCCCCGAAGCTGGGGCCAGGCAGTGGGCGGCCTCTGCCTGCACTGAGTCCCCACCTGACACCTCTCCCTAAGGCAGGGTGGGCAACCTCTTCCCAGCCAAGGGCCACACGATCTTTATAACCTCATTCGTGGGCCATACACAATTATCAACTTAAGATTAGCCTGCTCTGTTTGGTCACACATGCATGGAAGTCACCCCTAATGCCTTGGCAGGGCCAGACCTCATGATTTTGAGGGCCAGATACAGGCAGGTGTTCCCCACCCCTGCTCTAAGCGAACAGCTGAGCTTTGGGGCAAGCCCTGACCCTTCCCCCCAGGGGATGTGAGGGCAGGAGGGGGACAAAGCTGGCTGAAGCGCCCCTGCTGCCCCATGCCTGGAGGGAGCGGGGAACAGGAGTAGGGAACGGGGAAGGGTCAGGAGGAGCCAGGCGGGGAGGTGTGTGGCCAGGAGAGGAGGGGAGGGGAGAGGAAGGGCAGGCAGGTGCAGCCAGCACAGCCCCCAGGCACCACACCAGGCACTGCACTCGTCCTCACATATCCCAGCGCAGCTTCCTCTGCTTGCCAGGTGAGGAGGTGCAGAGCATGTCGGGGAGGGAAGGGCAGGCAACCCCAGGTTTACAGAGAGGAGGAAAAAAACAGAGAAAAGACCACACAGCAGGAAGCACGGACCCTGCAGCCAGTGGCCTGGGGAGGAGCAGAGGCCAGAGGGCCAGGACCAGACGCAGGAAGCCCTGGAGGGTGCCCAAGGATGTCACCCCGCCACCCACAGGCAGCACCTCCTGGCTGCGGAGGTGGGGGCGGTGCCAGGTCCTGGGCTCACAGAGGAGGGGAACTGTCCCTGGCTGTGCTTAGATGTTTTCTCCAACCAGAAACCCCGGAAGCTGTTTCTCTCAGAGCAGAGGCTTGCAGTGGGCCTGGCGCAGGAGACCGCGGGTGCCAGGGCCCACGTGGTGAGCCAGGGACCACGCAGTGGCAGCAGCGAGCGGCTCCAGCACAGTGGAGCTTAGGGGCTCTGAGCGTGGCCCTGGCCACCTCTCCTGCAGCTGGAAATCAGCCCAGCACGTCCTGACTCCACAGAAAGCAGGTTATTCATGCTGCCCGCTGTGTGGGGACAGGACAGCACCCCAGGACTCCCTGGCTCTGTCTGCACACTGGCCCCAGGGTGGGCAGGGGCCAGAGGGCTGGGGCACTACCACCTGGGCGGTCCGCCCTTCTGCTCAGGCAAAGGTGCCCCAGACCTCTGGCTGCTGAGGCTGTGCCTGCGGCTATTGCCCTGGGGGCCAGGCAGCTGAGCCTCTGGGGTTGGGAGGGAGCCTCCAGGGAGGTCTGGTCAGCCTAGGGTGACCTTAGACAAGTCCCTAAACCTCTCTGTGTCTTAGTTTCCTCATCTGCCCAAAAGGAAAGGCCACCACACACCCCTTCTGTGCCTGGACCAGGCTGCCGAGGGTGGGCGCAGCAGTGAAGACAGCCCCGGGTCCTGGCGCTGTGGGTGCTGGGGAGGCCTGTCTGTGTGGACAGGTGCGGGACATCTTACCTGACACTGAGCTCGCGCTGCGGCAGCGACAGGAGACAAGGGAACAGTGCGTCAATGGCAGCAGCACACTCACCTCGCAGCCACCAGACAGCCTGTTGCTGCCGTGTGCCCCACCCAGCCACTCCCCCAGGAATAGGCATGCCACATGGGAGGACAGTCCCAGTCACAAGAGAGGGCCAGCTCCCTAGAGCCTCTGACCTGGGCGCCCTCTGACCTGGGCAGGCAGAGCCTCAGGTCTCAGCCCACAACATGTGACCTTTGGTCGGGGTCCCGCCAAGGGTGCTCAGGACGTGGGACTTGCGCCAAAACCCTAGTCCCTCCAAAGGGTAGGAGGGATAGGAATGGCCCCTTCTGGGCAAGGCTCAGCTCAGGCTGGGAGTACCGGGGCGCACCTGAGCCCCACTTTCTCAGGGAACCTTGCTGTGTCCAAGCACACAGGGCTGACCGAGCAGGACTCTGTAACCACGTGGGGGCC
>NW_006294993.1:255824-262658 GCF_000327345.1 Myotis davidii | reverse complement strand
CCCAGGGGGCAGGGGGGCCGGCAGGTGGGACACAGGGCCTGGCCAGCTGCCTCACCTCCTCCAGCTGGCTGTGCACGTGCTGGACGATCAAGTCAATGGCCACTGTGTTTCCGCTCCCTGGATGGGAAGGGCAGGAGTGTGACACCAGCGGGTGGGTGATGGCGGTGCATCCCACCCGCCCCCCACAGCCTGCTCACCTCGGGGCACCACGATGTCTGCCAGGCGCATGGTGGGCTGGATGTACTGGTCGAAGGCTGGCTTGACGAACTTGTTGTATTGCTTGATGACACCTGCGATGTCGCGGCCACGCTCACTGATGTCCCGGCGAAGCCGCCGCACAAGGCGGATGTCAGAGTCCGTATCCACGAAGATCTTCATGTCCAGGAGCTGGAGGGGAGCAAGCCACTGCTGGGGAGGCTAGCACGAAGAAGCCATGAGGCCATGTGACTAGAACCTGGCTCTTGCACAGACCGAGAGCAAGCCAGGCCCCGTGGCACATGGAGGGTCTGGAGGGCAGGGGTGCTGTCAGCCAGGTTTGGTCTGAGGGCACGGGTTCGACGCTCCTCTGGGCAGCCTCCCTCACTGATGCCCTCACACTGGGGACTGGGGCTTGGTGAGTCTGGGTCTGTCCCCACACTCAGCTCACAGCAGGTAACCCCTGAAGGAGCCATGGAGGATGCTAGGGGTAGTGGGTTCCTGGGGCCTGAGCCTCAGAACTCCCACAGGAAGTGCACAGTGGCCGTGAGCACAGCCTCTGCAGGGCCAGAACAGGCAACGCCCAGGAGCACCCTGTGTAGGAGCACCCTGTGCAGACCCACAGACAGACACCAGCGTGCACTTGAGCCATGCCACCCCCAACATCACCGTGATCTTGGCGACCGCAGGGACCCCCGAGGACAGCAGAGACAACACTGACAGGAACCTGGTGTGTGCAGGTGGGGACAGAAAGGAAACCAAGGTACCAGCCCAGAGCTTGTGCCCAGGCCCAGGAAGTATGGGCCCTCGGGCTGCCACCAAGGGCATTTCCATCTTCTCTGTGGGTGGCAGACCTGCCCTGTCTGCTCAAACCCATGTCCTGGACCCCCTCTTGGGAGAGGGCCCGCTCCTCACCCGACACCCAGGGACCACATAGTGGATGGAACAGGTGACCCTGTGCCATGGGACAGGGTGACAGGGCCTGCCCAGAGGAGGCATTGAAGGTGAGTCTTGTGGGAGGGCATCCCGGCAGAAGGATGGCCTGGAGCCCGCCCTCACCTCCAACAGCGTCTTGTCAGCAAAGGCCATGATGCCCTCGAAGATAATGACGTTGGCACCATAGAGCGTCTTCTGCAAAGGGAAGGAGCCTGTGCTGGTGCCCGTGCCGGCCCGTGTGCCCAGTGCCCTCACAGCCCAGCTGCTGGGCCTACCCAATCCTTCTTGCGGCTGTGGGTGGTGAAGTCGTAGACCGGGACCTTGACACTCTTGCCCTGCTTCAGCTTTTGGAGGGTGGACACGATGAGGTCGAAGTCGAAGGCATCCGGGTGGTCGAAGTTGTAGTTGTGGAGGGCAGCCTGCTCCTGCTGCTGCTGGGTGAGCACCTGTGAGGAGAGCAGGGGTGTACTCAGGGCGGGGGGCTGCAGGCCCTCGGCACAGCGGCCACACGCCGGGGCACCCCTCACCTTATAGAAGGAGTCCATGGACAGCAGGACCACCCAGGGCACGTCCAGGGCCTCGATGATCATCCTGGCCACAGTGGTCTTCCCAGAAGCACTGCCACCACCCAGGCCTGCGGGGAGCAGAGAAGGTGGGCCGCACACCTGGGTCCCGGGGTGGATGGGGCCAGGAGAGCCCTTCCAACCAAGTCACCACAACTGGAAGCCCGACCGCTGCTGCTGGAGAGCACCCTGGCACCGACGGCGGGTCCTGCCCAGCCCACCCGGTGGGGTGACAGGGAGGTGGCAGCCGACTCACCGATGGCGAAGGCCTCCTTAGACTGTGTGCCGTGCTCGTTGTACCAGGGCGGCCGCCCCGCCGTGTAAATGGTGCGTTTGCTGGTGCGCAACAGGGGCGGCTCGGATTTGCACTGGCTGGTGGTGCGCTTCCGCGGCGAGCGCCCAGTGCCCACGGGCGGGAGGAGCCTGTCCAAGGCCTCAGCGCTGCTGCTGCAGGAAGGAGAACAGCTCGCTCGCCGGCCCTGCCACCAAGCCCACCACCACGCCAGGCCCAGGGTGGCCTTCTCTATGCAGGCACGCGGGCATGGCTGAGATGGCACACAAAACCCGCCTGCCGCCCATCCACAGGGCCCATGGCCTCAGTCACTGTTCACACAGGTTCAGAGAGACAGCAAACCACAACTTCTGTGAAGGGGGAGTGCCACCCATGCCAAGGACAGTGATGTGGACGGATGTAGGTGGGAGACCGTGAGCTGGGAGACCCTTGGGGAGGCCACTGATTCTCACCCTCGAGCACCTGCCAACTGCAGGGCGGAGGGCGGAGGCTCCACGGCCCGCAAGGTGGCAGTTCTGCCTGGGAAAGGCAGACGGCACCTGTGCCCAGCTCTCCCCATGCGGCACTGCTTGTGGGAGGCACATCCCGGCCTCAGGCAGGCAGGCCTCCAGTGTGGTCACTGGCTTGAGGCCCCAGAACCAACAGGATGGCTTCTGGGGAGGCCCGGGGGGCTGAGCGGCCTGGCTCCACACCTGCTCAGGAAAGGCCCAGACGGACGGGGACATGGCAGTTGTCCGGGACGTGAGTTGGACGAGAAGTAAACTAAGATGTTTATGTGAAAACCAGCATGTGGAGATGGCCAGCCCACGTTCCCTTCGGGTCTGCGCGTGTGAGTGGGACATGCATGTGCACAACGAGCTGGAAGCAGTGCCACAGTGGCCCTGGGCACCGAGATCTGGACCAGGGATTTCTGCCCCATTTGACTGTCTTACAAGGACGTGCCCCTGTTATCATAAACCAGACCAAGTCGTGGTCTAGACTGAAGCTCTGTCCTGCCATCACCGCTACAGCCCGCAGTGCCAGGTGCGCCTGTGCGTGTGCTGGGGGGACAGCAGAGAGGTGAGCTGAGGCCCTGCACGCGACAGGCACACGGACAGCCTCGCAGCCTCGAGGGCACAGAGAACAGCGTCCGCACGCTGACAGGAGGCACGCGGCCCCATGGGGGGCGGGGGCAGTGAGCCGTCAGCGCACGCGGTGCTCAGCAGCGTCTCTGCGGGGACAGCCATTACCTTCGGGTCTGTTCAGAACCCGGTGCTAACGCTCGCCATGGGGTTGGGCGTCAAGATGACCCAGTGGCCAGGCAGGCCTGGGGACAGGCCACAGCACCACCATGGACCGTGAGCGCCTGGGGAACTCAGACTGGCATGGACCAGCCGCCCTGGAGACAAATGGTGTCCCCAGGCCCCGGTCACCCTGGAAATGGCAGACGGAACCATCCTGGCAACGAAGAGGCCCCTCCCCGCTGTGCTTTCTACTCAGGGAGGAAACCCCGAGAAATTATGGTTTGCAAAGGGCAAGACCTGGCCAGCAAGGGCGCACCCGTGCTGAAGATGGCCTCGCAGAACGACCCCGACAGCGGAGGCCAGGGCCGGCACCACTCCTGTCCCTCTGCTTCTCACCCAGGCTGGCAGCCTCTGGGGGGAGCCCTCAGGTCCCTGCTGTGCCTGCTCCGCATCCTACTGAGGTCATGACCACCGGCAAGGACAACTTCCGACTTCCGAGCTGGTGCTGCCGACAGCCTCGGGTAGACACCTCCCCGGACAGGGAGCGCGGGCCAGGGCGGCGGCCAGAAAGCACCCTCGGCGTGCAAGGGGCCTGCAAGCATCAGGCGGGTCTGCAGCCAAGCCCAGTCCACGGCCTTC
Source organism: Myotis davidii (assembly GCF_000327345.1). Lineage (NCBI taxonomy): Eukaryota > Metazoa > Chordata > Mammalia > Chiroptera > Vespertilionidae > Myotis > Myotis davidii. The sequence goes on along the minus strand of NW_006294993.1, from coordinate 258,810 downwards.
CCCAAGCCCAGCTCCCTGCGAGCCAGGGACAAAGCCTCACTGTGCCCTCAGAGCGAGCCGTGTCAGAGCGGGACCAATTTCGATAAGGGAAACTCACACAGACCTCGTTTCCCTGGTCATAGGCGGACAGAGCACGCGGACTGCGATGACAGGGCATTTCAGCTACAGGACTGGGGGACACAGACCTGCCTGCAATGAGCAGCCCCCCGTGCCTGCGGGTGGTGGGCCCTACCCGCCCCAAGCACCGGCCTGGCTCCTGGTCCCTGATGTACAGCGCCCCCCACAGGAATCGACCGAGATGCCGGGGAGGAAGGGCTCTTCACCACAGCTGTGGACAACAGTCCTGCCACTCACCTGCCTTCTGCTCCAAGGGCCCAGCACCCTGAGATCCTGATGCCAGGGTAAGCTGAGGGGCTGCCCATGGCTGGACACAAGATGATCCGAGGTGTCTGCAGGGGCACCCCACACTGCCTCAGGCCCACAGCAGCCCCCGAGGACAACCCAGGAACCATGTGAGCTGCCCCTCCATGGGTGGGTGGGCAGCCAGCGTGAGGCCAGACCCCTGGCTGCAGAGGCTACCCACTGGGAGGCGGGGAGCTAACAGCTGGGAGCCCCTCAGGCCCCTGTGCCGAAGGAACAGCACTCACAGGCGTAAGAGGATCGCGCAGCTGGGGCTGTGCACTTGCCTGATATTAATAGCACTGACCCTGCTGAGAACGGGCAGCCTCAGGTGTGAACTGCCCCCTGGGCACAGGCTGGCCCACTGCTGGCCCAGGGCTTGGTGAGGACCACCGTGCACCCCCTGAAATGCCCTAGGAAGAGCTTCAGACCCCGGGCCTGCCTGGAGTGGCAGGGCCAACTGCCCCCAGCAGAACAGGGACATCTGAGCTATCTCTTGGCCAAGCTGAGGTGAATGTCAGTGCTGAGCTGGGCGTACCACCCGTGCCCACGGTGCCTCCCAGAGGCATAAACAAATCTGAAACTCTACCCTCCTGAACATCTGAGAATAACTGCCTGCGCTGCCCTTCACAGCGCGGCTCCAGCATGTCCCCCAGGCACCTGTGCTCGGCGTTGGGGGGGAACGACACAGCCAGGCCCGCCTGGCGGCAGGAGGAAGAGCCATTCGGAAAGGGTGAGTCGGCTAAGGGAGCCGTCCTCCAGTCTGCACAGGGGCTGCCCACAAGTCCCGACTCCTCCCTCGTATCAAGTCACTGGGTGTCGCTGGCTTTCCTCATTTGTGTTTTAATCCTCACTAAAGGATTTTTCCATTGATTTTCAGAGAGAATGAAAGGGAGGGAGAAGGGGTTGTGAGAGAGAGAGACATCAATGTGAGAGAGACACATCAATTGGTTGCCTCCCTCATGTGACCCAACTGGGGCTGGGATGGAACCTGCAATGGCGGTACATGCCCTAGATTGGGAATGGAACCTGAGACCCTTCGGTCTGCGGGCTGATGCCCCAACCACCGAGCCAAACCGGCCAGGGCCAGCTTTCTTTCCTCCTGACTCAGCTTCCAACAACATCCCTAACAGCTGCCAGAACCTCACCGGAGAGAAAATTCCAGATAGGGTTGGGTTCACACATCTGAAAGGGGCCTCTCCTGCCTGCCTAGGTAACGTGGGTGGGTCTACGCCCACCAGAGGCCTGTCCGTCTTTGCCCACAGGAGCTTCCCTCCTGACCCTGGGCGTGGGCAGATGGGGGGCTGGCCCACACTCAGGGAGGCTGGACAGCACTGCAGAGTTGGGGCAGGCACCTAAGGCTTCCACTCCTGCCTGACACCCATCCCAGTGGAGGGGAGTTTGCTGGGGGAGTAAAATGAGGCCAGGGGGTGGGTAGGGAGGGGGGCTGGTTCACCAGGGCCGGGCTCAGGGACAGAGGGTTCGGGGTGTCTTTCTCAGGGCAGGTGCAGGAATGGGGCTGCAGCCCCGCCCCATCACCCTGAAACGCCCGACAGGACCCCTCCTTCCCAATGCTCTGGGCCAGCCTCCCTGCACCCCACAGCTGCAGCTCCAACCCCACCTGGACCAAACCAGGACACAACCTGAGGAGAAGGCACCGCCACAGGTGCCCATTTCTCCACCAGCACATCCAGGGTTAACGAGTCCGCGTCCCTGTCCTCATGGGGCTGACTCTCTATGGCAGCGATGGTGAACCTTCTGAGCTCGGCGTGTCAGCATTTTGAAAAACCCTAACTTAACTCTGGTGCCGTGTCACATATAGAAATTTTTTGATATTTGCAACCATAGTAAAACAAAGACATATTTTTGCTATTTATTTTATATATTTAAATGCCATTTAACAAAGAAAAACCAACCAAAAAAATGAGTTTGCGTGTCACCTCTGACACGCGTGTCATGGGTTCGCCATCACTGCTCTATGGGCACAAGAAACAACGGCAAGGTAGACAGCCACAGGGGGCCACAAGATGGAAGGAGATGGGACCGTGGGCAGGGAGAGGCTCAGGGACACGACTCCAGCAGAGCCAACTCTGGGGCCCTCCAGGGTGGTGCCGGGACTGTAGGGGAGCCCTAGGCCTCAGCGTCAGGAAAGAGCGGTGAGCAGAGCAGCGCCAGGGCAGAAGAGCCCTGCAGTCCAGTCACTGCCCTCTGGTCCTGGGTCCCATCCTCTGTGCACAGGGCAGGGCCCGGACAGTAGCTGCCACCAACCTGTCTTCAGGGAGTGCTTTTCTCGAGAACTTGCCTGGCCCTGCCTCCTCTGATCTGGGGCTAAATCAAAGATTATTTGGAACCAGCAGGTGTCGCCGACAGGTCCTATTAGACCCTGTCACGCCATACCCAGCTCTTCCTCGCTGCTCACTGGGAGGGTGCGAGCCCAGGAGGACACGTGCTCCATCAGAGCCGACACTCCGGCCTCATTCCTCTCCCTGCAGCACCCAGGCTGCCCCGGAGGGCTCCCTCCCGTGACGGCCCATCGGAGCCCAGGAGCCCAGGCCGAGCCCTCCCCTGAGCCTTCCCCGGGGCACAG
>NW_006294993.1:244979-255239 GCF_000327345.1 Myotis davidii | reverse complement strand
AGCTCCAGGCCTCAGCGCTGACGAATGGGCGGGGTGGGCCGCTGGAGCCGCAGTTGGGAGCCTGCAGGAGCGTCCCGCGGACTACAAATCCCACAAGGCTATGCGGCTGGGTACCCCCCACCCCCAATTGGGCATCGTCAGCCGGGAAAGGACCCCACCCCGCGTGTTGCCACAAATTCAGCCCACGCAGCCCCTGGAAAACCATCAATAGACATTTATTTGATACAGTCATTTTTAATACATACAGTTGATGGCCCGCCCGTGCCACTCAGGGCCTGGGGGCGGGGACGAGGACCGGGACAGACGGTCACGAGGTGAGCAGGGCCCGAGCTCGCCGCCGTCAAAACATCTTGCAAATAAACACTTTGTAGATAGAATATATGTGTATATATATGGTTACAGGGATAGTTGGAACCTCTCTTTCAAAATGCACTTATGTACGGAGAACTGGCATTAAAAAAACAAACCAAGAAACCCAAAGTAAGGACGCGTGTCCGCCAGGCGGGAGGAACTGGCCGGCCCCCTTGCACCTCAGTTCCAGGACTAGCCTCCTGAGGCCGCAGAGCGAGGACCCGCGGGGACAGCCCTGCCTCCCGCAGGTCGGTGCAACGGGTCCTTTCCCTTCTGAACCAGAGGAACAGGGGGGCAGGGGGCAGGCTACAGCTGAGGGCCACCAGTCACATCAGGAGACACCCTCATCCATCTGCCTTTGCACAAGCAAATAAAGTGCATCCTATTTTTGTGTGAAGTGTCAGCCCTTTCCTGTTCTCAGGGCAAAGGGGGGGGGGCAGGGCCAGAGGTAGATGTTCAGAAAGGGACCCGGCACTGTGCCCTGGGCTGGGTCTCGGGCATAGTCTGTGCCTACTGCACCCTGGCGTCTGCCACTCTGGACCCTCTCGCTGAAGGCGTCAGCCAAGGCCAGGTCACCTGGCCGCGTTCCTGCCAGAGTGGAGGTGGGCAGATCCTGCTGAGCCCCCAGGCTCTGCCCTGCACTCAACCACCAGAACTGGGGTGTAGGGAGCCGGGTCCAACCCACTCGCCGCTTTGGCAGCAGCCCCCACACCCTTTAGAGACAAAAAAGAGGTTAAAGTGCTAAACATCAAGTTATCCAAGACCCCACCTCTTCCCACACATCTGGGTGGGGGTCCCACTCCAGGGGCCATCTGTGGACTTTGGAGGGTGACCTGGAAACACCCCCAGCAAAAACCAGCCCCTCACACCCCAAGGGCCAAGTACCTGAGAGGCTGGGGCAGACGGCTGTCCCCAGTAGAGGTGCTGAGGCCCAACCTCCTCCAGCCATTGGTGACAAGGGCAGAGAAAGTGTACCTGGGGCTCCTGTCAGCGCCTGCTTCCCCTCCCCTCCTGAGGCTGCCCTTGCAGTGGCTGCCTGACCCACCTCCACCGGCTCCACACCACAGTGACACCCAGAGCCCAGCCCCTGTGCCCACCTTGACTGACACTGGGTCACTCCCATGTGCCATGTGTGCGGGCAGGAAGAATCCACATCTCTACACCCCCTCCCTACACCACCAGGCCAGGCTGCCCAGGGTCAGAGCTCTGGACAAAGAAGCCAGAGACCGGCAGCACAGTGACCTGGCCCCCAGCCCCTGGGAATTTGTCCCCCTACTGCAGGGTGAGGAGAGCCCAGACCAGCTTGGAGCCCCTCCTCTCCAGGGCTGGGTAAGGATGGCAGCTTGAGGCAGAAGGGTGCCCAGTCAGTACTGCCTCCCTGAGCAGAGGAGGGACCCCTGGGACCCTAGCCCAGTCCCCAGATCCACCATTGGCACCAGGAGACCCTTAGCACCAAAATGTCAGATTGTTGTAAGTTTTTGTATAAAAAACAGAATAAAAAAAAGGTTGTTACTTGTCACAGCCACAAGACTGGCATCCACTACACACCCAGGGGAAACAAGCACACAGGAAAGTATCAAAATTCACATCGTCCAGGATCGGCAAGGCCGAGCCCTCAGCCCACCCCACCCCCTATGGAAAATAGCCTCCATCCAAACCCAGTGACTCAGTGTCCTCCTCCCCAGGCAACGCCACAGCTGGAAGGCGGGGCCCAGGGAGGAGGCCAGAGGTGTGGACCCACTCCTCCAGGTGCCCTGGACTCCAGCCTGAACCCTGCCCAACCTGCAGGCCTAGCTGTCCTCAAGGCCCCAAAGGGAGCCAAGGCAGCCCCGAGCTCCCATCAACCTACTGTGACCTCAGCGAGCCCCTCCCTGGCCTTCAGCTCTCACATCAAAAGACCACGCAACCAGAAACAAAGGGGCAGGTAAAAGCAAAGGGTGGGTGTTCCCTCAGGAGCCTGGCCACAGGCCAGGCCAGACCAGCAGACAGGCTGCTTCCTGCAGTGCTCACTCCGCAGAGCTGGGCTCAGTTCCCGGCCCGACATGCCCACGGCCCCAGGCCCAGACTGGGCTATCCCTGACCGATCAGGCATCCCAGCCAGGCCCACAGTGACGGCCAAGCTAGAGCGTGCTCCTCGTGGCCCCAGCTCCTGCTGCCCTGCAAGCAGAAAACCAGAGGCCCTCCCTTGCCCCAAGCAGGGAGTACCGCTGGGGGTGGCAGAGAGCCCGTTGGCGGGGCCACCTTCTCCCCACCAGCATGGACACAAGCCAGTGGGTCGGGGCCCAAGCACAGCAGGGGTCACACCGGCAGGGAGGGTGGGCCTGGAGAGGTAGAGAACAGAAGCTGAGGAACCAGAGGCGGGAAGGGTGAAGGGGACGGACCACCAGGTCAGCACGGCAGCGATCAGACTCAGGGTCTGTCCAGGGAGGTAGCTGGGGGTGCTGGGGTTCCAGTGTTGGGGAGAGAGGCGAGGCTGCTGAGGTACCTTCATCAGCCCAGAAGCAGGGACCCCCGAGCCTTGGGCCTGAGGAAGCAGGTGGGGCATGCAGCGCTCATGGCCGGGGCCAAAAGGCATCTGGCCACTCTGCAGCACCCCCATGGCGCGGAGGCCCAGGCTGCAGACCCGCCCTCTACCCCTCCAGGCTCTGCCAGGCCTGTGAGTGTCCCTCCAGGCGATGGCACTTCTGTGACTGCCACTGGCTCTTCTCGGGGAGCCCCAGCCCAGGTGTGCCTGCAGCAACCTGCCAGGGGAAGGGCCACCTTCAAGGAGCAGAGCAGGGCTGGCTGCCCCACTGGACAAAGGGGTGGGCAGGGAGGGGGTGGGGAACTGGAGGGCAGGGTATCCCAGAGCTAGCTACCCCACTCTGGACAGAGGGCTTGGCCAGCGTGGGGGCAGGCCCTGACAGCCACCATGCTCACTTCTCGGGTGAACTGCTGGCTCCCACCTTCCGGCCAGTGGAGTCCTGGGCCCCCTTGTCTCTGCCTCCTGGGGGCCAGTCCTCCTGGCGGGGGGCCGTCTTGGGCGCAGGCTCCTCCGGGAGCCGCTCCTTGGGCCTGCGGCCCCGCTTCTTCCCGCCTGCCAGACTCTTGTCCTTCTTGGGCACCAGTGACCCCTGGCTCCTGTGTTTGGGAGGCGAGCCTGCCGAAGTGCGGAACCAGTTCTGGGGAGAGACAAACAGCCAGAGGCCCGGACAGAGGGCGCTGAGCCTCCCGGCCTCGGGAGCTGAAGCCACTTGGGAGAGAAGCACGGAAAGTGCCGGGTTTTTCCATGTTGGCCTCTCACTCAAACATCACCCCCACCCCGCCGCCTGTCCATCCAGCACAGGCCGGGCCCCTGGCACAGGCTGTGCCACCCACCTCTGCGTGGGCCTTGAGGATGTGGTACTTGACGCCACTCTCAGAGCTGAACTCCTTCGGACACAGCAGGCAGCGGTACTTTCCCACCAGGTGGTCTCCCTGCAAGACACGGGCAGCTCAGCCCCAGGTGTTGGACAGGACTTCCCCACCTGCAGTTACGTGGAAGGTGGCCCTGGCTTATCTAGACAGGTCAGCGTGCCCCTTGGTACCCACGGGAGGAGCCCCTGGGCGGAACAACTTGGGACTGACTCATGTCTGTGGCTGGAGGACGGCAAAGGTCCCGGAGCACCGGCTGGTCCCTGGGCTCATGGAAGAGGCTGCCCCAAAGGTGAGGGCGCATGCCCCCCTGTGGGTCCCGGGGGCACTGCTGCGCACCCGTCCACGGGGTGGACCGCCTGGGACTCACCTTGCTGCAGCCGGCGAGGTGGGCCTTGAGGCCGGACACACTGGAGTAGATGGCTTCACAGCACTGGGCAGGAGACAGTCATGGGGAGGACCTCCAGGCAGCGCCCCCACACAAATCATAGCTCCTACCCCATGGAGACTTGTGGGCAGGCTGGGCCTCTGGGGCTGAGGTCGAGGCCTCTCTGCCAACAGGGTTCTGTCTGAGCACCCTGCAGAGGCCCAGGGACCACAGGTAGGCTGGCCACTTGGAAGGCTGCCACCCAGGGCCACACCTGGGCTCTCTGTCCCTAAGTCCCCATTGCCCACCCACCAGTCTGCCCCAGCTCACGTCATTGGGACAGTTGACGTGACCTTTCTCCTTGACTTCGTTCTTCCAGGTCTCCAGCAGCTGGGGGTTGAGTGTGGGGAGGCCTGGCCGAGTGTAGTTGAGCTGTGAAAACAGGCAGGCACCGGGGTGAGCCCCGGCAGCTGGGCCAGAGCTGACAGCGACGCTCCCACTGCTCTAAAGAGGCCCTCAATTGTACCCTCCATAGGGAGATCTGAACCTTGGAGGTCAGCTGCTGGCCCAGGTCACAGGGGGCAGGGCCATCACAGGGGACCCCACGTGGAGGCACATCCTGCTCAGAGCCCAGGTGGCTCACCCGAGCCGTCTCAGGCACCAGGTCATCTTTCATCCGCCTCTTGGTCCAATCTCGGGCCAGTTCGTCCTCTGCAATCTCCTGCAGGTGGAACACGGCAACCTGGGCCGACGTGCGGCGGATGCGGCCGCTGGGGGTCCGCTCGATACCCAACAGGTCCTCGGCCTCAGAGGGCTTGTCCTGGGGCTCCTCCGGGGGCTGCAGGGTGAGGAGGCCAAGGTGAGTAACAGGAGCCACATGGCCTGAAGGTGCGGTGAACCAGACATGTGCTGTGGGCAGGGGCACATGAGCAAGTGTGTGTGTGGGGGGGCGGGACACGCGTACTCGCTGCCTGAAGGACAGGCGGACTGGCCACTCACCGGGGCTGTGTGCTCCGAGCGCATGTGATAGTCATGGCCAGCCTTGGAGCGGTAGGTCTTGCCGCAGTGGGTACAGGGGAAGGAGGGACTGTCTGCCTCGCAGGGCGGCTTCCCACAGCGTTGCTGGTGGTACTGGTAGCCCATGAGGCTGGAAAAGGCGGCCCCACAGCCCTGGAGGTCACGGGTCAGTAAGAAGCCAGCAAAGGGCTGTGCCTCGCCCCACACTGTCCCCCCGTAGTCCCACTGACCTCCTGGGGGCAACGCAGCCTCCCCATCTGCTTCAGCACCTTGCGCAGTCGTTCGCGCTCCTCCTGCTCACTCCCCTCGGAGGCCTCCGTGTCAGAGGGCTGGGGGGCAGGCCCAGCCTCAGTGCCTCATCCCCAGAGGGTCCCTGCCCCAAACTGGACCCACAGATGTTCATGGGCAGGCAGTGTGGGAATGAAAGGTCAGTGGGCAGGGCTGGGCAGGGTGAGAGAGATGAAAGGGAGGCCTGTGGTCAGTGTCAATGGTCAGGCTGGATGGCAACTGGGCCCTGTGGTGTACCTTGGCGCTGTGCTCAGCCATGGTGTGGTAGTTGAGACCGGCCTTGGACTTGAACTGCTTCCGGCAGTGCTGGCACTTGAGGGCATCCTGCAGCTGCAGACAAGGGACCCATGAGAAGCTGCTCTGGGGCACCTCCCCCCAGAAGCCCCTGGGGCAGCCTTACCTTCTGACACACCTCCATGTGCTTCTTGAGCCCCACAAGGGTCTTTCGGGTGACCACGCTGCACGTGGGGCAGACAGCCTCCCCCCGTTCGTGAATGGCCCGCTGCCACTGTTCCTCAGGGGCACCTGTGGGGCAGAGCCAGGGCCTCAGGGGCTGTCGGGCTCCCAGGTGCCCTGAACGCCAAGCAGAGCCCAGGGTCCACGCTCAGCCCCCGTCTGTGTGGTCCAGTAACCACCTCACAGTCAAGATCCAGCCTGTGCCCCCCACACAGCAGCCCCCACCTGGGGTTGAGTGGGCCACGGGGGCCGGTGCCTCCTTGCTGACAGTGTTGGTGGGGGCCGGCACCTTCTTTCGGACATCCTCAGGGCCAGGCCCCTCCTGCTTCTTGGCACGGTAGCCTCGGGACTTGTCTTCTGCCTTGGCCAGGCCTGTGTGCACATGTGGGGTGGCGCAGGTGTGGGCCAAGGGCCTGAGCACACCTGTGCATGAGCCCAGTCCCACCGGTGCCCGGCTGACTGGGGCTTCACCTTTGAGTCCGAAGGTTCCCGAGATTGATGGCTGCTCCCCCGTGAATTTCTTGGGTGTTTTCTGTTTCCTTCCTGACTCAGGGGAGAGAAACGAGGGCCAAGATCTGGTCAAATAACCATAGGGAGGCTGACCACTGCCCGTCCTGGCTGTTGCCACATCCCCCACCCGGTCTTACTGTGCTTCATGCGCTCAGCTCCCTCTTCAGGCAGGGACACAGGGCCTGTGGCCCTTGGCACCTCCTTGCCCCCCAAGGGCCTGCTGCCTAGAGAAAGGGGGCCACTGCTGGGGTCTGTGCTGGGCTGGAGGGTGGAGCCTGGGCCCGTGGTGGGTGGGCCACACTCCCCGCTCTCTGACCGAGCCTGCTTGGGTGGGAGGGGGCAGGCGTCCCGGCTGTCCGCAGCCCTGTAGGGAAGGAGGTACGGAGCAGGAGGCAGGGGGTCAGGGGCTCGCTGCGGGCCGGCACCCCAGGCTGCAGCCGGCGAGCACCCCCTGCCCTGGAAGGCACCCCATACCTTTTTTTCCCACTGGCCCTCCCCGTGGCCCGCGGAGTTTTGTTCTCAGACTTGGCCAGCAGCACCATCTTGCAGGACGGTGTGTGTCTGCCGATGGCCACGGGCCTGCTGACGGCCACCAGCTTACTGACCACCACGGGCCTACTGACGGGCACAGGTTTCGTAACTGTCACAAGTTTTGTCATCGGCACTGGCTTGTTTGTGGTCACTGGTTTGGTGACTGGCACTGCCTTGGTGACGGGCACAGACTTGGTGACTGGTATGGGCTTGGTGACTGGCACAGGCCTGCTGACCGGCACAGCCTTGGTGACCGGCACAGGCCTGCTGACCGGCACAGCCTTGGTGATTGGCACGGACCTGCTGACCGGCACAGCCTTGGTGACCGGCACAGGCCTGCTGACCGTCACTGGTTTGGTGACCGGCACGGACCTGCTAATAAGGAGGCTTCCAGTGGCCGGCACAGGCCTGCTGACCGGCACTGGCTTGGTGACCGGCACAGGCCTGCTGACCGGCACTGGCTTGCTGATACCGATGGGTTTGCTGACACCCACAGGCTTGCCAATAGTGACAGGTTTGCTCACTCCAATGGGCTTGCTGACCCCAACGGGCCGACTAATGGTGACTGGCCGGCTGACTGGCCCAGGCTTGGGGGCAGACAGGGGTCGGTCCATGTGGTTCCAAATCCGGTGCTTCTCCAGCTGGGTCTTGGAGGTGAAGGCGGCCTCACAGAAGGGGCAGGGAAAGGTCAGCCTTTCTGAGATGGCACCCTGGGTAGAGAGGGCAGGCGTGGCATGGGCTGCCCAGGCCTCTGTGCAGACTCACCCAAGCCAGCAGCTGGCCAGGGTGGGTTCAGGCCTCTTCTTTCCCAGCCCACAGCCCCTTACCCCTTGGCACCGCTGGTAATGGTACTTGAGCCCGTAGATGCTGGGGAACTCCAGCCAGCACCCTGAGCTGGGACACTTCACCCGTGAGTGCACCTTGAATTCGTCTTTCCACTGGGTCATCAGAGAGAGCTGGCATGGGAAAGGCCAGGCTGCTGACCCTCAGCCACCCGGCCTTTGCTGACCCGAGCCCCAGACTCAGCACCCTGCCCAGGCCTGCAGGGCAGACAGACTGTAGGAGCCCTTGACCTTGGGACCGCAGCAAGATCCAGGCCACCCTGAGCAGTGAGGGTGCTCTTGAGGGCCTATGAACATGGCCCACTGGGCCCCAGGCCACGCCACGAATCCCTAGGCACAGGGTGGCCCACTGATGTGGGCGGAGGGCTTGGTGCTGAACATGTGGATGGCAAGCAAAGGCAGGGCAATGGCCTTACAGGCAGACCCCAGCATGAGCCCCACCCAGCCCTCAGGGAGCTCACGGGAATGTCTCGGAGGGCCTGGTTCTCAGCTTTCGGACGCCCCTTTTTCTTCCCTTCTGTCCTGTCGCTGGCTGGACTTCCCGGGTCAAAGCAGAGTGGGGCCTGGCTAGGCACTGTCTGCCCACCCCGGGCCACCGGCAACCCTGCAGCACACGGCACATCAAGGCTTGGAGCTGTGCTCCCTGTAGTCTTTCCTGCTATCCCGGAGCCTGGTGAGGCCTGGAGTGAGCCTCATTCCCCCCCGATGAGGCATGGGGCTGGGGATGGAAGGCTGTAGTCAGCCTAGGACAAGAATCCAGGGCCCCTGGCTGCCCCCACCCTGGGAAGGCTCTCAGGAGCCCAGGCAGCTACCTGGCACCCAGGAGCTGGACATTCGGGAGGTGGCCCACTCAGCACTGCTGCTCCCGACAGCTTGGAGCTGACCTTAGCCCGACCCCTCTTACCCAGCTTTGGATCATGCCGCACAGGAAGTCGGACCTCATTCTGGCTGCCCTCCTTCCCAGGCCCACTCTTGCTGGACCCCAGGAGTCGGCGGCCGCTTCCAACACAGAAAGGATCAGTCATTGCTGCAGAGCAAGTGGACAGACCTGTGAGGTCCATCAGGGCCGGCTCTTGGGACTTGAAATGGCTGTCCTTGCACCCCACCCCCCAGACAGACCTGCTCATTGGCTGCAGAAAAGGGAGCCAGCCTGCCTGTGCTCTTGGTCACAGGGAAAGCAGGTGATGGGAGGCTTCTAGTTTAGGGGAGTGACTGCCCAGCTGAGCTCTCCCCAGGAGACCCCATCAGCTTGGAAGGATCTAACCCTGTCCTGAGACACTCATCAGGTCCAATGGGCTCCATGCGTCCTAGACACAGTGCAGAGGTGCCGAGAGCCATGCATCTCACGCCCAGCACGGGGCTGGGTGGCCCAGGAGAGGTAGAGTGCTCAGGCAGGAGATTAACAGCATTGCTCCTGGGGCCAATTATGACACCACATGGCTGTTGGCACACAGGCTGTTGGCCGGGCACCCTGGGACACCTTCCTTCACAGCCCCACCCAGACTCAAGGCAATGCCACCCTACCCAGGCAGGTGCCCCTGGATCTTTCTCCCAGGACACAGATGGAAGATGGCCAATGCGGGCACAGAGGGCCCCTAACCCCTCCCCAACTGCGTGTGTCCCTTTCCAGAGGCAGGACCAAGGAAGGAGGTCCCTGTCCTAGTGGATCCTTCCTATGTGACCCCCTCTCTGTTTGTTCCTGCTGGGGACCCTCCACCCCGAGGGAGGCCACATGCAGGCTGGGCTTCTCGGCCATCCTCCACCTGGCTGTCCTCACCTCCACCCTCCGGAACCTCTCTGTCCCCATCTACAGGGCCACCGGCACCACCCCAGAGACCACTGGCTACCAGCCACAGGGAACACCTCGCCACGTAAGCTGGGCCTGCATGGGCATGAGACCTGGAGGGACTCTGAGCTCAGTCCTACTGGGTCCTCTAACAGGGACACCCAAGGCTGCGGAAGAGGGTGGGCAGGGGCTATGTGAACACGTGACCCCTCTCCTGGCAGTTTCTAACTAACTGAGACCAGAGAGGATGGGAAGGGAATTACAGAAGCTATCAGTAAGGTTGAGGTCAGAGGTCAGTATAGTCACTGCCCATTGCCCAGGAGGTGCCCAGATCCTGGGCCTGGAGAGAGGTATAGGTCTAGAAAGGTCTGAAGAAACTGCTCTGAAAGGCCTCACACTGCCACTTCCACAGCCACCCAAGCCCCATGATGACCTCAAGTGGCCTTTGGTGCAGGTGCCTGCTGGGACCCCCCTTCCAGTCTTTATCCAGCTTGAGAGGAAAATTCAAAGTTGGGGGGCCTGGGGCCAGGGCTGGCGTAGGAGGCAGAGACCCTCCTTCCATCCAGGCCTGCAACTCTCACAACAGGAGAAAGGGCTTCCACCCTCTGGGAGGGCCCAGCAGGGACGGAAAGGTGGGACCTTCGCTGGGCTGTGGGGGCACCACGCGCTGACCACAGGCAGCCATCCGGGCAACGGCAAGGCCTCTCGGTGGACCCCAG
>NW_006294993.1:238164-244253 GCF_000327345.1 Myotis davidii | reverse complement strand
TCCTGGGAGCGGAGCTGGCCGTGGCGGCTGTGGCCTGCAGAGCAGAGTCCGGCCTCTTCCATCCAGCCTGGGACACCTCTGCCTGTGGCCACCCTCGGGACCTGGCTCCTGGCATGTGAGGCGGCGCTTCACTGGGGCTGCTGACCATGGACTAGACGAGCCTGTCTGCTTTGGGACGGGGTGTGCCTGGACAGTGGCCACTGCCCGGCTCCTCTGTGCCCCAGAACTTGGCCCCCTGCAGGGAAGCTGGTATCAGGTGTGGGGGTGATGGACAGCAACCCCACCAGCATCAGGACGCGGGAATGAATGAAAGAGGGGAAGGAGAGCTAGTGAAAAGAAGTTACAAGGTGCACCTCCTTCCCTGTGGCCCTTCCCACCCCACCCTCACACTCGACCCCCACCCCTGTCCACCCTGGAGCAGGCTCAGCTTGCACTGCTGGGGGGCATGGCACAAAAGATGGCACATTTGAGGTCCACTTCTCACAGGGACCCTGGGGATCTGCTTCCTCAAGGCCAAGGCCGAGCCCAGGTCGGGGCACTCTGTGGAGGGGCCAGTCCGTCAGTCCTTCCCTTGGAAATCAGAGCGAGGCCTGTGTGACCACAGGAAGAGAGAATGTCCTTCCCTCATTGACCTTGTCCACCCTGGGGACGGGACACACAAGATTTTGGGAGCGGTCAGGGTGCGTGCCTTGAGGTATATCCAAGGCTGTCAGCTTTCCCTGTGTAAGTCTGCATGTCCTTGTATGTGATGTGTCAGTGTCACTCGATGTGTCTGAGTGACCATGTATGTTGGTCAGCATCCTCTTTGGACATCAGTGTCAGGGTGTATCTGTGTCTTGTACTAGGTGAGAAGATACCTGTCTGTTAGTTTCCAGGGGGCTGGACACGGGGGGTGGAGTATGTCTGGACCTGGCAGATGTATGCTCAGGCTGCAGCATGTCTGGTTTCTGTAGGTTGGGGTCATGGTGTGTCTGAGATGCTGTGTTGGAGTGTGTTGCTATGGGTCTGGATGTTGGTGTCATTGTGTCTCTGTGTTTGTGTCTGTGTGTTCGGACTGCAGGGTTTGGTTTATGCCTCTGAGTTACTATTGATATCTGGCTGCTGCCTGCATACCTGTGTCAGGGCACGTGCTATGACCCATGATTCTTATGTCAGGGCACTGCCCTGTGGCAAACTATATGGGAGTCCCCAAAAGATATCCACATCAAATCCCTGGAACCACCCAGCTGGTGTGGCTCAGTGGTTGTGTCGACCTATGAACCAGGAGGTCATGGTTCAGTTCCCAGTCAGGGCACATGCCTAGTAGCGGCTCAATCCCCAGCGTGGGGCGTGCAGTAACCAGCTGATCAATGTCTCTCGTCGATATTTCTATCCCTCTCCTTTTCTCTCTCTAAGATCAATAAAAACATCTTTTTTTTAAAAAAATCTCTGGAGCCCTAACTGGTTTGGCTCAGTGGATAGAGCGTCGGCCTGCGGACTGAAAGGTCCCAGGTTCGATTCCGGTCAAAGGCATGTACCTTGGTTGTGGGCACATCCCCAGTAGGAGGTGTGCAGGAGGCAGCTGATCGATGTTTCTCTCTCATCGATGTTTCTAACTCTCTATCCCTCTCCCTTCCTCTCTCTAAAAAATCAGTAAAATATATTTAAAAAAATCTCTGGAACCTATGAATGGGACCTTATTTGGAAAAAAGGTCTTTGTAGATGTGATTAAGTTAAGGGTCTTGAGATGAGGTCATCTGGGTTATCCAGGTGGGCCCTAAATCCAGTGACAAGTGTCCTTGTCAGAGGGAGACGTGAGACTGACAGAAGGCGAAGTGACCGTGTAGTCCTGGACATAGTGGCGTGTCTCTGAACCCAGCAATCTCAGCAGCCACCAGAGCTGGGAAGGGTCCCCCCGCCAGCCCTGCGGGTCTCAGACCACGGCCTGCAGAACTGGGAGGGAATCAGTTTCTGTGGCGTGAAGTCTCTCAGCTGCCATTTGTACAGCAGCCCCCGGAGCCTAGCTCACCTTTGCTGGTGTGTCCAGGTGCAGTACCCGGTGGGAGCCCAGCCTCTGCTCTTGCTCCACCCCCTCCTTCCTGGGATAAACAGGTGCCTGCCAGGATGCCGCACTACTGCCACCTGGTGGCCATGGCAGGAGGCAGCTGGGCCGGGAAACCCCTGCTCTGGCTCAGGGCTGCCCCATCCCACAAGGCAGCTGACTGGACACCACACTGGGGCACTTGAGAACCAGGTTTATTTCTGGTCTTTTTATCAGAATATAAAAAAGTGAACGCAAAACAAGACAAGACGAGCTTGGAGGGCAAGACAAAGGAGGGAGAAGGGGGCAGAGATGGGAGGGCCCTCTGGAAAGGGCAACATTGCAATGACACAAAGTGGGGGACACTCAGGGCAGCCAGACAGGACGGGACTTTCCATGGGGGGCTGGGCACCAGGCCAGTTATCCAGATTCCACGTGGGACCTGAAACCAGCTCAGGGCACAGAGCAGGCTGGGGGCTCAGCCTCGTCTGCCAGAGGGTCTGAGTCCCCCAGAGGAGCGGCGAGCAGGGACCAGGAGGCAGGAGGCTCAGGACTGCCTGGCTGACCCCCTGCCGGCAGCCCCGCCCACCGCAGCCCTCTGGGAGTGCTTGTCACCACCGGCTGGGTCTCCAGTGGGCAGCATGGGATGTCTCTTATGAGAATCCAGATTTTCCCTGGAAAGGGACAGTGGGAATGCCCGCCCATCACTGTGCCTTCAGGGTGGTGCCATGAACCTGAGAGGAGGGAAGCTTTCCCAAATCTAAGGCCAGGATCAGGCCGCCCGTGCTGGTGTGGGTCCCTCCCTCTCATGCCACCTGCCTGTTCTGGTGTGGGTCCCTATCGTGCCCTGTTAGGTCCTAGGCTCTTGGGCAATCCTGAACCTCCCCCTCCTCAGTTCCCATGAGTAGATGCCGGCATGTGAGGGTCTCATAAAATAATGAGTGAAGGTGCTGGGCAGGGTGCTTGGCCGGTGGACACTGATGACCATAACCTGGACAGCAGGGTGGGCCTGCGGGCCTGGGCAAGGGCAGGGAGTGGGCACATAGTACACAGAGCCTGGCAGTGTATCCCACCTCTGTGGGTAGTCCTCCAGGTGCTGGGAGGGTGTGGAACTGGACGAGTGGCAGACAGCTCTCTTGTCCTGGGAGAGGACAGGATGCCCAGAGGATGTGAGTGAAGGAATATAAATAAACACTCCCTGGGAGCCTGGGGAAACATCCAAACCCCGCTCTGGCTCCAGGTGGTTGCCCCAAATGCTGCCAGCAGCACCAGGGTTTGGGCTTGGGTCCAGGTCCTGGGAGGTGAGCATATACTCAGGAAGCCCCCACCTGCCCAATCCCAGACATAGCCCACAGTGCACAACCAGAGGTGGCTGAGGTGACAATCCTGGTCCCACCTTCCTTTGGGCCAGGCTTGGCCCTTGGGGACTCCTGGAGGTCCGAGAAGGGCTGTGCCGCATCTTTGCCATGGGCTCTGGTCACAGTGCTGGGGTCTGGGGTTCAAGCCTCGGGCAGCAACTAGGACATGTGTCCGAAGGAAGCTATGGGTGGATGAGTAAGGCGGAATGGGGGCCGCTGGCGTTGTCCACACCACCGTGGGTGTAGGAGAGCCCTTATTGGGCTCCCATGGCCACGCTCCTGAGGTCCACCCACCCTCCCTGCACGCAAGAGTGGGGGACTTGCAACCCAACCCCCCAGACCTCTCTAAGCCTCTCAGGCATTCTTGGCTCCTCCCACTAACCTTGGCTAAGCAGCTGCAGGCTCCGCCCCTCCTCGCGCACCTGTAGGCGCAGCACCTGCTGCAGCACCTCCTGCCTTTGGGCCTCCTGTGTCAGTCCCATCCGCTGCAGCTTCTCCGCATTCAACCGAAGCAGTGCCCGGCCTGGAGGGGTGGGGAAAGGGATCGAGCCCAGGTCAATGTCCTGTGGAGATCCGGAGCGAAGGCAGAGAAAGAGCAGTGGGGAGGGGAGGCACAGACTCAAAGACAGGGAGAAGGAGAAACAGAGAGAAAGAGAAGGGGGAGAGAGAGAGAGGTGGCGGGGGGACAGAGACAGGTCAATTCAGAGAGACAGAGAAAGAGAGGGAGAGACAAGGATGGATAGAGACTTTGCAGAGAAAAGCCAGATGAAGAGACTGGGAGAGACAATGGGAGATTCTGCAGACACACAGGCCTGAAGGAGAGGCTGAGTCAGGAGAAGCCAGAAAGGAAAGGGTAGCAAGAGAAAACGGGCTCTCTTGGGATGTGGTCCCTCACCGGTGATGGCGTGCTGGGAGAAGGCCTCCACGTAGACGAGGTAGTTGTGGGGACAGTGCTTCTTGAGCCACTTGCAGACGTCCTGCTGACTCCACAGGACCACAGGCCTCGTCAGGCCACCCAGTGAGGGGCTCGTGTGGTACAGGCCGCAGTGGTCAGAGTACAGCCGGCCCTGTGGGGGAGAGGGCAGCAGATGCAGTGCAGCGGTGGGGAGGGCCGGGGCTGAATGGGGATGATAGCTGGGTACCTGGGGGGCCTCTGTGCCAGGCTGCTGCAGGAGCTTGACTGGCCGGCCACCAGCTGCCCTCTGGCTTCGTGAGTCATGCCAGGTGAGGCTGGTGCCTGGAGTCCTAGGCAAGTGGCAGGGGATGCTCTCAGCTGACATTGTGTGCTCCAGGAGGGTCCGGCAGAAGCTGAAGTGGGCAGTGGCTGTGGAGCAGGGCACTGGTCAGAGTGGTCAGGGGCAAAGCCAGTGGCTCCTGTCCTTGCTCAGCCCAACTCCCCTCCACTGAGGAAGGGGCCACTTTCCCAACTAGGGGTCCCCAAGCTCCTAAGGGCAGGAGGGAGCACCGTGAGCTGCCCTGAGAACCCCACCTCGCTCAAAGATGAAGGACGAACAAGTCCAACCCCCTTGCTCTGGGGAGCAGGACCAATTCTGCTGAGATTAGAGAGAAGATGTGCCCACCAAGGAGCCCAAGACTGACAGCCAGTAGGCCTGCCCTGGGACAGCCTGACCTCACCCTTGCCTCGGCACCAGCCACACCAGGCCAGGGCACACACAGAGGACCTGCCTGCGACACGCTGTGTGGTAGGAGGCCCTCGGGTGGCCTGCTTCCATCCTCATGGGCTGAACCCCAGCTCTGCACCTGGAGTTGAAGCTTTGCCCTGCCCAGCGGTGCTCACTAGGCGTGGCTCAGTGACAAGAAGCCTGAACTCGGGCAGCCAACACCCAGGATTCCTGCTCCCACCTCCCACGGCCCTGGCCCAGGATGGTTTCTTTGCATGGCGACTGCCTAGCTGGCATGGGCTGCTCAGTACAGGGTGCAGGTGCAACTCTGCTCAGGACCCTTGGAGATGTCTTTCCCACAATAAATTTATTACACCTGTCAACTCTTAGTTTTACCATAATTTCTGGGCTTGCTGTTGACATGAGTTGGGGAGGGCAGACACCTGGACAGGCCCCTCCCAAGGACTTGCACAGGCCCTGGCACACAGGAGGTGCCCAGAAACATTGTGAATGAATGAATGAATGAATGGAGGGAGGGAGGGAGGCTCTGGGTAATGTCCACAAGTCAACAGGCCCTGGGGCGGGGCAGAAAGCTGGGCCCAGGCTTGCCCTTCTTTACAGCATCCCCACTCTGACTCAGCAGGCAGGATCAGGTTCCCGAGACCCGCCACAGAGTGAGACCTTCCCTCCACCCCATGGAGGGGAGGGTTTGGCCGCGTGCCCAGGTCTCAGTAAGGGGGGGTGGCGCGGGGAGACGCATCTTCCTCCTCCTCCTCCCACCCTATTCCATTCACCGGCCTTAGCCCCTCCTCCTCCTCCTCCTCGCCCCCTCTGTTCTCAGATGGCCCTGGGGGACTCTAAACTTGAGGTCTAGGGTCAGCCTGTGTGGCCAGCGTGGCCGCCGCCTCGAGGGGCGCCGTGGGAAAGGACTTATTCTAAGCCGGCACCTTCTGGGGACCAGGCGCCAGGGCGGCCGGCCTGGCTGCTGATTCCAGGTCACGCCCTGTTACACTGTGCTGCCTGCCGTGTTTTATTTAAAAGGAAAACCTGCATAAGGAATGATGGCCTCCAGCTTATAAATGATTTCCA
>NW_006294993.1:237879-238130 GCF_000327345.1 Myotis davidii | reverse complement strand
GGCCGGCCGGGTCCCACCCATTTCCGGACCGCGCTCCAGGTGGGGTCTCCGTCGGCACGTCTGTCCTTCTCTCCTTCCAGCCCAATGTCTTAATTCCACAGAAGATGGGGCGGGGAGGGAGCGCCCGAGCCGGGCTGTGGCCTTGGCCCCAATGCAAAGGGCTGGGGAGGGGTGTGTGTGTGCGTGTGTTTTACCCGCCCCCCCACCCCCGGGAGAAGAAAAAGGGGACCTCACGGTGATGCCAGCCTAGG
>NW_006294993.1:236423-237388 GCF_000327345.1 Myotis davidii | reverse complement strand
CGGGCGTCCGCCCACCTCCGTCCCCTGGGTGTGCCCGGCAGGAGGGGTCCGGGACCTTCTGCCCCTGGGCCCAGGTCAAAGGCCAGACCGACCACGTCCCTCCATTCTCCTACCTCAGGTTACTCCTTTAACTTACTCCTTAATTGACACATTTTCCAGAGTTTCCCATAGGCCTCTCCCTCGAGTGGGCACTTGCTTCCCAGAAGTCCGTTCGACCCCCTCTTGCCCCCCACCACACTGTGAACCCCAGGGCTGCAAGGGTCTGCCCCTCCGGAGCCCGGAGTCTGACTCAGTGCCCAAGGCTTGGCCCTAAAAGGGCCGGGCCGGGCGGGCGACGCAGGGAGGAACCCCAAGGAGGCTGCAGAGGCAGGAGGCGTGTGCTTGCTCCCAAGCAGGGAGAAGGCCCGCTTTCTTTCTTTCTGTTCATCCTCTCTGAGGGTGTTTTCCATGGACTTTTAGAGGGTGGAAGGGAGGGAGAGAGATGGATGTGAGAGAGACACATGGATGGGTCCCGGAGATGCAGCCTACAACCGAGGAATCGAACCAGGACCCTCAGCCTGCCATCCACGGAGCCGACTGGCCAGGGCACAAGGTCAGACTTCTGCCTGGGGCTCTGCCTGCTGTGCCCGGCGCCCGAGTGCCCTCCCAGGTCCGTGCGGGGTGAGCCCAGGTGCCGTGGACTGTGCAGAGTGCAGTCGTGCACGTCCACCTAACGCTGAGCAGTGACGCCCTACCTGTCCCCAGCTCAGCCACGCCTGGGACTCACCCTCCCACATGCCGACCAGCTCCCAACCTCTGCGCTGCATTCATCTGCTTCCCCCATCAGCTCCCAGAGCTGGGCTCCTGCCCTCCCAGGAATGGCTGGGGCCCCATGGGCGGCGGGCCGAATAGGGGTCTGTGTCCGCATCGGAACGCTGAGAGCTAGGGCAGCCCTGACACAGGAGCACACGCAGGCAGGGGTGCCC
>NW_006294993.1:230648-235611 GCF_000327345.1 Myotis davidii | reverse complement strand
CATGCGAACTACCGGACTGAAACAATCAGTGAGGATCTGCGGCCACCGAGTCTGGAAGATGCGAGGCCATTTGGCTCAGTGTTTGTAGGGAGGATCGTCCCCACAGAGAGGACAGACCCCAGGATGAGCTCTACGTGCTGCCCAGGCGCGGGGGACTGGGCTTCACCGCGTGTGGTATTTTTTTCTAGGTCACTTTACTTATTTTAAAAATAGAGGCCTAGTGCATGAAATCTGTGCACTCGGGGGTCCCTCAGCCTGGCCTGCACCCTCTCACAGTGCAAAAGTCCTCAGGGGAGGTCTGACTGAGCGGGCCTTGCCCCGAGATCTGGGAGAGCCCGTGGCGGCTCACAGTGCCTCCGTGGGTCTCGTCCTGCTCGCTCAAACTCAGCTCCCCAGGAGCAGGGGCGGCATCCGGGAGTCTTGCGACTAGGTCCCCGTCACACAGACGATTGCCAGACCTTGTTGAATAAATGAGCAGTCGTTATCCTGTTTGCTGGTAGATTTGGTTAGGAAAACTGGGTTTCTCTCCTTGGTATTGTGTTAGAATCTGTGGGATACATATAAGCCTCATATTTGACAGTGCCTTCAGAGGACCTGTAGTTGGCTAGAAGAGTTGGGGTAAATGCATAAATAAATTCATAAAGGGTAACAGATTTAGAACTCTGGGGTCCAGAGGCCAGGGGACGCTTTATGGAGTGGTAGCATTTGAGCCAGGTTTAGAAGGAAAGCTGGATTTAGAGATGCAGAAATGTGGCAGGGTTATAGGAGAAACTGACATTTTGTGTGGTCGGCAGTTAAGGAAACAGATGAGGCAGGTGAGGGAATAGATAGCAAGGAGTCTGAGCAGAACCTGCGGTGATGGCAGCGGGGCCCCTGGAGGCATTGGGGAAGCAGAGCTGCGGTGGGGTGGGGGGCTCACTTGGTTACCAGCTGTTGGGAGTCATGGCCTGAGAAGGAAGGGTTGGGAGGTGGACTCAGTGCAGCATGGGGACAGATGGGATGGAGAAGGACTGAGGGAGGCAAAGCTGATACCAGGGGGTGTCTGCCTTAATGCCAGGATGGCACTGTCATCCGCTGAAACAGCCCAGAGTAGCCGCAGGTCGGGCTTGGGGGCCTGGTTGGATGGGAGGTTGTTGGGCATGAGGCCTGGGGCTGGAAGAAGGGCAGCCTCATGCCCTGGGGATCCTCTCCTAAGGAGGATGTGGTGGCAAAAGCAAGTCTGAGTAACCTCAGGGTGGGTGGAAGGCTTTCTGCCACCAGCGTCTGGAGGTGTTAGGAACAGTGACGAGTGTGGCAGGAAGAGCACAGGACAAGGTAGAGGGGTGACTTGGGGTCTTCTGCAGTGCCACTGGCTTCACCACCCGGTCCGACATCGGGCCTGCCCGCGATGCCAACGATCCTGTGGATGACCGCCATGCGCCGCCGGGCAAGAGGACCGTCGGGGACCAGATGAAGAAGAGCCAGGCTGCGGATGACGATGATGAGGATCTGAATGACACCAACTACGACGAGGTGACTTGTGGGCTCCCGGCCAGTCTCCAGGCGCTGAGCGGCTTCTGAACCCTGTGTGCTGTTGGCATCTGTGGTGGGTGGCTTGCTGGGGCTGGTGCATGTACTTTTTCATCTATTCGTGGGGTTTCTGTAGTGGAGTAAGGGGAGCAGGACAAATATAAAGATTTGCTACCTCTTCAAGTCTGTCCTGGCCTAGTTGGTTGAGTGTCGTCCTGTGCACCAAAAGGTCGAAAGTTTGATTCCCACATGCCCCAGTTTTGGGCTCGCTCCCAAGTGGGGGGCGTGAGAGAGGTGGCCAGTTGATGTTCCCCTCTCTCTTCCTCTCCCTTCCTCTCTCTCTCAAATCAATAAAAACTTTTTTTTTTTTTAAAGAGACATGTTCTTGCAGCTGTTACAACCACTGCATTGGTATTTTGTCTTGGCCAGTGAAGTTTTTTTCTCTCTCAAATTATAAAAGCAAGTTTATTTAGAAAGTTACAGAGGAGCATTTGAGATCTTGCTCCCTGACATATGTCTTCAGTTTAATTAAAATAAACTCATAAAAATAAAAAAGTTACAGAAGTAATAGAAGTGAGCCAGCTGGGCTGTTTAGACTCGGGAAACAAGTGACAGAAGCAGAAGGATGGCCCTTGGAATTTAGGAAAGTTCACTCGAAAAGAAGACTTGAGCGGACGTGCTCTGGGGGAAAGAGAGCACTCAAGCCAATGAAAATTTAAAGATCAAAATGTAAAGTGGAATTAGTGATATTTGCTTTCTTTTGCTTGAAATGTTCACCCTCTTTGTTAAATGTTTGTGTTTTATAGTTTCAGAGAGAGGAAGTGAGAGGGAGAGATAGAAACAGCAATGATGAGAGCGAATCATTGATTGGCTGCCTCCTGCATGCCCCCTCCTGGGGACTGAGCCCGCAAACTGGGCATGTACCCTGGCTAGGAATCAAACCGTGACCTCCTGGTTCATGGGTTGATGCTCAACCACCGAGCCACACCAGCCGGGCCACCCTCTTTGTTAATTGGCATTTAGTCTATTGAAGTTTTCTTCAGATATGTTCTAACAGATAGCATTTTTTCTCAGAGGAAAAGCTTTCTAAAATTAGTTCAGAAATAATTTTAAATTCCCAGGGAACTTGCAAGAATAATGGGGAGAATTCCTGGGTACCCTTCACAGGCTTCTCCCCATCTTCTGTGATCTTAGTAGCTATCGAACCAGCAAATCGAATGACACAACACTCTTAGCTGATCTACAAGTGCTATTGGAATCCCAGTTTCCCATCTGTGTCCTCTGGTCCAGGACCCGTCCAGACCCCTCATACATTAGCTGCTCAGTCTCCTCCATCTTCCCTCCCCTGACAGCTGCTTTGCTGCTCCTCGGGTTGGGTTTCTCTGGTGCAGAATGCTGTGTAGCATTTGCACAGGAAGTGCTATGTTCCTGCTGGTGGGGATTGTGTGGGAGGAGAAGCTGACGCTCCAGGGATGTGTTTGGTTCCCAGTTTAATGGCTATGCAGGGAGCCTCTTCTCAAGTGGGCCCTATGAAAAGGATGACGAGGAAGCGGACGCTATTTATGCAGCTCTGGATAAAAGGATGGACGAAAGAAGAAAAGAAAGAAGGTAAAACCAGTTACTGTCCTTCACTGTCTTTTATGCAACTAAAAAAAAAAAAAAGTTTTGTTTTGCCTTGGTTTAGACTTGGAGAAAAGTTGCAAGAATAGTTTGTGTGTCTGCTCAGCTTGGAGGCCCCTGGGCCTTGCCTATGGTGGCAGCACCTGGGTAAACGCTGGGCTGTTGGACAGGAGCTGCAGGGCTGGGGGCTGCAGTGGAGAGCTTATGAACTCCGTGCTGGCTTCCAGAACCTGGCAGCGTTTGGGGGACTATCCTGACTACACATCAGGGTTACTGTCTTTGGGATAGGTGTAGTGATGTTGATTAATATATGTTGAGTTATCATTGTAAGTTCTCTATATTTTTTATTTTAAAAATGTATTCTTTGCCAAAACCGGTTTGGCTCAGTGGATAGAGCGTCAGCCTGCGGACTGAAAGGTCCCAGGTTCGATTCCGGTCAAGGGCATGTACCTGGGTTGCGGGCACTTCCCCAGTGGGGGATGTGCGGGAGGCAGCTGATCGATGTTTCTCTCTCATCGATGTTTCTAACTCTCTATCTCTCTCCCTTCCTCTCTGTAAAAAATCAATAAAATATATTTTTTAAATAAAAAAGATGTATTCTGCCTGGTCGGTATGGCTCAGTGGTTGAGTATGGACCCAGAAACCAAGAGGTCACCAGTTCAACTTCTGGTCAGGGCACATGCCTGGGTTACAGGTCGATTGCCAGTGTGGGGTGTGCATGAGGCAACCAGTGAATGATTCTCTCTCATCATTGATGGTTCTATCTCTCTCCCTCTCTGAAATCAATAAAAATATATTTTAAAAGAATTAAAAATGCATTATCATTATAGAATACTAGAGGCCCAGTGCACAAAAATTTGTGCACTGGTGGGTGAGGGGGGTGGGGAGGGTGTCCCTCAGCCCCACTTGTGCCCTCTCACAGTCTGGGACCCCTCGGGAGATAACCACCTGCTGGCTTAGGCCTGCTCCCTCTGTGCCTGCCCTGCCTCCCCGGGTTGTGCCCATGGCAAGGCCGATCCGGGGGTTGGGGCGCTGCCCTGGGTCGGGTCACACACAGGACGCCCCAGGCGGGTCGCACACAGGATGCCCAGGCAGGCCGGCTGATCGCTGCTGCTCCGCCCTCCGCCCGGGGTCGCAGATAGCAGGCCCGGATGGCGGCAGGGCAGGTGGGATGGCACTGTCCTGCCCTGCCTGCAGTATGCAAATTAGCCACCATCTTTGTTGGTGGTTAATTTGCATATCGTGCTGATTAGCCGATGGGAGGCATAGCGAAGGTACAGTCAATTACCATGTTTGTCTATTATTAGATAGGATTAGGACAATGAGATTAAGTATAGGGATAGGGTGACATTTATTCACAAGCCTGGAAAGTGACAATTGGCATTTGGTTTTACTTTCCTCTTTATTGCTCATTACACATGCAATTTTATAACTTTCTATAACGTGTAACATTTTTAATATTTTCAAGATCATTTCAGAAGAGTGAAACATAGTTCTTGACAAGAGTTTTTTCTTTCTTTTTTTAAATTGTTTTATTGCTTAAAGTATTTCACAGTGTATTATATATGTCTCCTTTTTTTTCTCCCCTTGAACCTCCCCTAGCCTCCCATGCTCCCCAGTGTCTGTATCCATTGGTTATGCTCATATGCATGCATACAAGTCCTTCAGTTGATCACTTACCCCCCCTCCCATCCCCCAACCCTCTCCAGCCTTCCCGCTGTAGTCTGTTCGATGTTGCTCTGCCTCTGTATCTATTTTTGCTCATCAGTTTATAATGGTCTTAATTATCCATAAATGAGTGAGATCATGTGGTATTTTTCTTTCAGTGACTGCC
>NW_006294993.1:223589-224506 GCF_000327345.1 Myotis davidii | reverse complement strand
TCATTTGATAATCTAATGGGAGATCCCTTGTATGTGACTTTCCGTCTCTCTCTTGCGGCCTGTAAGATTCTCTCTTTGTCTGAACATTTGCCATGGTAATTATGACGTGTCTTGGCGTGGGTCTTTTCGGGTTCATTTTGTTTGGGACTCTGTGCTTGTGTGACTTTTTTCTTCCCCACCTCAGGGAAGTTTTCTGATGTTATTTCTTCCAATAGGTTTTTTAACCCTTGTTCCTCTTTCTGTCGTTCTGGCACCCCTGTCTTTTAATTTTTTTCTCTAATTGCAGTTCAGTTTAGGTGTGTTTTGCTTCCCTGTCTTCTAATTCGCTAATTCGGGCCTCCGCTTCTCCTAGTCAATGGTGTTTTTATTACAGCTATATCACTCTTCATTTCTTCTTGGTTCTTACATAAGTTACTGATTTTTTCATACATTTCTTCTTGGTTCTTACACAAGTTTTTTATTTTTTCCTCCGTTTCTGTTTGATTCTTGCATAAGTTGTTTATGTTTTCCTCCATCCGGTTTATGCATTCTGGGACCCTTAATCTGAATTCTTTTTCTTACATGTAGCATGCCTCTGTTTCACTTAGCTGCTTTTCTGGCGAGTCCTCTTTTCTTTGGGGGTTTCTTTGTCTACCCGTGTTTGATCTCACCAACGTATCTACATGTTGAGTTGTTCAGGGTCTGCTTCTTGGGTGGCAGTGTCTCCTCTGGCTGTGGTTGCTCCTCGGGCAGTTGTGGTAGCAGCTGCTCCTCTGTTGGCAGCAGCTCCTCTGGTGGGTGCTGTTCACAGCTGTGGTGGCTCCTCTGGCTGGTGGGGGGAGGCTTCTCACACAGCTGCTGTTCCTCAGACAGAGGGTGTGCTGATCACGAGGCTGCTGTTCCTTGGATGGAGGCGGGCTACACACGCAGCTGCTACT
>NW_006294993.1:220053-221252 GCF_000327345.1 Myotis davidii | reverse complement strand
ACAAACATCGATGAGAGAGAAACATTGATCAGCTGCCTCCTGCACACACCCCACTGGGGAAGTGCCCGCAACCCAGGTACATGCCCTTGACCGGAATCAAACCCGGGACCTTTCAGTCCGCAGGCCGACTCTCTATCCACTGAGCCAAACCGGTTTCGGCTCCTCCCCAACTATTAACTTCTTCCAGCCGCCCTCCAGCCCTCAGCCTTTCACCACATAATTGTTCGTGCGCATGGGTTATGCATATATGCATACAAGGTCTTTGGTTGATTACCTCCCACCCACCTGCCCACCTTCCCTCTGAGATTTCGCACTCTGTTCCATGCTTCCATGTCTCTGAATCTTTGTTCATCAGTTTATTTTGATTAGATTCCACATATGAGTGAGATCATGTGATCTTTCGCTGACTGGCTTATTTCACTTAGCATGGTACTCTCAGGTCCCTCCATGCTATTTCAAAGGGTAAGAGATTATTTTTTACTGCTTTGTAGTATTCCATGGCATAAATGTACCACAGGTTTTTTATCCACTCATCTACTGATGGGCACTTGGGCTGTTTCCAGATCTTAGCTATTGTAAATTGTACTGCTGTGAGCATAGGGGTGCACACATCCTTTCTGATTGGTGTTTCGAGTTTCTTATGTTATATTCCCAGAAGTGGGATGACTGGGTCAAATGGCAGATCCATATTTAATTTTTTGAGGAAACTCCATGCTGTTTTTCCATAATGGCTGCACCAGCCTGCATTCCCACCAGCAGCGTTAGAGGGTTCCCTTTTCTCAACATCCTGGCCAGCACTTGTCTTTTGTTGATTTGTTGATGGTAGCCATTCTGACAGGTGTGAGATGATACATCATTGTCGTTTTAATTTGCATCTCTCTGATGATCAGTGACTTTGAGCATTTTTTCATATGTCTCTTGGCCATCTGTATGTCCACTTTGGAGATGTGTCTATTTAAATACTTCGTCCGCTTTTTCTTAGGATTGTTTGTCTTCCTTTTGCTAAGTTGCATGAGTTCCTTACAGGTTTTAGATCCTCAGCTTCCCCTAATCTGCTGTGTATTCCTTCCAATGTGTTCTCTTTTGTGCTATGTCATTCTCTATTTCTGACTGTTCTTTTTTTATACTTACTATATATTTTTTTCATGCTGTTGAGCATCTTTATCATCATTATTCTGAACTCTATGTCAGATAAATTT
>NW_006294993.1:200945-219314 GCF_000327345.1 Myotis davidii | reverse complement strand
GGGATGTGCCCGAAACCAAGGTACATGCCCTTGACCGGAATCGAACCTGGGACCCTTGAGTCCGCAGGCCGGCGCTCTATTCACTGAGCCAAACCAGTCAGGGCGCCATTGGTATTTTAATAGGGATTGCATTGAATCCGTAGGTTGCCTTGGGTACTATGGACATTTTAATGATTCTACCAATCCATCAACACCATATATTCTTTCAATTTTTTATATCTTCTATCTCTTTTTTCAACGTCCTGTAGTTTTCTGAGTACTGGTCTTTTACTTCCTAGGTTAAATTTTATTCCCAAGTATCTTAATTTTTTTTGTTACAATGGTAAATGGGATTGTTTGTTTAGTGTCTCTTTCTGAGAATTCATTATTAATGTAATAAAAAGCTATCAAATTTAATTCATTTATTAAATCTAGTAGTCTTTAGGATTTTCTATGTACAAAATCATGTCACCGGTGAATAATGAAAGTTTTACTTTCTCCTTTCCAGCGTGGATGCCTTTTATTTCTTCTTCTTGTATGATTGCTGTGGCTAGGACAGTGGTCGGCAAACTCATTAGTCAACAGAGCCAAATATCAACAGTACAACGATTGAAATTTCTTTTGAAAGACAGATTTTTTAAACTTAAACTATGTAGGTAGGTACATTGTTATTAACTTAATTAGGGTACTCCTAAGGCTTAGGAAGAGCCACACTCAAGGGGCCAAAGAACCACATGTGGCTCGCGAGCCGCAGTTTGCTGACCACCGGGCTAGGACTTCCAGTACTGTGTTGAATAAGAGTGGTGAAAGCCGATATCCCTGTCTTGTTCCTGTTCTTAGGGGAAATGGTTTTAGTTTTTGCCCATTGAGTGTGATGTTGGCTATAGGTTTGTCATATATGGCCTTTATCATGTTGAGATATGCTCCCTCTAGTCTCACTTTGCTGAGAGTTTTTATCAAAAATGGGTGTTGGGTTTTTGCTAATTCATTTTCTGCGTGTATTGATATGATCATCTGATTTTTGGTTTATGTAATATGTCACATTTATTGATTTGTGAATATTGTACCAGCCTTGCATCCCTGGAATAAATCCCACTTGGTCACGGTGTATGATCTTTTTAATATATTACTAGATCCGATTTACTAATATTTTGTTGAGGATTCTAGCATCTATGGTCATCAGGAATATTGGCCTTTAATTCTCTGCTTTTGTATTATCTCTCTGGTTTTGGAATTAGGATAATGCTGGCCTCATAAAAAGAGCTTGGAAGTGTTCCTTCCTCTTGCATTTTTTGAAATAGTTTGAGGAGAATAGGTCTTAGTTCTTCTTTGAATGTTTGGTAAAACTCCCCTGTGAGTCCGACCGGATCCGGGCTTTTGTTTGCTGGGAGTTTTTTGATTGCTGCTTCTATTTCCTCAGTTGTTATTGGCCTCTTCAGGTTTTCTGATTCTTCCTGATTTAGTTTTGGGAGGTTGTATTTTTCTACGAATTTGACCATTTCATCCACATTGTCCACTTGTTGGCATATAGTTAGTTGTTCATAGTATTTTCTTACAATCCTTTGTATTTCTGTGGTGTCAGTTGTTACTTCTCTGCTTTTGTTTTTCAGGTCCTCTCTCTTTGTTTGTTGAAGAGTCTGGCTAAGGGTTCATCAATCTTGTTTATCTTTTCAAAGAACTAGCTCTTGGTTTTATTGATTTTTTTTAGTCTCTGTTATTTATTTCTGCTCTAATCTTTATTATTTCCTTCCTTCTACTTACTCTGGACTTTTCTTGTTCTCTTTCTAGTTCTTTAAGTTTTAAGGTTAAATAGTTTGTTGTTGATTTTTCTTGTTTTTTGAGGTAGGCCTGTAGTGCTATGAACTTCCCTCTCAGGACTGCTTTTGCTGTGTCCCAGAGATTTTGGGTTGTTGTGTGTTCATTTTCATTTGTTTCCAGGAAGTTTTTGATTTCTTTCTTGACCTTGTTGGTAACCCATTCATTGCTTAATAACATGCTATTTAGCCTCCATGTGGTTGAATGTTTTTAGGTGTTTTTTACTGTAGTTGATTTGTAATTTCATTCCACTGTGATCTGAGAAGATGCTTGATATGAATTCAATCTTCTTGAACTTGTAGAGACTTGTTTTGTGTCCTAACATGTGGTCTATCTTTGTGAATGACCCATGTACACTTAAAGTCCTCTAGACGTTTTTAAAATATATTTAGGTGCTCCTCTATTGGGTGCATATATGTTTACCAGGGTTATATCCTCTTGTTGGATCGATCCCTTTAGTATTATGTAGTGACCTTTGTTGTCTCTTTCGATGGCCTTCGTTTTGAAGTCTATTTTGTCAGATATGAGTCTTGCAACTCCAGTTTTTTTTGTTTCAATTTGCATGGAAATTTTTTTCCATCCCTTCACTCTCATCTTGTGTGAGTCTTTTGTTCTGAGGTGGGTCTCTGGTAGACATCATATAATTGGGTCATGTTTTTGTATCCATTCAGCTACCCTATGCCTTTTGATTGGAGTATTTAATCCATTTATATTTAAGGTTATTATTAATAGGTACTTATTTATTACCATTTTAATTCTATATGCCTAGGTTTCTCTCTCTCTTTCTTCTCATTACAGCAGTCCCTTTAGCATTCTTGTAATGCTGGCATGGTTGTGATAAACTCCTTTAGCCTTTTTTTTTTTTTTTTTTTGTCTGGGAAGCTTTTTATTTCACCAGCGGTTTTGAAAGATAGCTTTCCTGGATATAGTAATGTTGGTTTTAGATCCCTGCTTTTTGTTACCTTGAGTACTTCATCCCATTCCCTCCTGGCCTGTAGAGTTTCTGATGAGAAATTGGGTGTCAGCCTTATGGGAGCTCCTTTGTAGGTAACAGTTTATTTTCTTTCTGCTTTTAAGATTCTCTCTGTCTTTAATTTTGGCATTCTAATGACAATATGTCTGGGCTTGGCCCTGTTTGGATTCTTCTTGCTTGGGACTCTGTGCCTCCTGAACTTGTGTGAGTGTTTCCTTTACCCGGTTAGGGAAGTTTTCTGCCATTATTTCTTCAATACATTCTCTATCTCTTTCTCCTTTTCTGCCCTTCTGGCACACCTGCTATGTGAATATTGTTTATGTTTCATATTGCCCCACAGCTCCCTTAAGCTGTCCTCTTGTTTTTTAATTGTTTTTTCTTTTTGGTTCTCTGATTGAGTGATTTTTTCAACCTTGTCTTCTAATTCACTGATTCGATCCTCAGCTTCCCCTACTCTGCTGTATAATCCTTCCAATGTGTTCTTTTTCTGTGCTGGGTCATTATTTCTGTTTTCATAGTTACTATATCTTTTCTCATGTGTTGAGCATCTTTACCATCGTTATTCTGAACTTTGTTTCAGATAAATTTCTTATCTCCGTTTCATGTATCTCTTCTGGAGAATTCTCTTGTTCTTTCATTTAGGGGTTGTTTCTTTGTCTCCTCATTTTGGGTACCTGTTTTGGGTTTGTGACTACGTATTAGGTAGATCTGCTAGGCCTTTCAATCTCTAGTGCAGGGCAATGTCAAACACTCTGACTAATTGGATCAGGTAAAGACTCAAAGCCTCCAGAGACTGCCTCTGTTTGCAGACTGATTGGATGTAGCCTTGAATAGCCTCAGGTATGGCGAGAATTTTTCCCAGCAGGGCGGAATGATTGTTTCTGCCAGGAGGCTAATTATTCTCAGTCTCCTAATGGGCCTTAGCAACTCCTCACCATGGGGCAAGGGGTTTCCCAATTGAGTGGGTCAGCTGTCTTCCCCCAGGCAAAACTGCCTAGATAGTAATTGTCTGCATGAGAAAGATGACGTCTGCAGAGCGAGGGAATGACTCAGCATAGGAAACCAGGGTGTCTGCCTTCTGAGCTCTAACCCTAGAGCCCCCAACCCTGACTTCTGCTCGCACAGCTGCAGCCCACTTGGCCCTCTCTCTGGCAGAGCACAAGGTGAGTGGCTGCACAGGGAATTTTGTATATTGCCCTTTAAGAGGGAGTCTGAATTTGCAGCCATCTCTCCCTGGCTGATGGCACCCCAACTGCTTTTCACAGCCAGATGGTATGTGGGTACCCTTTTTAGCTCTGGTGCTCTCTGCTGGGGGGCCCAGCTTGGGGATTAGACCCCAGAGTTCTCAGTGGAAACCCCCCACAGCTGAGATATCTCTCCTGAACTTGCTGTCTGTGGGCATCTGGCCAGCCCTTTCACGCCTCCGCCCCTCCAACCAGTCTTCATTCGGTCTCCACTTTTTCTGTCTTCATTTATCAGGGTTCTCTCCTGCAAGTCTTCTGTTGATTATTCAAGAAGTTTTTCTGTTAAATAGTTGCAATTCCAGTTTTGTCCTGGGAGTGTGTCCGTGCAGCATCCTCTTACTCTGCCACCATTTTTAATCTGCTCGAGGATATTTTTTCCATTGATTTTTTTAGAGAGTGGAATGGGGGGGCGGGGGGAGAGAAACACTGATGTGAGGAAGATACATTGAGTGATTGACCTCCCCAGAGGAGGCTGGGGATGGAATTGCAACCCAGGTAAGTGCCCTTGACTGGGAATCGAACCCCAGATCTTTTGGTCTGAGGACCGGCACTCTAACCGCCAGGACTTGACGGGAGTGTTTTTATGCTTGTGCACAAGTATGGTAGTTAAGTGTACATGATTTGCATACTAAAGAGGCTTTGATTCCAACTTTTTGGAAGTCATTCATTAAAAATCTGTGTTGGATACCTGTGGAAATCGTATTAAGTGGTTGGCTTTTCAGAACTTCATTATGAAAACTTCAAACAAGTAGAATAGTGCGGCAAACATGCCTGCCCCTGCGGAGTCCCAACACTGGTCCCAGTTTGCACATTCGCTTCTCCACACCTGCAGGTGGTCTTTGTTGGGTCCCTCAGGGTCGGTTCACCCTCAGCATTGAGCAGTCTGTCTCCCACACTGACCAGCACCTTTGTCCCACTCAGCAGCATGAACCCAATTCTGTTACCCGATCTGGGCCATGTCTGTATTCCCTGCTTGTCCCCAAGACATGGCAGAGCTGCTTTTCTCCCAAACCAACCACTTCCCGTGTCCTGTCTCCTACGTTTTCCCCTGCCTTTTCCTTTGAACCTTTTCGTGACATTGGCTTCCTGAAGAGATCAGTCATTTATAGAAGCGCCTGCCCTTTAACTTGTCCTGCTCTCTGTTCCTGGGGAGCGGACACTGGAGCCGAGACCTGCCTGACACAGGTGCAGCATCTTTGGCCAGACACCTGATAGGCGCACCTTTGTGTCAGGGCTGTGGTGACTGACTTTTCAGCTCCTGGAGAAGGGTTTCTCTTTTCCAAACACATCGTCTGTCATGGTCCATTCAGATTCCTGCCTACAGATACCTTTCTCTTACTTGTAGAGGGAAGCGTGAATCTCAGTGTTAGGAAGTTTTATTTTATTTTTTAAAATATATCTTTATTGATTTCAGAGAGGAAGGGAAAGGGTGAAAGAGAGAGAAACATCAATGATGAGAGAGAATCACTGATCAGCTGCCTCTTGCATGCCTTCTACTGGGATCAAGTCTGCAACTTGGGCATGTGCTCTGACCAGGAATCGAACTGTGACCTGGTTTACAGATCGATGTTCAACCACTGAGCACACCAGCTGGGCGGTGTTAGAAAGTTTTAGCTGCTTGGTTCTGGTCAAGTCCTGTTTGCTGAGCTTGGTTGATACTTTGTTACAGTGCCTGTTACTCTGTGTTCAAATATAACCTCAGATTTCTTCCCAGTGTCTAGACCAGGTCTCAGTCAGCAGAACTCTCCCTCCCTGAAACCTGGTTGGAGAGGGGAACTGGCAAGGGCTTATTGTTTGTTTATGTCAGAAGGAGAAGTGGAGGGGCAGCTGGCATTCATAGGATGGCCCTGCCTTTGCTATTTTGTAGAATTTTAAAGCAGCAAACATACTTATGTTCAAATGCAAGTACTTATGTCAGAGTAAGACAGGTTGTTTTTATTTGGTGAATTTCTGCATGTTTTCATTTGGTAGATACTTGAGTTATATTTGGTGGCCTAATTGAGAAGTGTAATAAAGTGACTTTGTTTCAGATGCCCAGCATTTCTAATGCACGCATACGTTTTACTTCCTAGGGAGCAAAGGGAGAAAGAAGAAATTGAAAAGTACCGAATGGAACGCCCCAAAATCCAACAACAGTTCTCAGATCTCAAAGTAAGAGAGGGAAGGCACCCAAGCTGCCTTCAGAGAGCCAGCCTGCTCCGGGGTGGAGCTGCTGAGACGTCCCTAACTGTGCTCGTCCTTTCATTCGGGGTAGAAAAAGGCCCTGCTTTAGTCTGTTTAATTATCTGTCTGTGTGCCAAAAGTCTCTCTGCCCCCCGCCAAAGAAGGAGGGACAGAGGTGGGTATTTTCTTGGTAAGGTTGACTCTGTTTATCCATTTCTAAGCTGTGTCCTCTGGGCTTTGACAGAACAGTTTGCGTTGAGTGAAGTGGAGCAGATCAGCACATTGACTTTTCTAGATGAGCAGACAACCATTTCTGCATCCAGGTCCTTTCTAAGCATGATGGTCTGGAGGGAGGATAGCTTTCCTTGGGCAATGTGAAATTCTGCCAGAGAATTAACGTTTTGGGGGCCGGATGTTTTCAGAGGAAGTTGGCAGAAGTCACAGAGGAAGAGTGGCTGAGCATCCCTGAGGTTGGCGACGCGAGGAACAAACGCCAGCGGAACCCACGCTATGAGAAACTGACCCCTGTTCCCGACAGCTTCTTCGCCAAACATTTGCAGACTGGAGAGAACCATACCTCCGTGGACCCCCGGCAAACTGTGAGCGCGCCCATAGAAGGGGGCGGGCCTCGTTTCCTCTGGTCACAGACAGTGTGGTGGGCATGGGGTGTGTTGGACCTGGTGCTTCTGCAGTCCAGGCTGCACTGCCGCCAAGTCTGTCTGGACAACTGCATACGTCCTGAGGGACTGCAGCATCTTACCCCTTCTCTCTCTAGCAATTTGGAGGTCTGAACACACCCTATCCTGGTGGACTGAATACTCCATACCCAGGTGGAATGACACCTGGATTGATGACACCTGGCACAGGTGAGCTAGACATGAGGAAGATTGGCCAAGCAAGGAACACGCTGATGGACATGAGGCTGAGCCAGGTGAGAGTTCGTGTCCTGTAACATTTTCTACAGACAGTATTTTAAAATGTTTGTTTCCTGGTTATAAAACTAATATATCCTTGTAAAAAGTTCATTTTTTGAAGTGCTTTGTCACAGATGAGCAGAGCTGCGGTGCTGCCATCCTGTCCCCTTACAGAGGGGCAGGGTTCTGCATTCCGGCTGGTGGGCGCTCCACCTGCGGGGATGTGATCAGTGCCAGCAACCGGGCAGCCCCGGCATGCGGACTCTCAGTGAGGCTTATGCCCACCCCTCTTTACCTGAATTTCAGTGCACGTCTTTTCTCCCTCACCCTCGATAATCATAGCCCTTAGGAGGCTGGCACTCCATTCGTTGCTCTGGAAGGAAGACCCAGGCGAAGTGGGAAGCCCGTTCTAATTAGGACATGCACAGCAGGAACCAGGAAGGACGATGCTTTCCAGTGTGAGTGCATATAGTGGACAACTTGTGCACAGTGGAAAGCACTCTAAAGTCAAGAGCACCAACAAATTGGGGAAAGACTCACGCACATGACAGCGGATGGCAGAGCAGTGTGATTCTGATTTATATTGGAGAGATTTGCACGCACACAGACATGGCTGCAACCCTCCCCTCCCCCTGAGATGCCAGAGAACTGGGGTGGGGGTAGTGGGGGGGCACTGAAGCTTCCTGGTAAATGCTTTAAAGGAACAACTTCCTATACATAGACATAGTGAAAGTGGTGTAGTGAACTCTCCAATCACTGCCCTTGGATGCAGTGGAAGCGCTTATGTTTTAATTGATCTTTCACAGCACTTGTTGAACTTTTTTTTTATTTTAAAAAGTTATCTTTATTATTGAAAGTTGTATGTGTTGAACTTTTGATGGTGAGCAGAGAGATTTTATAAAGACCAATTACTACCTTTTTTTTTTTTTTTAAATATATTTTATTGATTTTTTACAGAGAGGAAGGGAGAGGGATAGAGAGTCAGAAACATCGATCAGCTGCCTCCTGCACGCCCCCTACTGGGGATGTGCCTGCAACCAAGGTACATGCCCTTGACCGGAATCGAACCTGGAACCCTTCAGTCCGCAGGCTGACGCTCTATCCACTGAGCCAAACCGATCAGGGCCAATTACTACCTTTTGACTGTTGTGGCTAGTACTGCTGTGAGCCTTGGTGCACCAATAGCTATCTGAGTCCCTGCTTTCAGCTCTTTTGGGTATAAATGTAGAAGTGGAGTTGCTGGATGTATGGTGGTTCTCTCTCTAGTTTTCTGAGGAGCCCATATTGTCGCCCCCAGCGGCTGCACCATTTAGATGCCCACTGCAAAGAGGGTTTGGTTTCTCCACACCCTTAACAGCATTTATGTTTCCATTTATTATGACTTTTTAAAATATGTTTTTATTGATTTTCAAGAGAGAGAGGAAGGGAGAGGAGAGAGAAACATAGATGTGAGAGAGAATCGTGGATTGGCTGCCTCCTATACATGCCTTGACCGGGATCGAGCCCACCATCATGGCATGTGCATTGGCTGGGATCAAACTGTGGTATTGTTGTGGTGCACAGGAGGGCGCTCAACTAGTTGAGCCACATTGGCCAGGGCTGTTTTCATTTTTTATTTTTATTTTTGAATATATTTTTATTGATTTCAAAGAGAGAGGGAGAGGGAGAGAGAGATAGAAACATCAATGATACAAGAGAAAATCATTGATTGCTGCCTCCTGCACACCCCACATTGGGGATCGAGTCTGCAACCTGGGCATGTGCCCTGACCGGGAATTGAACCGGTTGATGCTCAACCACTGAGGTATGCCAGCTGAGCTATTTTTATTTTTTAGCTTCACAAAAATCAAAAGCACATAAAAATATTATTGACAAGCAATAGTGATCTCTTTTGTCTTTCATCACTCACAAATTGATGATTACTTTTTATTACTCTAGTCTTTCCTTTTGCCTCTTGAGCCATAATAACAATGGACATTCCACCCGTAAGCTAGCTCCTTAGCCTTTCTGTCTGCTGAGAGCCTTCTGTCTGCATCCCCAGCAGGGCCCCTGTATGCTCAGGGCTAGTCCCTCCGCCCGCGGACAGCTGCATGCTGTGCTGTGGCCCATGGTGCTCCGGTCCTGCAGCCCAGGGCCTGTGGGCGCCCTGGCTTCACCGCAGTCTGGGCTCTTCTTCAACCCCGGGCCTGACGGGCTGCTTTCCTTGTTCAGTGACAGTTTCTTCCTGGGTGTGGAGTGGTTTTTGCATTCCCCTCGTTAGTGATGTTGAGCGTCCTTTCATGTGCTTATTGGCCATTTATATATTTTCCTGGAGAAATGTCTAATCAAGTTCTTTGCTCATTTTTTTAGGACTTTTTTCTTAAGGAGCAGGTTTAGATTTATAGCAAAATTGAGAAAAAAAGTACAGAGATCTCCCACACAGACTCTCTCATGTCAACTTCCCCACCAGGTGGTACGTTTGTTACAGGTGATGAATCTGTATTTACACATCATCATCCAAACCCATGGTGTACATTGGGGTTCCCTCTTGGCGTTACACATTCTCTGGGTTTAGTGTCAGAGTAGTCTCACTGCCCTAAGAATTTTTTGTGCTCCACTCATTCACCCCTCCGTCCCCCCAATCTCTGATCTGAGCCTTGCTTTTTCAGATGTTACATAGTTGGAGTCATACAGTGTGTAGCCTTTTCAGATTGACTTCTCTCCTTAGTAACAGGCACTTAAGTTTCCTCCATGGATGCTGTCACCAAAAGGACCTATTTGGGGAAACGAAAGGATTGCGGTCTACTACGCGAAGCCGTGGGGAGACCTTTCAGGCACCCCGCAAGCAGCAGCAGGAAGCCCCTTTCCAGGGAGGGGAGAGTGAGTGACGGAGGGCTGTGCAGCCACCGAGCAGAGCGCCTCTGCTGTCACGACTCTTCCTGTGGGGCTTTCGCCACCAGCGAGGGTGTGAGCACCTCCCACGGCTCCTGATTCCTGTCCAGGGCACAGGCCCTGTCATGCATTGTGACAATCTGTGTTTCTGTTCGTGTTTTTTTTTTTATTTTAATTTTACTGATTTCAGAGAGGAAGGGAGTGAGAGAAACATCCACGATGAGAGAGAATCATCAATTGGCTGTCTCTTGCATCACCACCCACTGGGGATTGAGCCCACAACCCAGGGATGTGCCCTGACCGGGAACTGAACCATGACCTCCTGGTTCATAAGTCAACACTCAGCCACTGGGCCACACCAGCCAGGCTGTGTTTCTGTTCTTTCAGTGCTGTGTTGGCTATCCTCGGTTAGATTTTATGGCCCTCCCACCATAGAAACTTTAGAATCAGTCTGTCAGTACCCGCAAAATAACATGCCGTGATTCTGATTTGATTGTGTTGAATCTGCAGATCAAGTTGGGACGAACTGACATCCTGACAATATTAATTCTTCTGCCCGTGAACATGGAATATCTCTCTCCATTGACCAACTTCTTTGGTTTCGTTCATCAGAGTTTTGTAGTTTCCTCACAGAGGTCATGTATGTGTTTGTTAGATTACAAACACATTAGGGTTTCGTGTCCTGGGTGCTGTTATAAGAATGGGATAGGGTTTTTAAGTTCAGATCGAATCTGTTGGTTGAAGGCACCTAGGAAAGCAGTTGGCTTCTGCACATGAGCCTTGCACCCTGCCACCTTTCTGTAATTATTTATTCGGGTTTTTGTTGGTTTGTTTTAATATATTTCATTGATTTCAGAGAGGAAGGGGGAGGGAGAGCGATAGAAACACCAATGACGAGAGAGAACCATTGATTGGCTGACTCCTCCACACCCCCTATGGGGATCAAGCCGGCAACCTGTGCATGTGCCCTTGACTGGAATCAAACCCGGACCCTTCAGTCCACAGGCCGACTCTTTATCCACTGAGCCACACCAGCCAGGGCTGAGTTGTTTTTTGATGTTTCTTTTGAACTTTCTGCATAAATATAGTCAAATCCTATGAGCAGGGAAAGTGTGTTCCTTCTTCCCAGCTGCGCCCCTTTGTCCTTTTGTGGTCTTGCTGCATTAGCTAGGATCCTTTGCCCATTTTTTACTTGGGTTTTGTAGTTTTTATGGCAATTTTATTTTGTTTATTTATTTTTTTATTGATTTTAGAGGAAGGGAGAGGGAGCGAGAGATTGAAACATCAATGATGAGAGAGAATCATTGATTGGCTGCCTCCTGCACACCCCCTACTGGGGATCGAGCCTGCAACCCGGATGTGTGCCCTTGACTGGAATCGAACCTGGGACTCTTCTTCAGTCCGCAGGCCGACGCTCTATCCATTGAGCCAAACCGGTTAGGGCTTTATGGCAGTTTTAACACTCAAAGCTAGAGAGAAGGGTAGGATAATATAATTGTGCAGATTTAAATATAATTAGTTGAAATAATCAGTTTTTAATTTTCTGATTCTTGGGTTCCACTCATTCTTAGACCTTTCTTTTCTTTTTTTTCTTTTCTTTTTAAATCCTCACATGAGGATATATTTTTTCCATTGCTTTTAGAAGGGAGGGAGGAAGGGAGGCATGGAGAGAGAGAAACATTGATGTAGAGAAAGGCACATTTATTGGTTGCTTCCTACATGCATTCCAACCAGTGGTGGGGAGTGAACCTGCAACCCAAGTACGGCCTTGATCAGAATTGAACACTTCGACCACTGAGTCACACCGTCCGGGGCTCTGCTTGAACTTTTATGGTTTTATTTTTTAATGTAAATCTTTGTTCTGGATAGGTGAAATTTGTTTCTCATCATCACAAGCTGTTGTTTACATGAAGGTGTTTTCCTGCTTCTAAGGTTTTAGTACCCACTGGCAGGCAGGATGGGAGTGGTTCCAGGGCCCCTCTGACCAGATGGCCTGGCTTGTTTTGCAGGTGTCTGACTCTGTGAGTGGGCAGACTGTAGTCGACCCCAAAGGCTATCTGACAGATTTAAATTCCATGATCCCGACCCATGGAGGGGACATCAAGTGAGTGCTCTGAGGAAGGGGGAGAGGGTCAGAGGGGGACCCAGGTTGCCTAGAATGTTTGGATTTTCTTTGAAAAATATGCAGCCAAATAGGATGTGGGTGGTCTCAGAAGTATGTGGTGGCGTTGTTTGGTTTTCCATTAAATCCATCTGTCTCCCTTCATTGGACACATGTGCTCGGTGCCTGTCTGCATGGCTGCTGAGCAGGCTGCAGGCGCTGGCCAGGGTGAGCTGGGTCTCACCCAGTTCCCACGCTCACAGGAGTGCCTGTCTATGCTGGTGCCCTGCCTGGGCTTGGGACACCTCAGCACATGGCGGCCTGACCTGTGCCTCCTCACCCTCGTAGTGACATCAAAAAGGCACGACTGCTCCTCAAGTCTGTTCGGGAGACAAACCCGCACCACCCACCAGCCTGGATTGCATCTGCCCGCCTGGAAGAAGTCACCGGGAAGCTGCAAGTCGCTCGAAACCTTATCATGAAGGGGACGGAGATGTGCCCCAAGGTGAGACGTGTGTGGGGCCAGGAGGGACCCTCAGTACCATGGACAGTTTAATGACAGGATAACCTTAGCTGGAAAGAGTTAGGTTGGTCACCTGAACATGCTAAAGATAAATGCGAATCTTAGGAGAATATGCCACCATTTTGGTGGTGGAGTGGTTAAATAAGCTTTAAAGCCGAAACCGGTTTGGCTCAGTGGATAGAGCGTCGGCCTGCGGACTGAAAGGTCCCGGGTTCGATTCCTGTCAAGGGCATGTACCTGGGTTGCGGGCACTTCCCCAGTGGGGGATGTGCAGGAGGCAGCTGATCGATGTTTCTAACTCTCTATCTCTCTCCCTTCCTCTCTGTAAAAAATCAATAAAATATATTTAAATAAATAAATAAGCTTTAAAAAGTCAAGTGAGACCCTCTAAATCAGCAGTTTCCAACCGGTGGTCCACGGGGCACTGGTCTTCCATGAGGTCCAAAAGGTTGGTGAGTGCTGCTCTAAGTGACTGTGCCCTATTGGGCAGCCTGGGGTACCTTTGATCTGAGCGGGCCTGAGCATGCTCACCTGGGCTCACTCATCTGCTGTGCTCTCAACGGGTGTGGCCCTTTCCCCATGGCAACAGGTGTGCCACAGACAGCCATAGTCGCAAGCCTTGGCGGTACGAGAGGTCTGGTACAGCTGCCTTTGAGGCCAAGCGATGGCCTTTTGTTTGTTTATAAAACCAGGGGGACTGGGCCGGTGTGACTCTGGTTGAGTGTAGACTCCCGTACCAAGAGGTCGCTGGTTCAGTTTCCGATCAGCACACGTGTGGGTGGGCTTGATCCCCAGTGCGAGTGCAGGAGACATTCAATCCATGTTGATGTTTTTCTCTCGTTAATGTCTATTTCTCTCTCCTGCTCCCTTCTCTCTCTCTAAAAATCAATAATAACATTTGTTTAAAAGCCCAGGTGGATGGGGGATGGGTGTGGTCTGAGGAGCCAGCTGCCGAGTCCTGAGGCTGTGTGCGTGTTCCAGGGGCTGCCGCTCCGTTGGGGCTTCCAGCTGGCACGTGCTTTCTGTTTGTCCACAGAGTGAAGATGTCTGGTTGGAAGCAGCCAGGTTGCAACCTGGGGACACTGCCAAGGCCGTGGTGGCCCAAGCTGTCCGTCACCTCCCACAGTCTGTTAGGATTTACATCAGAGCAGCAGAGCTGGAAACAGACATTCGTGCCAAAAAGCGGGTTCTTCGGAAAGGTGAGCCTCCCTGTGTGCCGCCAGGAGTGGTGTCCTGCTGTCTTCCGTGTGGAGGGGGCGCACCCGGTGCCTGTGCCCTGAGAGAGCAGTTTTCCTTCCATGGATTTGCTCAGGTATTGCTGCGAGTGGGTAATGAATGGGTGACATCTTCCAGGCCTTTTTCTGGCTGGGTTACCTCTGCCCTTTTCCTCTGGGGGTGTGTCCACCTGGCTGAGATGCTCTGGCTAAGTCCCCATTCCTGCCTTTCCTTGCCGTGCAGCCTGAAGTGACCTGGCAGTCGCTGTGGCTCAGGCATGGACAGTGCTGGTTCAGAACCTGCTTCTGTGGGTGGCTCCGTGGGTGATGCGTGTGAGGGCGAGCTGCGCCAGCATCATGCAGGC
This sequence comes from Myotis davidii, assembly GCF_000327345.1. NCBI lineage: Eukaryota > Metazoa > Chordata > Mammalia > Chiroptera > Vespertilionidae > Myotis > Myotis davidii. The sequence goes on along the minus strand of NW_006294993.1, from coordinate 205,152 downwards.
CGCGTGGGCAGCAGTCACCTCCCAAGGGTCAGGAGCTGATTTCTGTCAGGGAGAAGCACCAGAGCACTGTGTTAGATGAACTCCTTCCTGTCTTGTGAGACTCCTGCAAGTCAGCGGTGGCCGCACCTCACTCTGCCTGGTGCTGTAGACTAGGTAGCGGGGGCTGTCAAGCGTGTCCCCTTGAATAGTTTGCTTGCCAGGGAAACTGACTCCATCCAGGAATCACTGCGAAGATGCAGCTTTTGAGGGTGCTGTGTTTTTCATCCTGAGGGACTGATACACAGTATCTCCCTTCACCACCACATGGGCATGCTTTTGATGCTAGTCGGAGATCGGACTGAGTGAATTTGTAGCGCAGGTACAGAAGATGCATTTGTGGTGGGGAGGGACAGTTTTCAGTGGGCGGTTTCCAGCTCTTGTGTTTAAGGTGTGTTGGAGTGACGTGTTAGAGGTGTGTGATGTCAGGCCTGCCAGTGTCGTCACTAGTTTCCGACTCCGCCATCTGTTTGATAGAGGCCGGGTGGCACCACCTTGGCTGTGGCTCTGCCTGCAGGTGTGTATCACGTGCTCAGTGTTTTTCTCTAACCTCTGCTTTCTTTTTTTAAAGATATTTTTACTGATTTCAGAGAAGAAGGGAGAGAGAGATGGAAACATCAGTGATGAGAGAGTATCATTGGTTGGCTGTCTCCTGCACACCCCCTACTGGGGAGCGAGCCTACAACCTGGGCATGTGCCTTTGACTGGAATTGAACCCGGGACCCTTCAGTCCACAAGCTGATGCTCAGTCCACTGAGCCAAACCAGCCAGGGCTCACCTCTGATTTCTTGATTGCTATCCATTAAATTCCCAGAGCCAGACTTTTCAAAACGGAGCCAGGAGCAGAAAGTTAGTACCTTCTTTGGTAGAAATCAGCTTCTACCTTTTTTCAGCCAGAAAACGAGCTCTCTAATGACAAACACATTGAACCTGGGCAGTTAGTCTTATTTATTTAGGAAAGCTCTGCTGGCTCGCCCCTGCCACCGCATGACGAATGGCTCCCCCCAGATAACCTGGGTTTGTTTCCAGTTGGCTTGATGTTTGGAGAGGGGATGGGCATGGAGGAGGCTCTGCCTGGGGAGGGGAGGACGGGATACACCGGCCTTCCGGGACCTGGAGGGGCACGAGCCTTCAGGCTCTTCTTTTGGTCAGGGGAGCAGCTGTGCTCAGGTGGAAGGAACGTGAAAACCCCAGCTGGCCTGCCCCACTCCCTGGTCCTGGTCCTGGTCCTGGTCCCTGCCCCTCTGTAGAGGGTTTCCCGAAGCAGCTCCTGTTCCCAGGTGCCTGGGAAAGCCACTGCTGCCTCCCTGTGCACTTGGCAGTCACCACTGGAAAGATCTGATTTTTGAAAACGAAGATGATGCCATCGATGACTAGGGCACTGTGCAGCCCTTGGTCTCTGGCCTGTGAATCTGCTGTGGTCACAGTCGGTGCAGCTGACGTCCTAGTGCTCTGCTGGGAGAGTGTCAGCCCTCTGCTGGTTGGAGCCTGGAGGCTGAGTGACCCTGGGCGTGGTGCTTGACTTCTGTGAGGGCACCTGTGCGTCAGGAGCCATGTGCCTGGGGGTGGGCCATGGGCTGCTTCCTAGTGGGAAGCACCATGCCGCTCTGTGAATGAGGGCGCCCACATGCAGTGGCTCTCTACCCGAGAGCATGGGCTCTGGCCCGCAAGGCGTGGCAGCCCGCAGCCCCCATCCGCCGTCACTGAGCACGGGCAGCGCCGTGTCGCCCGCCAAAGGGCTGTAGGCTGCCGTCACATCAGCCTCTGTGAGGTCCCGGCGTGTCCAGCTTCTCACAGGCATTTCTTATTCAGACTGCTCTTTTCCTGCCTGGCCTGTCCCTCATACGCTGCCAGCCACAGCGTCTCGAGGTTGCCTTGACACATCCTGGCAGAGCCTGTGTAAACCAGTCCCTGGGTCTCAAGGGACTCGGCCGGCCTTCGGGCGCACACCAGCCTGGGCGTGCACATCCCAGGGTCGTTTGTTTCCTTTCTCGTGATTTCCGCACTCTGGCTCCTTCCCTCCCTCCCTCACACCTGCCTGCTGGCCCTTCCTGTGTGGTGACTGCCTTCTGGTGCTTGTGTTGCTTTGTTTTCTAACATTAATTTTCAGGTGTGAATGGGGTGGAGGGGATGCACCCCCCTCAGCTCTCTGCTGGCCCCAGGCCTTGGAGGACCCCTAGAAAGGGCAGGCCTGCTGTCCCAGCTGTCCCCAAGGCAAGGCCCCCTGACCCTGCTGGCAGCAGCATCCTCTGGGACCTGGGCGTCCTGCTTTCACTTCCTCTTTTCTGTGACCTTTTCCAGCCCTGGAGCATGTACCCAATTCTGTTCGCTTATGGAAGGCAGCGGTTGAGCTGGAAGAGCCTGAAGATGCTAGAATCATGCTCAGCCGAGCCGTGGAATGCTGCCCCACTAGTGTGGAGGTGAGTCCTCCAGCCATCATCACTACCACTGAGGCCTGAGCCCAGGACCAGTATCTAAAAGTGGCATCAGCTGGGCATTGAGCTCACCCAGGTGCAGTAAGAAGCCACAGGAAGCTGCCTGACAGCTGTAGGCAGAGCGGGCAGCCTGGCTGTAGTCAGCCTGACCGCTCTGTGGGCTCTGTGTGGAGCCCTCCTTCAGGCCTGGGGCCATGCAGAATTTGCAGATGGGACCTGAGGGGAGAGAGTGATAGAAATTATTGACATATCTTTCTGCCAACCCAGCATGAGGTCGGCTTCTTGCCTCTGAGCTAGTTGGATTTCTCTAGTTTTAAACATTCAGGTTCACAGCAGTCTGTGCAGTGGTTTTTAGTCTTGGTTTTATGATAGCCGGTATGTATTTAATTATCCTGAGGGGTCTTGTGAAATGCTCCAAATGAAATCAATCTTAATTCATCATATAAAAACAAACAGAGCCCGTACACATGCTTGGTGTCGAAATGCTGCCGAGTCACCAGCTGGGGTGTGAGAGCCCAGGAGGCTGAACACCCATGTGACCATTTAGCTTGTGAAGCAGCCTCCTGTCCTGCTCACCCGTCCACACACATAATACACGTTTCCCCAGTGTGTGGACGGGTGACCACCTGTCACCTCCTATGAAGGAGACAGCCACTCAGTACATCAGCAGCATAACCGAGCAGCTTTCAGCTGTGAAAATGCTGCTGTCTTGTTGTTGGCCCTGCTCAGGGGTCCTTGAGAGCTCGGGCCTGGGAAGCACCGTGAGGCCCTGAGGCAGGCTCACCACCTGCCCTTCGGGTGGGTCTCATGTCTGGCTTTCCACACAGCTGTGGCTCGCTCTGGCAAGGTTGGAGACCTATGAAAATGCCCGCAAGGTCTTGAACAAGGCCCGTGAGAACATCCCCACAGATCGGCACATCTGGGTCACGGCTGCCAAGCTGGAGGAAGCCAACGGGAACACGCAGATGGTGGAGAAGATCATTGACCGGGCCATCACCTCCCTGCGGGCCAATGGTGTGGAGATCAACCGTGAGCAGTGGATCCAGGTGGGACTGTAGCTGCGCTCAGGGTCAGTGGCAGCTCCAAAAATGGATGTCCTCCCGCATGTGGCATCTCTCCTAGGACAGGGTTATTGATGGTGCCTAGAGTCCCGTGCTGGCACATGGGGCTTTACTTGATTGCACTGCAGCTTTTTGTAGTGGCAAACCCCAAGCACACATTGAGGTTGGATGCTCTGAAGTGCTTTTAGCATGTGGACATGTGTCACTCATGTCACTTGGAGACTAGAAATAACACATCTAGAAGGGGTGACAGCCTGGCCAGTGTTGATCAGTGGTTGAGCGTCAACCCATGAACCAGGGCACATGCCTGTGTTGGGGCTCGATCCCCAGTAGGAGGGTTGCAAGAGGCAGCCAATCAATGATTCTCATTGCTGATGTTTCTCTCTCTCTCTCCCTCTCTCTTCCTCTCTGAAATCAATAAAAACATTTTTAAAAAATAAAAGGGGTGACAGACAGCCCTGACTGATATTTTTCAGTGGTTTGTGTGTTGGGCCCCCTGCAATGAAAGGTCTCATGTTTGATTCCCAGTCTAGGGCACACACCTGGGTTGCAAGTTCAGTGTGGGAGGCAACCAGCTGATGTCTCTCTCTTCTCTTCTCTCCCCCCCCCTCCCCATTTACTCTCTCTAAAAATCAATGGAAAAAGTATCCTTGGGTGAGGATTTACAAAGAAAAA
>NW_006294993.1:178537-200378 GCF_000327345.1 Myotis davidii | reverse complement strand
TATAAACATTTTGCTTATTGAAACAAATTGCTTTTCCTCCCCAAACAAGGAAGTCTCCTTCCATTGAATAATTATTTCTCTGAGATGAGGTATTTGTTCACAAAAGCTAAATCACTATCCAGCCAAATTTCTTTACTTAAAAGTGACAATTACTGTCCTAGCCTGTCAGTGGTTAGAGCATTGGCCCACAGACTGAAGGGTGGTGGTTTCAATTTTGGTCAAGGGCACATACCTTGGTTGTGGGCTCAATCCTTGGCCCTGGTAGGGCACATACAGGAGGCAACCAACTGATGTAGCTCTCTCACATTAATGTTTCTCTCCATCTCTACCTCTCCCTTCTACTCTCTCTAAAAATCAATGGAAAAAGTATCCTTGGGTGAGGATTAACAAAGAAAAAAAATAAAAGGGGTTATCTGTGTGGGCTGTGTCAGGGTTGCTGTCTGGTATGTATGAAATGGCACTTAGGAGAGCTTAGTGAGCATTTTAAAAATAAGTGGCTTTGACCCTGGCTGGTGTGGCTCGGTTGGTTGGTTGGTTGGTTGGGCGTCCTGTGCACCAAAGGGTTGCCAGTTCCATTCCCAATCAGGGCCTATCCCCCATAGGGGGCGTGCAGGAGGCAGCCAACTGATGTTTCTCTCTCTCGCTCCTTCCCCCTCTCTAAAAATCAATTAAAAAATACATTTTTATTGATTTCAGAGAGGAAGGGAAAAGGATAGAGAGATAGAAACATCAATGATGAAAAACATTGATTGGCTGCCTCCTGCACACCCTTTACTGGGGGATGGAGCCCGCAACCCAGGCATGTGCCCTTGGTTGGAATCAAACCTGGGAACCTTCAATCTGTAGGCCGACACCCTATCCACTGAGCCAAGCCGGCTAGGGCTCATTTAGATTTTTGACATAACAAAGGGTTGCCAGTTCCATTCCCAATCAGGGCCTATCCCCCATAGGGGGCGTGCAGGAGGCAGCCAACTGATGTTTCTCTCTCTCGCTCCTTCCCCCTCTCTAAAAATCAATTAAAAAATACATTTTTATTGATTTCAGAGAGGAAGGGAAAAGGATAGAGAGATAGAAACATCAATGATGAAAAACATTGATTGGCTGCCTCCTGCACACCCTTTACTGGGGGATGGAGCCCGCAACCCAGGCATGTGCCCTTGGTTGGAATCAAACCTGGGAACCTTCAATTTGCAGGTCGATGCTCTATCCACTGAGCCAAACTGGCTAGGGCTCTAAAAATCAATTTTAAAAAAAGTGGCTTTGAATTTCTTTTCATAGATTTGAAAGTCATTTGCCTTTTCTTCCTTAGAGAGCTGTGTGTTATATGTCTCTTGTGTTGTTGGTCCTTTTCCATTTGATGTGCAAGAGACACCAGGGGTAGGTCTGTGTCTCCTGCTGTCTCCTCTCTCCCGGCTGAAAGCCCAGTGCTGCCCTGCGGCCAGCGGCCCCTGCCCATGAGTGTTCCTGTGCTGGTCCCTCCCCCAGGTTTCTACCTCGCCGACTCTGTGTGAGGCTCATCTGTGTCCTGACAGGTCTCTCTGTTCCAGACTAACAGACACAAGTGTGTGTGAACTTGTCTTTCCTCCAGGCTCTTTGGAAGTTTCTTTAGCGCAGGAGCCTCTTCTTGCCACTGAGTTGCCTCCTGTAGCACTTTGTGCACAGTAGGTACTTATTTAATGTTAGTCGAGTGGTGGGTGCAGCTTCATCTGGTCCCTAGGCATTTGTCGAGCATTGATCTGCTGGGTGCAGGGATGGGTACACCAGTGAGCAAGACAGACGGTTAAGAAGCTGTGGAGCCCACACACCTGCAGTCTGTAGTACCAGGGCGCTCGGGTCTCGCCGTCTGACAGAGTACCCCCGCTGAGCCTCTGCACTCTGCTGTGCATTCAGCGTTGTGTCCTTCCCTCTCAGGATGCTGAGGAGTGTGACAAGGCAGGCAGTGTGGCCACCTGCCAGGCGGTCATGCGAGCTGTGATTGGCATTGGGATCGAGGAGGAGGACCGGAAGCACACCTGGATGGAAGACGCTGACAGTGTGAGTCTGGTCCTTGGGCCTGGAGTCTGTTTGGGTTTGAAAATCTCTTTGATCTGCTGGTGGATAGCCATCATTGCCGTCGGAAGGGACAGCTCTCTCTACCCCAGGTCCGCGGGAAGAGCTGCTTTTTTAGCACTCACTCACCTGCAGAGGACCCGCCCCAGGCTTACACGCTTCCTTAGCTGTTTACCTCTGGGCATCTGGCTGGTCCGCACCCCCTGGTTTCTGTTATAAATTGCACTCAGAAAACATTTTGCACACAGAGCTTTTGCCTACTTTAAGATTACTTCCTTAGAACAGTTGTCCAGAGAAGACAGGGCCCAGTCAGTAAGCACAGGTGAAGCATTTTATTCCTTGCACGTAGCCCGTTTTTAGCTTTTTTATTTTGAAATGATTTAGCCTTACCTGAAAGTAGCAAAGCTGAATGAAGAATTCTTATGTGCCTTTCACCCAGATTTCACCAGACTTACCCATTTTACCACATTTGCTTTTTCATTCTCCACGTGCACACACACGCCCCTCATCTATCTGCATCCTTTGAGAGTAGGTTGTAGATGGCGTGGCCCTTTACATCTGAAGACCTCAGTGTGTGTCTCTCTGAAGGAGGACAGCCGTGAGCTTGCTGACACTCATATGCAAGCTCAGCACAGCTCTCAGTCGGGAGGGGTGTTGGTGCAGGACCGGTAGTAAGCTGCGACTTTATTCAGATGTCAGTGGTTGGCTCAGCTGAGTTCTGTTGCATAGCTGCGAGGGTCACTTCCTCGGGTCTCCATGGCCTGAGGAGGGCTCTGGTCTGTCTCTGGTTTCCATGAGTCTGGTGTTTTTGAGGCGTACGGGCCAGTGGTTCTGTGGGGCCCCTGGATTCAGCCTGCACTGTCTCATGGGCAGGTTGAGGTTCTGCATTTTTGTGAGGACTGTGTCTTCCCGGCGGGTTGTGTTGGGGGGCGTCTGTGCCCATTCAACTCTGACTAGCTCAGGTGGCGCTTGCCAGGCTCGCCAATGGAAGGTTACTGGTTTTCCCCTTTTAATTAATCAGTATTTTGTGGGGAGACACTTTGAGACTCCCCACACCTTGTTCCTCGCCAAACTTTGACCTGTGGGTCCATTAACTTTGGCCTGTGTCAGTTACTGCCATGGTATTTGCCAAATGGAGGTTTTTTAAATGTTGTTTCTTCTGATTTATTAGAGTTTATTAGTAGGAATTCCACAGTAAAGAACAGCCTCCCTCTCTCCCTCATTTGTGTGGCGTTACTCCTTTACATCAGGAGGGACTGAGGATCTCACGCCATTCTCTGGGATTCTGTCCACCATGGCCGTCGTCCCAAGTCCTGTGTGCACTGTGGGCCCCTCCCTCCCCTGAAGGCAGGCATTGGCACTGCCCCGGCTACCAAGCTGGCCTGCAGACGGCCTCTGCACACTGACCACCCTCTTGGGTTGTGAGACACAGGCCAACTGCGACATCTGTTACAAACCTTTAACATGTAATACGACATACAAAAGTATGAAGAATCCTTATATAATAAAAGCCTAATATGCTAAGTGTCCGACCGTTTGTTCAACCAGTCGCTATGATGCACATTGACCACCAGGGTGCAGACGCTTCGACCGGTAGGTTAGCTTACTGCTGGGGTCTAGCCGATTGGGACTGGGTGAGACGGGCTGGACACGCCCTGGAGCCCTCCCGTGTCCCTCCCCAGCCCCGATTATGCACCGGTGCACCAGGCCTCGTAATTTAATAAACAACCACACAGCCTCTGTGTTGGGAGAAAATCGCTCAACACCCAGAAGACCCCAGACCCTGGCTGCCAAGCCTATGTACTCCGAATGCAGTTAGACCCTGTGCCTGTTTGCTTTCCTTACTGTTGGCCCCGTGGAGGTGTGGTGGGCATCGCCCTGCGGACAGCAGCAGCAGCTGGGGGGGCGGGGGGGGGGCACCCACAGCCTGAGCTGGTGCCGGTTTCCATCCCCTTTGCGAGCACTAGAGCACGCACAGCTGTCCTTCAGAGAGCGCGTGCTCCTGCAGCGGAGCGGAGGCGTGTGCTTGGAGTGTGGAGTGTTTTCCTGGGGCTCTCACACCGACAGGCTGGCCCAGCTGCCATGTGAACCTGTGAGACTTGGGGCGATGGCCAGGGTGGACGGAGGTCTGAAAGCCTTTGTGACTGGCTTCCAGGACCTTGGTCAGAAGTGATGGTGAGGGTGCAGGCCAGTGTGCCTGGATCTGGTTCTCACTTCACCAGGTGCTTGCTCCTGGCCAGGACACACCCATGGCAGGGCCTTCCTGGTGTCTGCGGTGTTGGCTCAGTGGAGGCCATAGAACGAGAAGGGACCCAGTCTGAGGTTGCTGAAGCGGGACGTAGCTTTGGTGGCTCAGGTGCCCTCCTTGTGCGAAGACTGCACAGGTGTGAGGCCGCTTGTCCAATTTCAGTTCCCATCCCAGTTGCAAAACTTTGTTCCTGACACACTTCCTAGTGGCTTTTCGTCTCAAGACACAAGCCTGTTTTGACATGAGAGGACTTTTAGTATCTGCGGGGTGTGTGTGACTTACAGTTAAAAATACATACCACACTTTTTTTTCAAAAGGACCTCACATGCATGGCTGTGTTCACCCCGTGCCCACCTGCTCCCCTGCAGCCGTGGTGGGTGCTCCTCGCACCAGCTCCCATGTCTGTCTGGGCTGGCAGGCCGCCTCGTCACAGCCCCACATGCTCCCACTTTTGTGCTCACACCCCCATCCTCCTGGGGTTTCCCTCCTGTGTGGTGTGGTTTCTAACAGAGGGTGCCATTGGGGAGGGCGCCACACCTCCTGCTCCGAGGCCAGTGCTGGGTCGCCCATTCTTACGCCTGTCTCTGCTCCAGTGTGTGGCCCACAATGCCCTGGAGTGCGCACGAGCCATCTATGCCTACGCGCTGCAGGTGTTCCCCAGCAAGAAGAGCGTGTGGCTGCGAGCCGCCTACTTTGAGAAGAACCATGGCACCAGGTACGTGGGGGACCGTCTGCCCTGCATCCAGCTCACCGCCAGCTCTAGGCATGCAGTGCTCCCACAGATGGGAGCGCCTGGCCTGGAACTGCAGCTGGAGCTGTCCCCGTGGCTCCTCTGGCGATAGGATTATCACCGTTGTGCCGTTGTGACACTGAGGCGCAGAGGGGGCCTCTCTGCCAAAGCAAAGCACCTGCAGCCGAGCCTGGGGGTTCCTGGGTGCTGGAGCTCAGAGCCCGGAGTCCACGTTTTGCCAGCTCTGGCTCCATCAGTGTGGGTGGTGCGGCATCTGTGTGTGGCCCACAATGCCCTGGAGTGCGCACGAGCCATCTATGCCTACGCGCTGCAAGAGTTGCCCAGCAAGAAGAGTGTGTGGCTGCGAGCCGCCTACTTTGAGAAGAACCATGGCACCAGGGAGTCCCTAGAAGTGCTTCTGCAGAGAGCCGTGGCCCAATGCCCCAAAGTGGAGGTTAGCCGCCTACTTTGAGAAGAACCATGGCACCAGGTACGTGGGGGACCGTCTGCCCTGCATCCAGCTCACCGCCAGCTCTAGGCATGCAGTGCTCCCACAGATGGGAGCGCCTGGCCTGGAACTGCAGCTGGAGCTGTCCCCGTGGCTCCTCTGGCGATAGGATTATCACCGTTGTGCCGTTGTGACACTGAGGCGCAGAGGGGGCCTCTCTGCCAAAGCAAAGCACCTGCAGCCGAGCCTGGGGGTTCCTGGGTGCTGGAGCTCAGAGCCCGGAGTCCACGTTTTGCCAGCTCTGGCTCCATCAGTGTGGGTGGTGCGGCATCTGGGCCAGGCAGGCATGGTTTTCATTTAAAATTGTGCTGGCTTTGGGTTGGAGTTGGTTTTTGTGCTCTGAGGAGGTCCTTGACAATTTAATTGTGCTTTGTAATTGAAAAAACCTTCGGACCTGCCTCGGGGCCACAGTCACTGATTAGATTAGGTGTTGCAATTCTGGTATTGAGTGGGCTGCCGGGGCATCGGCTCACGTCACTGTGCACCCTCTGCCCAGGCCGTCTGCTGCTGTCCCAGTGCTGGTGGGGATGGCCTTGCTGATTCGCCAGGGCTGTCGCTGGGAGCATTGAGGCCTCTTTCCTGTCTTTGGTGCTCCTGTCCCCTCCTTATTCCTGCCAGCTGGTTTGTGTTGTGGAGTTCACTCCTTTGGGGGCATTTTGAGCTCACCCTGTACAAGTTTGCCTCGGATGTCTTCTGCCTAGCAGAGCCTGCCCTCCCAGCTGTGGCCCTGGGCTCAGAGCTCCCCTCCTCCCATCTGGCACCTGTGCCATCTGCCGACCTAGGATGGTGAGGGAGGCAAGTGCCTGGTGCCTGGGGTCTCGGTTCCAGGGTTGTGTGCTGTTTGGCTTCCTGTAGGGGGTCTCACTGCTGAGGTCTGAAGAGGTCACCTGTGCCAGGTGGCATGAAAGAGGGGCGGTGGGCTTCACACCTGGTACCCAGGCTGGCGGTCTTCTTGCTCAATAGTGACCTAAAATAACTTTCTTCCAATAAGACAGTGTCTCCGGATGCCAGAGAGCGGATGGAGGCCATAATCTTTATCAGCAGATCTGTGGCTAGAGATGAAAGGCTCTCCTGTCACCCAGACCGTGACGTTATCGCTCCCTCCAGGACACACGGCTGTAAAAGGGTCTCCTGAGACGTCCCTCTATCAGGCTCTGCTATTTAAACAATGCGCTACTTTGTAGCACCCTCTGCAGTAGTTGATTTTAGAACCTTTATGGAGAGAAAAGATTTCCCCACACTCTCCCCATTGTAAACCTAGTCAATCATTGATGGTGTCGGACTTTGGAGCAGTAACTGTCTTTTCAGTGCCCGCGCCGCGGCTGCAGTGCCCTGTGCGCTTGTGGTGACCGTGGCCCGTCTTGCAGGGAGTCCCTGGAAGCGCTTCTGCAGAGGGCCGTGGCCCATTGCCCCAAAGCGGAGGTGCTGTGGCTCATGGGTGCCAAGTCCAAGTGGCTGGCAGGCGACGTGCCTGCGGCAAGGAGCATCCTGGCTCTGGCCTTCCAGGTGGGTGAGGTCGGCTGTGTTGCGAGGGCACCAGTGCGCGCACTTCCTCAGGGCCTCCTCCTGCCCACCGATGGTGCTGACCCTGGGGGACGTGCGTGGCCACAGTGCACAGGACTCAGACTGCTGTGCAGGCAGTTGGGGCCCCACGAGGACCTGAGAACAGGGAAGATGGCCCAGCTAGTAGACATCTGCCCCTTGGTCACCACCACTCAGTGTGACCACTGGCTAGATGTTCCGGAACACAGAACACAGGGTGAGCAGGTGGCATTTCGGTAGGGGGGTTGCGGGGGGCGGTGGAGCACACAGTGAGTGACAGCTAGGCTTTGACATGGAAGTTAGGCCATCCAGTTCTTGCAGCAGGGAGCCCTGTGCCCCTTGCCCCAAGCAGTCAGCCACCCACCTGGCCACATGGGTCACACGTGAGCAGCGTTACATCGAGGCAGCTGCACCCGGCCAGGCTTGTCGTGGCTGGTGTACCTACCTTTATTGCCACGTACAGTATCCTGATACTTTGTGACAGTGTGGGCGTTTGTCAGTAGTTTGCAGCATCCTTCATATAAACTGGGGTGCTGTGTAGAGGGGGATCTGTTGTGGCCCCAGCTAGCATGACAGAAGCTGTTGTTCTCGAGGGATTCCCTGAGAGGGGCTGACATGGAGCTGGCTGTGCCCTCTGCTGTCTCATTCCCCATGCTGGCCCCACGGCCAGTCACTGCAGCGCCGCTTTCGGGTTGGCGTCAGCAGTGTGGCCAGTGGGCTCCCAGGAGGCTGCTTGTGTTCAGTGAGCCCAGCCCTGCTCACTTCTGTCCTGTGCCCACCTTGGCTCTGCTGGGCTCACCCTCCAGGCCAACCCCAACAGTGAGGAGATCTGGCTGGCGGCTGTGAAGTTGGAATCGGAGAACAATGAGTATGAACGGGCCCGGCGGCTGCTGGCCAAGGCTCGGAGCAGCGCACCCACTGCCCGGGTGAGCAGATGGCTCAGGCCACACGGGGCCTCCTGATCTGCAGTGTCGGGAAGGGGGCGGTGGGGGGGGCCTGAGGCCAGGACACTGGACGCTCAGATTCGCTTTGAAACGTGCTTGTGTGTAAAGCCCACGTGGCTCCACAGCTCCAAGGCAGCTTACAAGGCACAGAGCAGGACAAACAGCACTTAAGGCGACCCGTTGTATGACCTTAAGCATCTACCACAAAGGTGTCAGCCCAGCCCGGGCCCAGTGCTAGAGGCTGGGCCAGAGCCGGTGGGATGGCTGACTGATACGTGCCTGCCCCCAGGTGTTCATGAAGTCTGTGAAGCTGGAATGGGTGCTGGGGAACATTGAGGCCGCCCAGGAGCTGTGCGAGGAGGCCCTGAAGCACTACGAGGACTTCCCCAAACTGTGGATGATGAAGGGGCAGATTGAGGAGCAGGAGGAGCAGACGGACAAGGCTCGAGAGGCCTACAGCCAGGGGGTGAGCTCTGCACGCTGCACACTTGGGCTCAGTGGTCAGCACCTGCTTAGCTCCTGCAGGGCCTCCATCCCCTCACTCAGGGCAGTGCTTCTCCTGGGCAATCCCGATGGTGTCTGACAACCCGACTCGGGGCCCTTCAAAGCTGTATGCACTGCATGCGGTGCAGGTTACGCCGTCTCTAATGTACAGCTGCTGTGTGCACACCCTGTACACACGTGAGCACTGCACAGCCGTGCACATAAACACACATGCATCCTGTACACCCATGTGCCCAGCACAGCCATGCACATAAAACCTTTAACCAAGACATGAAGTGGGTGGGTCTCCATGGCCATGGGCAGCCCGACTCTCTGGCTTGAGGAGCTGGCCATAGCTGTCACAGCCCCTCCCAGATGCCAGCCACGCCCCCTCTCATTGTCTGTCTTTTTTGGCCACAGCTGAAGAAATGTCCCCACTCCACACCCCTGTGGCTTTTGCTTTCTCGGCTGGAGGAGAAGATCGGGCAGCTGACCCGAGCTCGGGCCATTTTGGAAAAGTCTCGCCTGAAGAACCCGAAGAACCCCGGGCTGTGGTGAGTCTCGTGCCAGCTCACGCTTGGGCGCCCTCGCTGGTGCTCACAGGCAGCCTCTGGGCAGTGTTTCCGGTTCAGGCTTTGCAGGAAGAGTGGCAGGTCCCGGCTGTGAGGAGGGTGCAGCCCAGGTGCTCAGATGTAGTTTAACTTGTCTCTCAGAGCAGGTGTCCAAGGAAGCCAGCAGCTAACGATGGGGGATCAAGGATAGAGGAAGTCACAGAGCTGCTCCATAGAAGACATGGCATCTAGGCGAGACCATGAGGGATGAATAGGAGTTTCTTGGGTGAAGGTGGCATTTTGCCCACAGGAAACTGCATACAGAGGTGCAGCGCAGGGCTCAGAGCCAGGGCCAGAGCATGCGGCGGGGGCTGAGGGAGACGCCCTTGTGTTGTGTACACGCAGCCCCCGCAACACGCCACTATCCTCCCACCCATCTTCCTGGCACCAGAGGAAGACCAAGAGTGTCAGTGCCCTGAAGAAATGCGATGTCAGGATTTCAGGCCCCGGGCAGGGCCATTGCAGTGGGCCCCACAGTGTGGCACCAGTGTCTCCCTGCTCCATGTGGCAGTATGGGCGGCTCCAGCTGCTGCAGCTCTGTGGTCGGGCTGTCTGTCTGCCGACAGGCACTAGACCCCTCCCTCTTGGCCTGTGTCCTCAGGTTGGAGTCCGTGAGGCTGGAGTACCGTGCGGGGCTAAAGAACATCGCCAACACGCTCATGGCCAAGGCGCTGCAGGAGTGCCCCAGCTCCGGTGAGGCCTGCGGGGTCCCAAGCAGGGCTGCAGGCACTTCCTGGGGTGGTGGGTCCCAAGATTCAGTGGGCTGTTCACAGTGTTTGGTTTGCATGAGTCAGTTTAGTCACAAGGTTTATTAACACGATCATTGAGACATTGCAACTGAATTCGCTGTCGGGGGCACTCCACTTCCTGTTGTGAGGTGCTGCCACTTCTTCCTTCGCCTTTTACCATGTCACCCCAAGTCTGTGAGGGATGCACATGCAGCATAAACGGGTTTGGAGTGAAAGGGAATGAAACAACCTCTAAGCCACTGCTCAGAGACCACTACTTTGAGCTTCTTATAAAGTAACGAAGTATGTTTAGTTTGTGTTTTTCCATTGCTTTCCAGAGAGAGTGGAAGAGAAGGGGGGGGAGAGACATTGATGTGAGAGACACACATCGACTGGATTGCCTCCCGCAGGCGCCCCAACCAGGCAGGGAGCAAACCTGCAACCCAGGTACATGCCCTTGACTAGGGGTCAAACCCAGGGCCCTTCGATGTTTGGGCTGACACTCTGAATCACTGAGCAGCACTGGCCAGGACTAGTATGTTTAATTTTGTGCCTTTTTTTAAAGCTGAAACTTTTGTGAGAATTTTTTGTTATCGGTGACTCTTCAAGGGTGTATATTATAAAATTTTGTAGATATGACAAAAAGCACCGATCCCCTGTTACTCAATTTTTAATCTGATTTTAATTCAGTATTACAACCTTTCTGTGTGAATCTTTACTAGCGTTTCTAGGTTTTATTACAATAGATTCTTGGGTGTGGAATTACTGAATCAGCAGGAGTGAGGCCTCGTTGTTATTTCCGATGGTCATCCCCAGAAAGTTGTCCAGTCTGTGCCCTCAGAGCTGCAGGTCCCAGGCGGGCACCGGGACGGCGGGCTCATGTGGTCTTTGCAGTGCTCCCTAAGCAGGACTCTCCTCTCGGGCAGCGGTGCTGGCTGGATGGGCACGTTTCCGAGCCATGGTCAGAGCCTGAGGCGTGTGTCTCTGAGTTTCAGGTGTCCTGTGGTCTGAAGCCATATTCCTGGAGGCCAGGCCCCAGAGGAAGACCAAGAGTGTCGATGCCCTGAAGAAATGCGAGCACGACCCCCATGTGCTCCTGGCCGTGGCCAAGTGAGTAGAGAGTCCCTGTGGGGCTGCTGACCTGGGGACCTGACTGCTTCCCGCCAGGGTCCGCCTGGTCTCTGGAACAGTGCAGGCTCCCTGGTCCTTGGTGTCTAGACCTCAAGCACTTTGGCCTCTTGGGGTAGAGGCCCCGCGGACGTGAGCTGCTGGATTGTCTGGTCCCCTCTGTCCAGTTCTTCAGATGGGACTTCTCTGTGTCTGCCACTTTGTAGCTACACATACACGTGCCCTGGGTTTCAAAACAGAGACAGACTTCGAATGTTGGTCCACACAATTTAATTCATAAGCCAAGCCCCTCTGGCTGAAAGGGCTGTAAGCAAGGAAAGTGTCTCCCCACACCAAGGGGACAGTCGTTCCTGGGGGACCTGGGAGCCGTCAGGGCCATGGGTCCAGCTGTCAGTGCCCGGGTTGTGGAAATGCCACCTCCTTTAGGGCAAATGGTCTCTGGGCAAAAGGAAGTCAGTGACCTCACACCTTGAGCTTGTGTGTTGAGTGCTGGGTCAGGGGCTCCCTGGGGAGGTGTGAGCTGTGTGAGGCGTGGGAAGGAGCTCAGGGTCTTGGGAACACTGGGTGAGGGTGTGGCCCATGAGTGGCTTGCAGGAGGACTTCCTGAGAGGAGTGGGACCTACGTGCAGGGCAGGGCTTCCGTATGGGCTGGGCTCCTGGCGCTGCTGCTCACCCGGAGGAGGTGGCACCTGGGCGGTCGAAGCCTGAGCCAGGGAAGTGCCCAGCTGGCCTTCGCCCTCTTCCTCAGGTGCTGCCCAGCACCTCCTCTCACTGCTGTGGGGACAAGGGCTTCCCACAGGCTCCCGAGGCCTGTCGGAGCTCCCTCCCTCCTGTTCTGTGCTTCCGCCTCCCAGAGTGACCTTTATGTGTGCCACTCAGATAGGGCAGCCATAAACCTCATAAAAGGCTTTGCTAAAGTCAACAAGTCACTCCTTGCTGTTCCCGGGCTGGTGTTCTGTGTGCCTGCTATCTGAGTTTGTGCTCTTTAAATCACAGTTTATCTAACACCAAGCAATTAAGAATGCCACAAGGCTTAAAAAACAATCAAGCTATCATTGCATCAAATTACTCGTTTCGTACAGACCGGCCCCAGCAGCTGCCTGGAGTGGCGGGTTAGTGGTGCCCTCCTCTGCGTTGGTGACTCTGGTGGAGAGGGAGGTGGGCCTAGGTGGAGGGTGGAAGCAAGTCCTCCCATCGTCCTGTCCTCACTGACGTGCAGAGGGCTCTGTGGGCCCTCGATCTGGTCGCGGATGATCCTCCCCCGTGGCCTGGTTCCAGGTATCTTGTCTGCTGTGCCCAGGTGCCCGTGCTGACCTGAGGCCCCCCTCCTCGGGGTTGGCTGCCTGATGGGCAGGAGCAGCCAGACCTTCCCTTCCTTCCCTAATCAAAACCTTAGTTTACATTTTTGTCAGGTTTACTTTCATCCCCTTGTATTTTATCCAGAGGAAAAGAGTGATGGGAAGGAGTTGGAAGTTCCTTACTCTGTGTGTAGGTTTTCTAAGAAACAGTTTGGTTAGACACTTGGAGAACGGCTCCAGTTCGTGATCTGCACCGGTTTCCGGGTGGCCAGGCCCTTCCTCAGCCTCCTGGGGGAGCCCAGGGCTTGCAGGGAGGACAGGTGCCACGGTGGGTCTCTGGGCTCATGCTGCACCCGCACATGGGGAGACCGGAGACCGGCCATCACTGGCCGCTCACCCTGGGTTCTCCCCCTTCTGCTTCTGACAGGCTGTTCTGGAGTGAGCGCAAGATCACCAAGGCCAGGGAGTGGTTCCACCGCACCGTGAAGATCGACTCCGACCTGGGGGATGCCTGGGCCCTCTAGGCAGGGGGCAGGATGCGGACAGCAGCTCTGCTGATGGCTTTTCCTCTGCAGCTGTCTCCTGGTTATAGTTCTGTAGCCTCACAGCCCGAAGTGTAGATGTTTGGGCCGTGTTAAGTGGCCTGTTAGCCTCTCTTGGTTGGTGATGGGATCATGGTAGAAATGAGAGTGGATTCCGAGCCCTGAGGATTGTCCTTGTGCCTCTGTGGGTCTGACTTCCCAGTATGGCTTCCAGGGGAGCCTGGGCTCACAGGGTGGGGTGGCCAGGCTATCTTGGGGTGCCCACGGGAAGTTGACTTTGCCTTTGAGGGAGGCAGGGGCTTGACTCTGCTGTGCATCTGGGTCAAGGCCTGCCCCGAGGTCATCTGTCTGGTGGGGTGGGGTGCAGTGGGGGCTGCTCCTACCAGGAGGGCCCTGCCCTGGTGTCAAGCAGGGCCCAGGCTGGGGCTGAGGTGCACGGTGGGACAGGTGCGGAAGAGGCTGGGAGGAGCCCTGTCTCAAGAGCCCTCTGGTCCCCCCCAGGAGCAGCGGGAGGAGGTGAGGAGGCGCTGCGAGAACGCCGAGCCACGGCACGGGGAGCTGTGGTGCGCCGTGTCCAAGGACATCGCCAACTGGCAGAGGAAGATCGGGGAGATCCTCGTGCTGGTGGCAGCCCGCATCAAGAACACCTTTTGACTGGGCGGTCCCTCTGGGCCGGGGTCTTGGGGCGGGTGGGCCAGTGTGCCTGCCTGCCATGGGAGGACGGGGAGGGGCTCAAGCAGTTTCTGCTCTGGAATTAAAGTTTTTCTAGGTAGCGTGTTGGGTTGGTGACCTGCTGGTTTTCTCTGGGGCTCCTGGCACACCAGTCTGGTCTGGAGGGCGCGTCGCTCTTGTGTGCAGGGAGGCCTCTGAGAGAGGAAGGTGACTCAGTGAGACTGTGGGGAAGGTGGTAGGAAGTGCACCTTCGCTGGTGACTCCTCTGTCCCCTCTGGAGCCTGCAGCTCTTCTAGAGGGGGGCACCAGATCACAGGTTCAAGTTGGGGTGGGGGGATGGCTTCCATGAGTCTGAGCGCACACAGCCACATCCTCAGGTGCCTCCAAGAGCCAGTGCCGAAGGGTACCGGGGAGGCCCTCGGCTGGTGTTGGAGGAAGATGTCACCATGAGAGAGGGTCGCACATTTTTTTTTATTTTTATTTTTTTTAATATATTTTATTGATTTTTTACAGAGAGGAAGGAAGAGAGATAAAGAGTTAGAAACATCGATGAGAGAGAAACATCGATCAGCTGCCTCCACATCTCCCACTAGGGATGTGCCCGCAGCCCAGGTACATGCCCTTGACCGGAATCGAACCTGGGACCTTTCAGTCCGCAGGCCGACGCTCTATCCACTGAGCCAAACCGGTTTCGGCGAGAGGGTCGCACATTTGCAGGTGGACTTGCTTTTGCTGCTTTATACTCAGCAGAGCTCCGAAAGCTTTTGCAGCTGTCCTCTTCCGTACGCTGAACAGGATCTGCCTGGGACACTGGCGGTTGAGGATGAAGGACCTCCTTAGGCGCTGCAGGGAGAGGCAGGTGGCTGCACTCGCTTTCCTTCCATCTCTTCTGGACGAGGCGGGAGGTCTGCCCGGGGCCCTGCAGACAGAGTCCTGCAGCTTCTAGGAGCTCATTCGTCTCTGATGTGGAAAGCAAGGCCCAGGGAGGGACAGCGACTGGCTGTGGCCACAGGGATGTGGGTGGCCTTCTGCGCCCCAAGTGGGGCGTGTCTCCTGGGCACCTCCTCTGGCTTTGATGTCAGGTGAGGCTTCCTTGGGAAGTTCCAGAGCATCAGGATTATCCACACGTGAATGTCTTGGGGGTTGCTTTCTCAAGTGCTTTGAGGTACATTATTTTTCTCCTTGGGAAAACACTTCAGCTTTTCTTCAGCTGACATTTTTTCAACTGCAACTTCCGGCGAGCGGGTTCCAGAGGCTGTCCCTATCCTTCGGGCCAGGCGGGGTGCTGTGGCCCAGCTAGGAAGGGCAGCAGCTGAGTGTTGGACGAGTGGGAAGTCCCACGCCAGGGACCTGCTGGGGCAGGACCCCTGGGCGTCAAGTGTGGGGCTGGCGTGGTGGGGATAAAGTCCCCCTTGCTGGTTCTGTCATGGCCAGGTTCCTGGGAGAGAGCACTGCCAACCTCAGAGGGAGACCCAGATGGGGGGGTGGCCCCCCACTTCCTTGGCTCCCCTCCCCCACCTAGCTGTACTGCCCACTGGCACCCCACCCCCTTTGGGACAGCACATGTCTATGGGGCTGGTGACTCAATCCAGGACCCACTGGGTGGGAAGAGAGCCCAGCACTGCTGGGTCCAGGGTCAGGTTAATTGGAGAAGCGATTGGATACGGAGTTGGGAGAGGGAGGGGGCAGGCTGGGATCCTGGGGCCTCCCTCCTCCCTCCCTCCTTTGCTGGAGGAGCCAACTTCAAAAGCCTTGTCCGCCTGCCGCCAGCCCAGCCACAGCCGCCCTGCTGCAGCCTGTCCAGGGAAGCCTTTGGCTGGGGTTGACTGGGCTTGGAGCCGGACCTGGAGAGCTTTGCGCACCCCACCTGAGGACCCCAGGATCATGTTGGAGACTCACGGGCAGGAGTGAGGGAGGGCCTGCCCCTGAGAGGCCCATGGTGAGCAGCTTTGGGCCCAGGGAGGGGACTCACTGGCCCAAGGGCTGGGAGGTGGAAGCAGGCACCGCCCAGAAGGCTGTGTGATCCTCGGTGCCCCACCGACCGGCCAGGACCGACTGGGAAACCCCCTTGGGTGGCCACGGAGCCTGGCCCTGTGTGCTCAGGCCGCAGGTGCTGGCTGAGCTTTTCCCGGCAGCGTTGGGGGCAGGGAGTCTGCAGGGCTGGGCTGAGCCGTGGGCCCTGAGTGCGCACGTGCGTGTGTGCCTGTAGGGGGGACGGGACAGACGGGCCTTCTGAGGATCCCTGGGCAACAAACATGACCACTTGGACGTCCCTCCTCCAGCACCATCTTGTTCTGTCACCGTGCTCTGACCCACAGCAGGCAGAGGGGCGATTCTGGGTTGGCCATCCTCCTGCATGCCCCAGGGTTGAGAAGGGGCACGGCTAATTGCATCTGCTCCTCCAATGGCCAGGTGGCCCTTGCAGGAGCCCCGCAGACACCAGGCCTGGGCGCCTGCAAGGGTGCTCAGCCCAGGAGGCTGTCTGCCAGGGCTGGGAAGCGGAGTCGAGTCCTGGTCTCGCTCGGTTCACTTGATTAATTTTCCAGTCGCTGTTGGATTTCATCTTGGGGCCCGAGGGTGGGTTTGGGGGCTGGGAGCTAGAGACAAATCTTTCTTATTGATGTTTGAGTTTCGGGGGGGAGGGGCGGGGTTGGATTTCTACTCATGAGAGCTGGCCCTCCCCCCCACCATTCTGAGGAGGGAGGCCTTAAATGGAATATCTGGTGGGGCATAGTATGGCCCCCTCCCTTCTCGTCTTGGGATTTCCCCAAGCCTTACACTTCTAAAGGGGTGTGGCCATGAGTTCTGAGCCTTCACCCTGTCCTGGTTGGGTTAGGGGTGCAGGAGGACCCCCATTTCCTGGGTCAGAGCTGATTGTAGTAGCCCCTGATAGGGGTAGTTCTGCCCAGGATTCCTGTGGGGAGGGTGGGTGCACAGAGGCGAGCAGTGTGCTGGGGCATGGGGCACCCAGCAAGAGGCCCAGGCTCTGGGAGGGGGCGGGAAGGGGCACCCTGCTGTACCCCGCCTAGGCCAGGCCTGCCCCACAGTCTTGTGGGCTCGAACCTGTCTCCTTTCCAGCCTCACCCACTCAGCGTTCAGCTGGCTTATTGTAGTACTTTTTTCTTAAATCGTGTTTTATCTTCAATTACAGGTGACACACGATTCTATTAGTTTCAGGTGTACAGCCCCGTAAACCCAGCACCAGCCTAGTGATTAGAGTATTGCTGACAGTACCTCGCTGTGCGTCCCATGACTGTTATGTAAGCAGCAGGGACTTGTCCGGCCCTACCTGGGCCTCAGCTGCTTGTTGGATGTTGGGGTGACATCTGCATTTACACCAGCTCAGATTCCTCAAGGTTGGGGGCGGAGCACACTGCCTGTGAGGCTGCTGGAGGAGAGACCCCTCCATAGGCCTGGGCGCCCCACCCTGACCTAGTGGCCTTTTAGGTAACCCCCAAGCCGGTGCCGCTCCCCGCCCAGCCCCGCGCCTGCAGTGTCCCCGACGTGCTGCGCCACTACCAGGCTGTCATCTTCGAGGACCTGCAGGCCGCCGCGAGGCGGGCAGGGCCAGGGGACGCAGGGGACGGGCCAGGCTCCAGACATCTCCATTTCGTTCAGAAAAACCAGACTGACGCCGTGGCCCCTGGACGGCGGGGTCGGGTGGGGCCCTCCTGTGGCGCCCAGAAGGTGAGAGGCCCCGCCCACGCCCTCCAGCCTCCTTCCTGGCGTTTCCCATCCGGCTCTGCCCCCAGCCCCGCCATTTCCTCCCTTTCCTAGGAGCACAGTATTCTAGTGTCCATCGCGGCCCTGGGGCGGGCCCTGCGTGGAGCGGTGGCTGGGGACCCCCGCGGGGCCCTGGAGAGAGCTGCCTGGACCGTGGCCCTGCGCACCGAGGCGGTGATGCGGCGCCACTGCCGGCCGCTGCGCCAGGTGTGCGCCCGTCCCCGAGCGTGTGCGCGTCTAGGCCCCGGGCCCTCCCATGACCTGGGCTTCACAGTGGCCCCTGACCGGCGTGAGCTGGGGCGGGGGGGGCTCCCGGATTGTGCACACGTGCTGACCGCCCCTTCCCGACAGCAGAGCCGCCGGGGCTGGTGGGCTCGGCCGCGCCCTCAGCGGCATCGCGGCAGGCGGAGGCGGCTCCTGCTGCGAGCCCTGGACGCCGTCGCCACCTGCTGGGAGAAGCTCTTCGCCCTGCGAGCCTTGGACAGCCGGGGCCCCTAGCTCGCCCTGCCAGGCTCGTTTGGTGACCACCGAGGGCTCCGTGCTGACCTGGCTGACCATTGAGTCCCACCCAGGTCTCATCCTGACCCCTGTTCACCCGAGGGCGCGGGACCTGGAGGTGTGAGCCCTGTTGGTACCAGGCTGCCCTGCACACACCGAGAGAGGCCTCAAAAAAAGTGCTGAGAAGCAGGCCCGGGAGGGAGGGCTGTTGGGGAACCTGGGGTACACTTCCTTTACACCTGGGCACGCGCTGCCCTCCCGACCTCGGGCAGCAGGGGGCAGCTTCCAACGCTGGACTCTGGCTCCGTCGGCGGCTTTAGGCTGGGGTGGAGGGGACTCCTGCAGGCGCTGCAACATGTTGAGTGTCCGTGGGCTTCTCTCTGGAGCGGGGGAGGGGAGGGGAAGGCTGGGCTTTGTGAATTCACAGCAAAACAGCCGGATAAAGGAAACGGGCCTGAAGGGAAGCCAGAGTCGCTGGCCCTGGCTGCAAGCGGGGCCAGGCCATTTCCTGCGGCCCTGGGAGGGGTGGCTGTGGCCCCCTTTGTGGGACTGGACAGGCTGGCCAGAGACCCACTGTCTCATACCCTGGAGACCCTGCGTTTCTTGACCGAGTGGGGCACCAATCCCTGCTTCCCCCCTCGCGACTGCATGGCCCTGGGGTCTGTGTCCCCTGCCAAGTCCAGCCTGTGGCCAAGGGGGGATCCGGCAGGCAGGGCCACTGGCTAAGGCGGATGCTTCTCCAGAGACGGCCCTGCCTCAGGTCCTGGCAAAGCCGAGGCAGGAGGAGCAGGAATCCCTTCAGGGGGCAGCCATGGGCATGACCATCGGAGCATGACTGACCCTGCCCAGCGCTCACTGTGTTAACATATTGAGTCTGTGCAGCAGGAACTAGTGTCCATTTTCTAGGTGAGCAAACTGAGGCACCAGGTCGGGACTTGCCCCAGGGCACATGCCAGGAAGTGTAAGAGCTAGGGCAAGGCCAGCAGGAGGCGGTCCCTGAATGTGCCCTTGGGCAGCGGGAGGGCCAGGCTCCTGGCTCAGTGCTCAGCCTCAGCTCACTCCTAAGTCCTGATCAAGGGAGACCCCAGTGCGAGGGCCGGGGGCGGGGGGGCGGGGGGGCTTTGTGGTTGAGGCTAAAGGAATAGGCTGGGACATGAATGAGTCGATGGAGGTCCAGGCAACCGGAGGGTCCTGGCCTGAGTACCTGGGTGTGTCCTCTTGAACTTGGGGGACACTGATGAGGGGAGCAAACCTGTGTTGGATGGAGCAGTCCCATCCTGGGGCTCCTGCTGTGTGGGCCCCTCAGTATCCAGGTAGGGGAACAGGTCCAATTTGGTTGGAGCCTAAGACATGGGGTCGCTGAGTTGGGGCTGAAGAAGGTTCTTGGCGTCAGTGCAGGGGCAGGAGGAGAGCAGGCCCTCCCAGGAGGCCCCCACTAGGCTCCTGTCTTTCCCAGGCAGCCAGCTCTCAGCACTTGGACCTGCCCCAGGCCTGGGGCCATGGGGAGAGCATGCCTGGCATGGCCTCCAGGCACTCATGGCTGCTGCCCACCCACCATGCTCTCTCCTGCTGCCTTGGAAGTGGGTGGTAACAGGCAGTCCCTTCCTCCACCCATGTGGTTCACACAGACCACAGCCTGGGGAGCTGTGGGGGGGAAGCAGAGGTCTCAGAGTTCTAAGGACACAACCCCCACCCAAGTCCTGGGCCACGACCACATGAGTGGGTGAGATGCCCCCACTTCCTGGCCCCACCTGGTAGTGTGTGTGTCTGTGTCAGTGTGCACACAGGTGTGTGCTGAGGGGTTACCTTTGAGTGTGTACATAGAGGTGCGTGTGCAACACAGTCCAGGCTCCTGCTTCCCCCTCCCCCACCCCTACCCCTGCCCAGCAAGCTCCCCTCTCTGAGGCCCTCCTGGTCCTGGCAAATTGAATGCCCGGGGGGCGGGCAGTAGAGGCCTCTGGTCTGAGCCAGCAGAACACAGAGCTCCCATGATCTTGCTCCTGCAGCACCCTCACCCACCCACTTCCACCCTCTGACCTTTCTCTTGAGGCTTCAGACATGCCAACCCCTGGATGATGGGCCAGTATTGTGGATGTGGGGGACCCGGGCCCTGTCCCCTCACCTTAGAAGCCATCTGGCCTGCCTAGTATGGCTCAGTGGTTGAGCGTCAACCTATGAACCAGGAGTTCAAGGTGCAATTCCTGGTCAGGGCACATGCCCAGGTGTGGCGTGTGCAGGAGGCAGCTGGTCGATGTTTCTCTCTCATCGATGTTTCTAACTCTCTATCTCTCTTCCTTCCTCTCTGTGAAAAATCAATAAAATATATTTTTTTAAAAAAATTATAAACAAAAAAACAATGATAGATTGTTCATGATTAAAAAAACTATCTGTATCCTAAGACTGCTGTAAAATCAGCACAAACTACTCGGCTCAGAACAGTAGGTGTTTCTTTCCTCACGATTCCAGAAGCCAGAGTCCAAACTCAGTGTCACGGGCCTGAAATCAAGGTATCGGGGGCCGTGCTCCCTCCAGGGCCCACAGGAGGGCCCTTCCTGCGTCTCGCAGCTTCTGGCGGCCGGACTCAGCAGAGGGGCTGTGTCGCTGCCATCTCCGCCTCCTCTCAGGAGCGTGTTGCCCTTGGATTCAGGGCCACACCTGCCAAGACCCTTTTTCTACATACGGTGCCACTCACAACTTCTGGGTGTGCACATACGTCTTCTGGAGGTCAGGGTAGGCTTCTGGCTTTTGGGACAAACTTTATTTGGGCTGAGTAGGGGCACGTACAGAGCCACACGGCTGCTGAGACAGACTAGAGGGAGAGCCGGGTGCCCGTCCAGACCCCAAGGTGCTGGCTGTTCTTCAGGCCTGCCACTGGGACCCCCTCCGTGTGTTGCTCACCACAGCACACGAGCGCTCAGTAAATGCACTGGCTGGGACTGCCCCGCGCGGACAGAGCTGGAGCGAGACAACCACAGGGACAGGGGCACTGGCTCAGTGCACGGGCTCGTGTCCATGTGTCTGCCAGGTATGCACTGCCCTCCCTGCTGAGGCCCTGGGCCTGTGGCTTGAGCCTGGTTCTCTCAATGTAAAACCAAACCGTTTCTGTGGCTCACACATGGTGGGGTCAGGGCTGGGCCCAGTGCCGTCCTATCCCACACCCGTGCCTTCTCAGCTGCTTCCAGGAGGCGGGGGCGGGGGCACAGAGGAGGGCTGAGCAGCGGCAGATGGGGCTGCAGGGCAATGGCCAGGGTTGTGCAACTTCCCAAAGCAGGGAGCCAGGCCCCCACACAGCGCCAAGGAGGGCCAGGCGGACTTTGAAGAGTAGCCGTCCCGCGGACTCCCCAGACGGCGAGCTTTTGAAAGAACATCTGGAACCCGGGCCATCTGCAAAGTAGTCTCTGGGTTAGAAAAACCAAAGTTAGTCCCGACTTTGCCACTGTGTGTTCCACACCCCCACCTCTGCCCCTTCCCACACTGCCAACAGGCCCGGGGGTGGGGTATGAGCCCTTCCCTGGGGTCCTCTCATGGGCTCTGGCAGCACCTCCCCCCGTGTCCCCTGCCCCACTGGCCACCCCCAGCCTGACATGCAGTTTGGGGTTCATGGAGCCACAGCTGCCCCATATCTGTGCTGGGTGCTGAGGACTGGGCCGGGTCCGAGCGGGAGCCCAAGGAAGCACCTGCAGGGAGACCCGGGCGCGGCCCGCCAGCAAGGGCCCTGGCGTGTGAGCCTGAGCTGGATGGGCCCTTGGTCCTGCAGGTGTGCAAGGAGGCTGCCTGCTCCAGCTGGGCTGCGGGAACAAACAAGGCCCCACTCCAGGAAGCAGAGCAAACACTCCTGGTGGGGGTGCCAGGTGCTGCAGCCCATTGTCCTTGCCAGTGGCCTGTGGGACCCTGGGGAGTGCTCTGCGACAGTCCCCATCCTGCCCCCTCCCTAGCAAAGACCCAGCTTTGTCAGCACAGGAACAAATGGCCTTCTACCCTCCAATTACCCCCAAAGCCGCAGGGAGCCCTGCCGGGGGAGCCGTCCTGGGGAGGGAAACGCTGCGTCAGGCCCTGTGTGCTGTGGGGGAGGGCGTCCCTGCTTCGGACGCTGGCCCCTGGGCCCCTCCGGCCCGCGCTGTTCTCGGCGCGTTGGGA
>NW_006294993.1:173737-178262 GCF_000327345.1 Myotis davidii | reverse complement strand
GGTGGAAGGGGGGGGGGAGGGCTGTGGCTGAAACAGAAGGGAGGCACCTCAGGGCCCCACATCCTCCCCCCAGGCCGGGGCCAGGCCTCCCACACACGGGGCCAAAACCCTCGTGGACCGGTCGGCACATGTTCCCGGAGCCCCGCCCGGGCCTGCGGCAGGCGTGGGGTGGGCCTTGGCTGTGGGGGACGATGGAATTGGAGCTCAGAGGCTCTGGACCCCCTTTTGGGGGCAGCTGCTCTAGCATATGGATTTAAGGAGCTTCATCTACTTGCTCAGGCCTGTTCATCAGATATACAGATGTCTGTCATTTTAACAGACACATCCACACACAATGTGGACACCAGTCCACAATAGCCAGGACACCAGTCAACCCACACGTCCATCATTGATGAACCAGGAAATCAATGCGGTCTGTCCATACGGAATACTGTTCAGCCTTAAAAAGGAATGAGGCTGGAAGGTGTGGCTCAGTGGTTGAGCAACGACCTATGAACCAGGAGGTCACAGTTAGATCCCCAGTCAGGTCACATACCTGGGTTTCAGGTTCAATCCCCAGAGTGGGTGTGCAGGAGGCAGCTGATCCATAATTCTCTCTCATCATTGATGTTTCTCTCTCTCCCTTTCCCTTCCTCTCTGAGATCAATAAAAAGAAAAAGGAATAAGGAACAGTCCGATGATGCTGGCACATGGGTGAACCTTGAAAATATGATGCTAAGTTAAGCCCTAGCCGGTTTGGCTCAGTGGATGGAGCGTCAAAATGCAGACTCAAGGGTGCCAGACTCAAGGGCATGTACCTTGGTTGCAGGCACATCCCCAGTGGGGAGTGTGCAGGAGGCGCTGATCGATGTTCTCTCTCATCGATGTTTCTGACTCTGTCTCTCTCCCTTCCTCTCTGTAAAAAATCAATAAAATAATTTTAAAAAATTAGCTGCTACATTTTATCAAACATTTAATTAATCACCCCTAATGCCTTGCAGGGCCAGACCAAACAATTTCCCAGGCCTTCCACAGCTTGCGGGCTAGGCACCCTATCCCTGCTCTGGGAAGAGTCCAGGGCAGGACAGTGCACAGAGCAGGCGAAGATGGCGCTTCTCGGGGCTGTGGTGAGGAAGAATGGACCAGGACTGCTGGTGGGCAGGGGCTTTGGGGGTTTATAGAAAAACACTGAAATCAGTGGTGGTGTTTGCACAACCTGTGAATATACTAAAACACTGACTTGTTCACTTAAAAATGCGTGTAGGTTTTGTAGCATATGAGCTGGACAGTTGGATTGTCCAGTGCTTGTCCAGGGGAGTGCAGGGTGGTTTGGTCCCTGCTCACTTGCCAGCATGGCATCACTGGGGCTGGTGTGTGAGCACCGAGTTGGTGGTGGTGTATCTCTTGACAGTATTCCAGAGGATGGTGACTGGGTCTGCGGGGGCGAGGGTGCAGTTTACCTGCTCTCTGCTCCACCTCCCTGCCCTCCTCCCACGGGCAGCTTGCTGGGAAGGGTTCCACACCCCTGCAGGTCACTCCAGGGCCAGGCTGGGTCCTGGGCGTGGGAGCCAAGCCTTTGCCAGGTTGGGGCTAGAACTTCCCGCTGGGCACTAGGCCGCCTGGGCCTGTTCCTGGCTGGCCTGACTCAGCGGGAGCTGGGGGTGGGGGTGGGGGTGGACTTCCCTTCTCTAACCCTTGGGGAATCAAGTAGGTGGAGCAGGAGGCAGAGGGTGGAAAGTCTGACCTGGAGCCGGAGCCACCCAGGCTCTGGGCTGTGTCCTGCCTAGGACCAGCTAGGGCAGAGCCAGGCCCCTTGGGGAGCCCCCAGACAGGGATCTGGACAAAGGGCCTCTGAGGAAACCCTCTCCCCTGTCCCAGCACCACTGCTGAGGAGCCACTAGTAGAAACCGCGGCCCTTGGGGAGAGGCCCTTTGTGTCCTTGCCCAGACCCTGTTCCTGGCTTGGGGGCTCCTCCACATGGGGACCCCCACTGGCCTCCCACCTGGAACTGAGGGAGTGGCTTCTGGGGAGTATGCTGCTGGGCCTCACCCTCCTTGGGTAGTGGGGCGATGCCACCCCAGGCATCCGCGGGACTCCTCATCCCCTGACCCTAGGGCTCGGGGGCCTCTGGGTGAGATGGGGTGGGGTGTGAAGCCCCGAATGAAGGGTGTGAAGATGCTCCAGCCTGAGCCAGAAAACAGCCAAGACAGCCCTGCACAGTCCTGTAGCTGGCCTGGCACCTTTCTTGGTGTGTCCATGGGTGTCACTGGGCAGGAGCACTGGTGGCCCAGGCAGGGAGGACCTCAGGGGCTGTTCACGTCTAGGCAGAGGACAGGCTGGGCTGGTCCTCCCTCCCTTCTGCCTGGCCAGGAGCGAGGGGAGGGGTAGGAGGGCCCACATCTGTGCAGAGGCTCCTGGGCTCCAGCTGTCATGGTCCAGCCCTGGGAGGGGCCACAGTGGGTGCACCTTGGCCAAGCTGACTCAGGGCTCCAAGGGGTGGGCCACCTGTTCCCCCAGCAGGGTCAGGCCCAGGACAGGAGTTCGTGAGCTGTGAGAGTGGGTGTGGCTTGAACACTCATGGGCCATGAGCACTTCTCCCATGTGAGAGCCCAGGACTCAAAAGGGGCGCCTCAGAGCCCCTTTCCTGCTGTGACAAATGTGCCTGGACTGAACCACCCCTGTTGCTGTGTCTCAGCTTGCCTGCCCCCACTGTGCTGGCAGTCGCATGTGCTCTAAAGGAGGGGGCGATATTCCTGGCGTCCTGCGGGCTATTTCTGTCTGTCCCTCCGCCCACTGGAGGCATCTTTCACCACTTCTGAGTCCATCTCTGGTCTCCTCAGCTTGTCTTTCTCCATCCCTGTCTTTGAGTTTTCTGGGCCCTGCTGCTGATGGGGTGGGGATAGGGGACCCAGGTCCTGCTCCCCAACTCTGCCAGCTGAGATGCAGGGCTCATGCCAGTTAACACACAGGTGATTGATGTCAGCATACCTCCAAGAGGCAGGACACACATAACAGCCGCACACCTTTCCCCCCCCACACACTCAGGCAGCAGGCCCCGGGTGTGACACTGAGGCTTACACAGGCACATGGGCAGCCAGGCCCAGGCTTGCTGCACACCCGTGTGCACTGAGTGCCATACACACAGTCACCTTCACGGATGGTCACAATCTCAGCATCGCAGCTATGCTCAGAGCCTCACGTGCACACACGCATGTACGTACTGGCTGACAAGCACACTCACGGG
Source organism: Myotis davidii (assembly GCF_000327345.1). NCBI lineage: Eukaryota > Metazoa > Chordata > Mammalia > Chiroptera > Vespertilionidae > Myotis > Myotis davidii. The sequence goes on along the minus strand of NW_006294993.1, from coordinate 175,039 downwards.
TGTGTAGTTAAATTCCGTTTCACCCGCATCACAGGGCCTGGACATCTCAGACACCATGCTCCCCCCTGAGCATATGCTCATGGGAAACTGAGTGTGACTTCCCCCCATTGGGGTGCTCAGGGGTCAGCGGGACCCTAAATATACCATGGAGTGGGGGGGGGGGGCTGGGACAGGACAGACCAGAGGGCCACGTGGCTCTCCTCTTGGCTTAGAAGACCTGCTAGGCCCTGAGGAGCTGGTGCAGGGGAATGAGGTCTGGGGGTGCTAATGGACTCGGTCCCACAGGAGCATCACCCATGAAGGTGATTGTTGCCAACTTTACCTAAACCTGGGCGCTCTGGACAGGAGCTGGGGCCAAGGAGGCGGTGTGGGAAGGGCCCAGTCCTGGGGCAGAGGGCCAGTGCCATGCGACTCCAGTGTGGGAGGCTTGAGATGTGAGGCCTGCCCCCTGCTCTGGTGCGGGCAGGTGACCCTGGGGAGCATCATGGTGTGTCATGGTTCTGCCCTCTCTGGAGACACTGGGTTGAAAATGACAGACAGGGCCTCCAGGACGCCATGTCTACATACAGGTGTTAACCCTGCCAGCCTCGGTCCAGGAGGGCGCTGTCTTGGGCAGTCTCTGGGCTTAAAGGAAGTTTAAGGAGGAGATGAGTTTGAGGAAACCTGGGTGAGGGGATTGCTCAGCACAGTCTGACCCTATGAGGCTTGAGTCACCATGGGCAGGGCAGGGAGATGGAGGGCTGGGAGGATGGGGAGTGCCCACAGCTCCTGCCTTCCCCCCACTCTCTCTGGGGAGTGTCCTTCTGGGAAGGATGGGGAAGTGGGTGCTGTGGGGTCCAAGCTGGGGGTCAGGCTGTGAAGGGGAGATTTGGAGGGAAGTGCATGTCCAGGGCCCATCCTCCCCGACCACCACGGACAAGGTGGTGCTCAGGGCAAGGATGCGGCACTTCACTGTGGCCTCACCCGGCTCAGGGGGACCAGCCCCAGGCTCCTCCTTTACAGCAAACATTGTCCCTCCTGCTTAAAAAGCCCTGGCTACATTGATGCTTTGATCACTGAAACCCCTTGGAAGAAAAGGTTTAAAAGTTTAATTAAAATTTAAATATAATGTATTATGTATATAAAAAAGGCAAGGTAGAAAATACAGCCTGATTCTAGAAAACACTGCAGGAGAAGGATTAGGCGCTTGAAAACTTAACCCTGGCAGGGCCAGCCCACAGGTTCTCGGCCCGGCGCGCCCTGGGAAAGCCTGTACAAGTGGGACCCACCCTTGCAGGGCCCGCGGGCCGTGGCCAGGCTCGA
>NW_006294993.1:167657-172463 GCF_000327345.1 Myotis davidii | reverse complement strand
GGCTCCTTTCTCCTCCAGGCACATTCCGCCCGGCCTCCTCCGCGTCGTGCCCCCCGCACCCTCTAAAGGAGAGACCCCCGAATGCGAAAGGGCACTGATGTGGGCTGAAGCTGGAGGGGCGCCGTCAGGGTTGGCAGACGTTCAGAGATGAGCTGCCGCCCCACCCACGGAGTCAGACCCGAGGGTGGTAACTGGGGGAGGTGTTGCCTCCCTCCTGAGATGACCGCGGGAGGAAGGGGCCATATTTTAGCACCATGTTAGTCCTTCCGTGAGTCTAGCTCAAAGGTAAGAAGTGCTTTGGGAAAGCGCCCTCCCCTGTGTGTGTGTGTGTGTGGGGGTGCTCTTGGTAACCAGGGGTGTCATGTCCCCACCCTCCACACACGTGACCTTTCAGTCCTGGCCGTGGCGTTAAGGGGGAAGATGGTCTTTACGTCCCCCCTCCCCTCCCAAACCCACTCAGAACAGGACACACCGGGGCAAAGGGCCGGGTGGGCAGAGGAGCCCCAGGCCTCATTCCACCTCCCCGGGGCCTGCTGGGTGCGGGGTGGGGTCTGGGACAGTCCCAGCGGGGTACCTGCCCACCCCAGTCCACCAGGGCAGCAGAGGAGAGTGAGGCTGGACCTAGGGTTGGGTCGGTGGGGAGGGAGGGGGAGCCCCTCCTACCAGCCCTCAGCCCTGGGAGGGTTTCCAGAAGAACTTCCGGTCCCCCACCCCCAGCACCTAGCAGGAGGGGCCAGGGCTCAGCGGGAGGTCTTGCTGCTGGTCCTGCTGAGGGGTGTCTGTTGCGGGTGGAGCAAGGGCCCTAGGCAGCCACGGGCTCCCACTGAATTCTCCTACACGTCCCCCAACCCTGGAGCTCCGCAGCCCTCAGACCTACCAGGAGCCCTGCCCAGGTGTGGGCGCTTCTTGGTGTGGCCACAGGTGGCAGGGACCCAGAGGCACTGGTGCTCTGTCCCTGGTGGCCCAGTGCATATACAATCTGCACTCTGACAGGTGGATCCCACGGGGGCCTACAGCTGCCCCCAGGGCCCTGCTGTCCGGGGAAGGCCAGGACCCCACCGGGGTCCCCTGAGGGCCCTCAGGTGATTTGGCCCTGTAGGGTCTTACCCAACAGCCGGAGGAGTGAAGGGCTGGGGGTCCCAGGCTGGCTTTCTGGTCTCCCAGACCCAGCCCTAGTTCCAGGACCCTGAGCCCAGCTGATGTTCTGGGTTCTCTGGGAGGCAGGCCAGAAGGGAGGGCCCTGGGTGGACGGGTGCTCAGACCCCTTCCAGTGGGCTGGTTCCCCTCTGACCAGTGAGGGGGTGAGCCCTGTGGGCAGGTGTGGGGGACACTCCAGGTGGAAGGGTGGGTCCGAGGGGTCAGCACCTGGCAGAAGCTCTGGGTGTGGTCTGGGTCGCCAGGGCCTGGCTCAGCCTGGCAGCAGCTGTTCTGGGACAGTGGTCACTGGGGCTCAGGAAGGAGGCCTCCGGGGCCCCCACTGCAGTGACCCCACCTCCCCCACCCCATTGTGAAAGAAGTTTAGTTCCTGAAGGGGCCCTGCCTGGCCCCTGCTGCCCTGACAGCCCGGATTGTCCAGCTGCTCTGAGGCAGCCCAGCATTGCCCCCCCTGCCCCCCGCCTGCTGCCACAGCCATGACCCTCACTCTTGGTCCAACTGTTCAACTCATGTGTCTGGCTGTGATGTCCTGTGTGTGGGACTGGGCGGGGCAAGGTGAGAGCTCCCGGGTGCCCCCTAACTCTTCAGGGGTTTGGGTACCCTCCCCTTCGAGCTACCTGGCAAGGATGTGGACAGGCGGCCCCTCAGGCCCACTGTCCAGATGGGAGAACAATGGGGGTGAGGACTCCCCAGGGCTCTGCAGGGCTGGTGTGGGTGTGGCTGGCTGTGTGTGTGGCTTGGGTGGGGGGGAGACACGACACCTCAGATGTGGGTGTCTGCATCTGTGTGTGGTCTGCCTGTGACTGTCAGCCTGGGTTTGGGGGTGAGGTAGGTTCTAGTGTTGGAGGTTGAACAGGACCTAGAATGGGGGTCCTGCTCAAGTGCAGTCCTGCCCTCCACACCCACCAAGGGGGGGTCCCCAAGACTTCTCTGGCCACCAAGCTGTGGTCCCAGCTCTGTTCAAAGTGTGGATGATTAGTGAGTTTGAGGGCATTCCTATGCTTCCAGGCTGGCCTGGGGCTCAGGTTGGCTGTTGCCCACCCTTGGGGGGCCCTGTCTGTAGCCCCTAACTCCCCAGACAAAAGGTGCAGTGGAGGGCAAGCTTCCTCTAAAGTGTGCAGCTGGCCTGGGTGTCGTGTAGACACTGCTCTGCTGCCCTCTGCTCCCTCCCTCCCTCAGCCTGGACTGGACCCCCCATCCTCTGGGTGAAGCCTGCAAAGGATGCTGGGTAATCCCCCTCAGTGGTTCTTGGTGGGGGCTGGATGGGCTCTGGGGGTGGCAGACCTCCCAGTTTTGCCGCGAGAGCAGCAAGCCTGGGACCAATTACAGAGTCCTGTGGGGCTGGACCCTCCTGTTCTGGAGGGTGGAGGTGGGTCCCCATTGGACACAGGTCTGGGTTGGGGGGGACTCTCTGGTCTCCTGAGACCTCAAGTTTGAAAACAGGCTCCCCAGTTCAGATCCTGCCTCGTGTCCTGAGACCCGGCTGCAGGCCTGGCCCAGGTCCTCATGCTCATTCCTGGGGTGCTGGTCTCCCAGTGCTGTGGGCCTCTCCTGGAAAGGGGTCGGGGGACATGGTGAAGGCGGCTGCTCTAGTGGGTTGGGTTTGGGTCAGTGTGTGATTGCCAGTCACGTGGGCCTGCAGCAGGCAGAGCTCCAGTTGTGGGACTGCTGCCCGCGTGCTCGTGGGCGTGGGGTGGCTGAGGGCTGAGCCTGTGAGCGAGCAGAGGGTGTTGCTGTCGTGGTGGGTGCCTCAGTGTGTGGGCAGAGGGGACTGTTGTGCAGGGTGTCGGACCTGGCCTGAGTGCTGCTGGGCCAGCAGGACTGGGCGGGTCGGGGCCCAGGGCCTGGGGCGTGTGGGGAGGCCTTGAGTGATAGCAGGCTGTAGGGTGGCAGACAAGTTGTGATCGGTTGGGTGAGGTCACATGTGGTGGGAGTGACTTTTGTGAGTGTTCCAGTGTCAGTGGGTGTTGCACTGAATGAGAGTTGGGGTGTTGAGCTGTGTGAGCCTTTGGGGGGCCTTGTGTGGCTGTGTGTCCTGGGGTGTTGCTGCATGCTGTGTGGCCCCCCCCTCTCTGCTTAGCAGGGCTCCGTGGGAATGAGGCTGGGGATGGGCTGCTCCAGGTTTCCTTGGCAACAGCAGGGAGGAGCCAGGAAACATCAGCTCAGGAAGGAAGGCTGCAGCTGCGCGAGGAGCCGGAGGGCCTGGCCGAGCAGGCGCCAGGCACTGTCTGTGCCATCGTCCGGCGTTCTTGCCCCTGGCTCCACCCTGTGCCACCCAGTTTGGGCACGAGCAGCTGCTGGTATGGCTTCTTTATTCAGATCTCAGTGCCCTGGGTCTGGCTCTGAGGTGCCTGTTCCCCCCTTCGTGGCTCTTGGTGGGGTTCTCTGTGAGCCCTGCACGGGGCTGTGTGTTGGCACACATGGGGATCCCGGCCCCAGGAGTGCGGTGGCCCCTGCGGGCCTGGCCCCACACTCACCTGCAGGTCCTGGCGACAGCCCTCAGCTCCTGGGAAGCAGGGAAAGGAGAACCGAGCCCCCAGGTGGTCACCAGCCCCTCGGCCCTGCAGCTGTGGTGACAAGCGGCTTTGATGGCACCACCAGGCGGGCTGTCAGATAGGCTGGGGGTCCGTGTTCTAGGGACCCCCCTTCCTTCTTGCTCAGGGACAGGAATCATCCTCTCCCATTGACTTGTTTGTTTTGAGCATCTGCTCTGTACCAGGCCCTGTTCTAGGACCTGGAGCTTTGGCAGCAAACAAATCCGACCCAAGTCTCTGCCATTGGGGAGCTCCAGCCCTGAGCGAGAGACAATCAGCGAGGCTACAAACGAGTCAGAATAGGGGGTGCCAGGCTGTGCTCGCTCCAGGGAAGGTGCCACGCACAGAGGAGAGGGGCTGTGTCAGGGGTGCCACTGACTTTCGGGAGGTGACTCTTGAGCTGGTTCTTGAAGGAAACATGAAAGTCATGAGCGCTCGCTGGGGAGAGTGTTTACACAGAGGGACCAACATGTGCAAATGCCCGGGGCAGGGTGTGTGCAGGCCTGTGGGAGAGCAGGAGGGGCCGTGTGGGGCAGGGGGGCTTTGAGCAACAGAGGCTGTCCCCTGACAGCGTCCACAGCCTTAGCACAATGCTGTGTGGAGACGGGCCTTTGCAGGGCCAGGTGACAAAGGCAGGGGGTCTGGGCCTGGACCAGTGCCTGGCCAAGGCCACCTCCCAAGGCCTGTCTCCTCGTGCCCCAATCCCCCTCATGAAGCCCCTCTATTTCTCTCCAGAAGGGCAGGGCTGGTATGTCTGGGTTTGCTGACCTCCTCCTTTCACCCATCGCCCCAACTGGCTGCTGCCTGGGGCCCCTGGGGAGGGGAGGGGAGGTGGAGTGGCCGCCGGGCTGGCGGGCAGGGAGGCGGCGTTTCTGGGAATTGTGTGGGGAAGCATTGTTAGAGCAGCCTGGAGCAGCCACCAGCCTCTAGGGCAGTGGTTCTCAACCTTCCTGATGCCGCGACCCTTTAGTACAGTTCCTCATGTTGTAGTGACCCCCAACCATAAAATTATTTTCGTTGCTACTTCATAACTGTAATGTTGCTACTGTTAGGAATCGTCATGTAAATATCTGATATGCAGGATGTATTTTCATTGTTACAAATTGAACATAATTAA
>NW_006294993.1:162805-167602 GCF_000327345.1 Myotis davidii | reverse complement strand
ACCTGGGCCAAGGTGATTGGTTGAAGGACTGGCTGGAGACTCTGAGACCCTGCTCTGGGCAGGTGCCTCTTCCCATTCTGCAGACTGGGAGACTGAGGCCCAGAGAGAGGGCTGCAGGGCAGAGCCAAGACATGCGCTGGTTCACAGGATCGTCGTCCCCGGTCCCTGCCCTCAGAGGAGTAGGCTGGGTCTTAGTCCCGCGGAGTCCCTGTGCGGGAGGCCTGTGGCCGCATGGTGGGCCAGAGGGTCTGAGGAAGCGGGTCAGGTGCTGGGTGCTGGCCCGGAGAGCTGCCTGCAGGTGGCAGGGATGGGAGTGCCCCTAGGCTGCAGGACCCCCCTGCCTGCCTGTGGCCACGACACTCGGGACTCGAGGGGTGTGTGAGCTTAGCAGCACGGGCCTTCCCACCCAGGCCTCTGCCCCCGCCAGAAGGGAAGTGCAGATACAACCCGCTGGGGTCATGGCCGGCTTTGGGCGGGCGGGCGCAGGGGACACAAATAGAAAAATAACCGGCCTGAGCTTCCGATGTTTCTGTGGACTGAGGACGGGATGAGCAGGGCTCTGGGCTAAAGGTGTGTCGGGCCTGTGTGGAGGGGACCCTGGCGTGTTGTTGGGGTGTCCCCAGACTCCTGTCAGGGCTGTGTCTGCCCCCCCCTCCGAGCACCCAGGACAGAGCGGGGCTCCTACAGAGTGCTCCTGAGGTCACCGCATTCCTCTCAGTAAAGGGGGGGAGTGTGGAAGCCCTGGAGGGGATACAGCCCTGAGGGGAGGGCAGCCCCAGGGGAGTGGGGGAGGCCTGGGGCTTGGGGGTGGTGTGCGCAGCGCCCCTTAGCACACTGAGGGCACTGAGAGAGGCCCCCTAGTGGTGGGGCAGCAGAGTGTCCAGGAGGGCTTTCTGGAATAGGATGGGGTAGGGGTCTGGCAGGTAAGTGTGCTGTCTCCCACCCCTTATTCCTCTTCACCTTTGACCTCTAATAAGGAGCCCCCCATTCCCCACACATCCACATTTTCATGGCTCCAAACCCAGCCTGGAATAAGGTGGGAGGGGTGGGGGGCAGTGGAAGGACCCAGCTCTGGGGGGCACCCTGCTGAGGCTGTGGCCAGGTTCACGAACCCCCTGGAAGGAGAGTCCCATGTCTGAGGTCACCCTCTGGGCGCAGGTTGGGGAATCTCCTTGGAGAAGGAAATTCCCCAGGTCGGGTAAGGCCCATCAGGGGTCAGGGGTGAGCACGGTTCTGGGGGTCATGAACTCATAGGGGCCCAAGGACAGGGGCCTCCCAGGTGGGAGTTGGGGGTTGGGGGTTGGCCAGTGCTACTTCAGCGTGAGCCCTGGCGAGGGTGGGACCCACCTGCAGCCTCCACGGGGGAAGGCCTCTCTCCAGGACTAGCCACAGTCCCACTTGGGCTGCCTCAGGGTGGTGGACACACGGCCTGGACCTTCCTAGGGGAGGGTGAATGCCTAGCCCACAGGCAGGTCCATGGCTCACTCCCGCCACCTAGAGGCCACTGCTCATGCTGGGCCACATGGGCCTTGGAGCAGGGTCACCCCACCTGAACCCTGGACTCTGGCTCACTTTACATAGGGCCACACCCCTCCCCCTGCGATGGTGGCTCCCATGTAGGAGCCACCTGCACTGTGTTGGAGTTCAGGGCTCCCATCACGGGGGAAGGTCTGTAGTCCCCAGGCCCCCAGGTTGGAAGCCATCTGCCCCCTACTTGTTCTGTCCATTTCCTTGGGCCAGACTCCCTGGACGCCCTGCTTCAGCCCCACAGGCTGAGCCCTCTGCTGGGCGCTCCTCCTGCAGGGGCCCCACCTCTTGGCCATCGCCCTCGAGGGGCCATGGAGCCTTGCTCTCCTGGGTCTGTCGTGTCAGGGGGCCTCTGATGCAGAGACATGCCTGCTTCTACCAGCCGTCTCTGTGGCCCCCAAAGCCCCCGAGGTGGAGACCACCCAGCTTCTCACAGAGGCAGAGGACCGCGGGCAGGCAGTTTGGGCTCCCACTCTGGCTGGGCAAGGGAGTAGCGCCTCCTCTCCTCCGTGTCCTCACGTTGGTGCATGAGTGGATACGCACAGCGCTGCACTAGCGCGTCCAGTCCAGCTGGACTGGACACTGAGCAGCATCCCTTATGCACAGGAGTTGGGAGACCGCCCCTGTCCAGGGCAGCCTACCCGGGAAGGTGAGGGTAAGCCCGCAGGCTGGCTCTCCGGAGTGTCTGCATGTCTGCTCTCTCCCAGTACTTTGTGCTGACCCGTCCCATGGAGAGAGTAGATGGGGACTGGCCTCGAGCCTGGCTCCTTGTTAACGACCTACTCCAGGGCTGGGTTGACAGCCCAGACTCTGCCCTATTGAGGCCTGGGCCAGTGTTGGGCGTCGGGCACACACCCTTCCTGATATCCCAGGAGAGACTTCGGAGAGGCCTGTGCTCATCCTCTCCCTTTAAAAAAATTAAAAATGTTTTTATTGATTTCAGAGAGGAAGGGAGAGGGAGAGAGAGATAGAGACATCAGTGATGAGAGAGAATCATCGATTGGCTGCCTCCTGCACACCCCCCACTGGGGATTGAACCCGAAACCTGGGCACGTGCCCTGACTGGGAATGAAACCGTGATCTCCTGGTTTATAGGTTGACGCTCACCACTGAGCCACGCAGGCTGGGCTCATCGTCTCCTTTTGACTCTACTCTTAGGGACCTGCAGCTGTTTTGAGGTCTCTAGGATACACATCTTCCTGTTGCAGAGGGCAGGGACTGAGAGCTGCTCTACGCTGACCATGTGGGTTTACTTCTCTCCCCTGTGCTCCAATCTTTGTTGGATCCCCAGGCATGGTGCTTAGAAATGGTGCCAGCACAAAGGGGAGTTCCCTTTGAGCAGTCCTCCATCCACTTAACCCTGCCTGTTGCGGGGCCTGGCTGGGCAGTCTCATGGACACATCCCTGTGGGAGATGGGGAGCCAGCTTTGCAGTCCTTGCAGCCTGATCTCTGGGGCTGGGTTCTCCGGAGTTACTGCTGGTTTCTGTTTCACAGGACCCTGGCCAGCTCCTTGTTTTGGCCAGTTGTCATCTGTTGAGAGAGAGGTTGAAGGGTGTGTGGCTCCAATCTCCCTAGTGTCACTGGTATTGCTGGACCCTCAAAGGCTACACACACTCTCTTACCAGGAGATTTTGGCCTCAAGGGCTTACATGGTTGGGCTGGGCTAAGAGCTATGGCCCAGGCTCATGTGAGGGGCAGAATCAGAGCCAGTTTGTAAATTGGAGGTGCTGGGTTCTCCTGTTACACTGGAAAAAGAAAAATTCCTCCCTATGAGGAATTCCATGTTTTTTTTTTCTTTTTCTGTTTTTTTTTAAATATATTTTATTGATTTTTACAGAGAGGAAGGGAGAGGGATAGAGAGTTAGAAACATCGATGGGAGAGAAACATCGATCAGCTGCCTCCTGCACACCTCCTACTGGGGATGTGCCCTCAACCCAGGTACATGCCCTTGACCGGAATCGAACCTGGGACCCTTCAGTCCGCAGGCCGACGCTCTATCCACTGAGCCACACCGGTTTCGGCCATGTTTTTTTTTCTTATACTAATTACTAAGAATCTCATAACCTATGTTTTCCTTTTCACTTCGGCTGCTGGGAAGCTCAGTTATATCTAAGTTATGGTCAGCTGGGGTCATCTGGACATCCCATCTTCCATCTGGCCTCACAGTTATTTGACTTGAATTTTAGTGACTGTGGGGCCCACAATACTATAGACCTCAGTCCCCTGGCCTCTACCCTCCCCCAGAATGGTGCCCCCTACAGAAATCACCCAGCATCCGCATCCCTGAGAGGTGGTAGACCTCTGGTGGAGATGCTGACACTTCCTCCCCTCCTCCCCAACCTTCCCTGGGCCAGGTCATCCCTTCAACTCAGTGCATTCTGTTCCTTCTCCCGGAGCTCCAGCAGCAAGGGTGGCTCTCTCCCCTGTGCCCTGTTCTCAGTGCATGATGCGAATCAGCTCATAGCATCCTGACAGCAGCCCAATGAGGTAGATATTATCAACATCCTATTTCACAGATGGGAAGACTGAGGTCCAAAGTGGTCAATGACTTACTTGAAGCGGCAGCCAGTGATTCGCATCCGGTAGATGACTATGGAGACAGAGTCCCTGGCCGCGCAGCCTCTCCAAGTCCCTTGGTGCCTTGCTAACCCCAGCCCATGCCTCTCCCAGACCCCGGAACCTGTTACTGCTCCCTCGGACCTCCAGGCGGCGCCCTGCACGAGGCCTTAGATGCCCAAATCCAGAGCAGAGCGCTCTGGGCATCTTCTGCAGGACTTGGCTCTTGGACACCAGAGTCAGAATGCGGCTGCCCTGCGACAGCGGGTGGTGGAAGAGGAGGGCTCAAAGTGGGTGAAGAAAGGGGAAGGGCTCTAAGGTGCCTTTGCCTTAGAGTCTCCCGCACAGTGGATCTCCGGGCCAATCCAGGGAGGAGGATTGCGGGGGCTGAGATACATCTCAGGGTCCAAGCTGCAGCTGGTATTCACGTCCTAGCCCCACGCGCCACCGCAGCGCCCTCCACCGGCTAACCGGACCGTGCGGGGGCTTGTGGGACTGCGAGTCCTTCGGCTCCGTAGGTCTGCGGCGACGGCCTGCGTCAGGACTACAATTCCCAAGAAGCGGTGCACACCCGCGTGGCTCCTGGGAGTTGTGGTCCAGAACGGGGAGAGCGCGGCGCGAGGCGGGCGGGAATGGGAACTACATGTCCCAGTTTGCAGCGCGGCGGGCGCGGGGGCCAAGGGTTTGAACTGAGGGTCTCCCTCCCGCGGCA
>NW_006294993.1:162118-162462 GCF_000327345.1 Myotis davidii | reverse complement strand
CCCTCGGTCCCGCACCCACTCCGGCCTGCAAGAGTTCGGGGTGCGAGATCGGCCTCTTATCCCCTGCAGTCCCTGCGGGGCCGGGCCCTCATGGTCACCTTTCAGGAGCCGGCCGCAGGCCTTTCCCTGTCCCCGCCTCACAAGAGCCAAGTTTCCTTAATAAATGCTTTCCCTTCTTTAGTCAGGACTCGGCCAGCAGCAGCTGGGGCGGGGGGCTGTAGAGACCCCCAGGAAAGGGCCCTCCTGGCCCGCGAGCCTGGCGGGGGTGCCTGGGCCTCTTGCTCGGCCGCCCGGAGCCTCTGCACGGAGGGGCCTGGCAGGTGGGGTTCCCCGCTCTGGGGGGC
>NW_006294993.1:150427-162090 GCF_000327345.1 Myotis davidii | reverse complement strand
AAGCGCCCCGTGGGCGGAGAGGGTCCTGGCCGCCGGGAGAGGCTCAGCACACACCAACTCCCTCCGCTCCCCGCAGATCCTGGGCGCCAGGCGGAGCGTGGCCTCCGCCAGTGGAGGGCCTGGGCTCGCACCCTGCAGCCATGCCCGCCGGGTGCCTGCCCTGACCGTTCGGGGTGGCTGTGGGTTGAGCAGGGTTGAGTGTGGATCCCTGGTTGACCCGGTTGCTGGGAAAGGGGCTGGCTCCCATTCATTCGTTCACCCTGCCAGGAGCGCCTACCCTCCTCTTGTGTGCAAATGCCTGGGAGGCCGTGGGCAGCCGAGCAGGGGCCTGGGAACAGTCTGTAGCCTTTTCCAGAGATGGCCAGAGAAATGAGAGAGAACGAATAATAAACACCCCCAGCGGGGGATGGAGATGGGTCTCGGTGCTCAAGCAGGGTAGGTGGGCCAGGCAGGACTGGGGGGAGGGGATGCCGGTGGAAGCACTGCTCAGGCCGAGCCCCAGGGAACAGTGGCTGGTGAACACTGCTGGCGGAGGTGGCAGGGCTGGGTGCTGTGGAGTGGGGGTGAGAGCTGGCAGAGGCCCTTGGGGGTTCCAGTGCCCATGAAGCCCCTGGGGTAGTGGGGTCCTGCTTGGGATGTCAGGAATCAAGTTGGTCCCTCTGGTCTGGAGCCCTGGAAAGCTGGCATTCTGGAGCCGGAGGTTCCGTCAGGGGAAGATGATCAGTGACGTCGTCCCCTCGGAGGTCACTCAGGGCTGTAGCCTGAGCAGGGATGCCGCCCAGATTGGTGGTGGGGGTGGGCCAAGCCCTCCCACGACCTGGGACATCTGAGGCTCTCACAAGCTTGGGTGACGGGTGGGTCATCTCTGCCCCTTTACGTCAGGGGAGACACATGAAGACCTCACTGCATTAAAAATTGAAGCATCTGTGGAGTGAAGAAAAGCAGGGAGAAGGATGGGGTGCGGTCACTGAGAAGGTGTCATTTAAACAGCTCTGAGGGAGGGAGGGCACAGCCCTTGGGGCACCCTGTAGTGGGCGCAGCAGCTTGGCCCCTGGAGGAGCCTTGAGGAACTGTGCCTTATTGTGTCAGGGCTTGGAGAAAACAGGTGTGGGGTGGGGGGTGAGGCAGAGAAAGCCCAGGGGTCTAATAGTCCAGGCGAGGGGGGTGGCTGGCCAGGGCCTGAGAGTCCTGCAGAGACTGATGGGGGTGGGGTGGGGGGCTGTGAACCTGGGTGTGGGTGTGGTGGAGGCGCCCTGGGCCCTGGGTCAGCCCCTCTCAGTGGGTGAGTGGGCAAGGGGCATGGGACTGCACAGGACAGTTAGCACCCTGGGCCACCCCTCCACCTGGCTGTGCCCTCCAAGGCATTTCCCGTCGTCCTGGTTTGGTCAGTGGCTGATGCCGGGTGAGAAGTCACAGGACCTGTACTGCTGGGTGAGTGCATGGCCACTTCTCACTCCTACCCTCCGGGGTCTCTGGCCCAGGGGGATCTCCAGATCGTCACTGCCCTGTCCCCCTCGTTGTCAGAGGTGGGCCTGTGCACTGAGACTCAGAGTCCTTCACGAAGGCACCCCTGCCCGTTCTAGGAGGGGGCCGTGGACCTGCTGCGGGAGCTGAAGGCCATGCCGGTCACGCTGCACCTGCTCCAGGTAGGGCCCTCGTGCCCCTGCTCAGGACAGCTCCGGGGACAGCTCCTGGGCCCTCACAGGGCTCCCTGGCCGCCCCCCTCCGTCCTTGGTCAGTACAAACCCCTTCCCGAAGAGACCATCTGTGCCTTGTTCTGTTTTCTGAGAGGGAGAGGGACAGGGTGGCCCACCTGCCCTCACCCTGAGCTTCCCAAGTCCCAGGTGGGGCAGTAGCCCTCGGGAAGTGTCCCCTTCCCTCAGCCCCGCCCCGGGGGAGCTCCGAGGGTCTGTGCGGGGCCTGGCGGGCCAGCCCACACGCTTGCCTTGCAGTCCACCCGGGTCGGCATGTCTGTCAACGCCCTGCGGAAGCAGAGCTCGGACGAGGAGGTCACTGCCCTGGCCAAGTCGCTCATCAAGTCCTGGAAGAAGCTCCTGGGTGCGTGTCAGCAGCACGGGCTGTGCTGGGCCCCACTGTCCCTGCGTCAGAGCCACCTGGGAGTGGGGCTGAGGGCCGGAGGGAGGGTCGGGCTGCTAGGTAAAGCCAGGAGAGAGGAGAGTGGAGGGTGAGTGCAGGGCTTGGGCAGGAGGGCAGGGAGCCACCCAGCCAGGGGCGAAGTGAGGGGGATGAGGGAGAAGGGGCGAAGGGTGAGGAAAAGGAGGGAAGAAGAGGGAGGTGGCAGAGAGGAAGGGGGGCATTGCCCCTCAGAGGGGTTGGGGCAGCCTCCTCCTGGGGACTGCAGAGGTGTGTCCCGGGTCTCCTTCTGGTCCCGCGTGGCCTGGTGGTGGGTGGGATCCTCATCCCGCGGGAAGGTCCCAGGGAGACCAGGGTCTCAGGAGACTAGTGGGGGATGTGCTCAGGGGAGGGGTCACTGGTGCCCAAGGTCCAGCTGGGTCATGGCCTGTCCTGGCTCGCCTTTGTCCAAGTTCAAGTGCTTCACCTGTGGGGACTTTGCCTGTGTGTGCGCATGCCAGGGAGAGTGTACACAGGAATCACTGGGTGGATGGCAGTCTGCTCCAGCAGGACGGGCAGTTGGGGGGACCCCAGAAAGGCCCACAGGCAGCCTCTAGAGGGGGGATGTGTATGAGAAAGGGGTGGGGGCCACCCTTCTGAGTCTGGGCAGGAGAGGGCCCCATTTGGTTGTTAGCAGGAAGGCTCAGCACTAGGGCCTGGTGGGGGAGGACAGGGTTGGGCGGGGGTGGGGGGTTGCGGCTGGCAAGCTACCTGAGGTTGTGCCTTGGTGATGATCTGCTCCCCTCCCTGGCCTGGCCCTGCCCTTCGGCCTGCCTTCCCCTAGCCAGCCACACCCCCTCCTTTCTGGGCACTTGCAGATGCTTCAGATGCCAAAGCCAGGGACCGGAGGAGGGGCGGGCCTCCGCCCACATCATCCTCAAAGGAGGGCTCGGAGGTCAAGGATTCCAGGTAGTGCACCTGGGAGGCGGTGCACACTTCCTGCCGCCAGGGACCTACCTGCATGAAGGTGCTGACTTCTGCGCCCTGGGCAGGCTGAGGACACATGAACGTGGGCCCTGCTAGCCTCTTGGAGGGACTCTTGGGTATGCCTTCCTTCCAAAGCTCCTCTAGACACTGCCTTCAGCGCCACCATCGAGGGGCCAGGCTATGTCTGAGCTGAAAAGAGCGGTGCAACCCTGAGGGGGCTGCAGGCCGGCCCTTGGTCTGGTTCTCAGGTTGCACACCCTTGAACTTGCATCACTCACTGCGGCCTCTCCCTCCCTCATGGGGGTCACGGCATGAAACCCGCATGAGACTGTGAGAGAGGGTGGGAGGATGCAGCCTGGATGGCAGGCAGCCTGGCTGGGGCTCCCAGCCCTGTGAGGGCAGCCATGCTGGTGGGCAGACCTGGCCTTGGGTGACTCCCAGCCCCAACTGCCTCTCCTTGATCTGGCACATGGTGTTGGGTATTGTGGCCCCGTGGTCTGGGCTTCCCTGGGTGTGATGCTGCCCCCCTAGTGCTCTGTCGGTGCCCTACCCAGATGGCCTCACTACCTCTGGACAGTGGGGCAGACCCCAGGGCAAGCTGGGCTGGACCGCAGATGCATGGGGTCACTGGCTGCTCTTTGGGGGGTGCTGAAGGGATTTAGGGGAAACTGGCCATGATGCTGACCTTTCTGGTGGCTGGTGTCTCATGAGTTCACGTGGTGCGAGGGGCCGGTCTCTCTCCAGTGGCCAGAGGCGGGAGCTGCCCCGGGCACCGCCAGCCCCGAGGATGACCACGTTCCCCCCAGCGCCGGTCACCTGTGACGCCGTGCGGAACAAGTGCCGGGAGATGCTGACGGCCGCCCTGCAGACGGACCGTGAGTGCCCACCAGACAGCTTGGTCCCCAACCCACTGCTGCCACCTGGTGCTGGGCGGGCTGAGGGGGTGAGGAGCCAGCGGGGCGGCTGGAGAGAGCTGCTTCCTGCAGGTGAGCACACGGCCATCAGTGCAGATTGCGAGCGCCTGTCGGCCCAGATCGAGGAATATATCCTTTGTGCAGGGGCTTAGGGCTGGGGGTTCCAGAGGAGTCAGCGGGCCAGCCAGGCCCAGCTTGCCCTGGTGGCCACTGCCCTGGCGCCTTTGCCAGGCTATGGGGTGATGCGGTCAGCTCATCCCTGAGCCTGCTGCGGGCTGGTTCCGCCTGCTGGTACGGCCTGGGCCTTGGCCTGCAGCTGGGACCCAGCCAGGACTGGGTCCAGGTGGGCCACCCAGAAGCCCCTCAGCTCACCACTTGACTTGGGGGCAGACTGATCCAGAGGGCTGGGCTCCTCTTCCCAGCCCAGCCCCTACCCTGGCGGCCCCCACTGGGAGGCCCTCCCTGGCCCAGCGGGGTGGGTGGAGGTCAGCAGCCTCAGCCTACAGCGGGTCCTTAAATGCCCGCACGCATCTTCCGGGATGTGGGGAACACGGACATGAAGTATAAGAACCGCGTGCGGAGCCGCATTGCCAACCTCAAGGACGCCAAGAACCCTGACCTGCGGCGGAACGTGCTGTGTGGCACCATCACGCCCCAGCAGATCGCGGTGATGACGTCGGAGGTGCTCCCCGGCCCTGCCCGGTGGAGGGGGGGCGCTGCCTGCAGAGCTGGCTGCACAGCTAAGCCCCCCCTCCCCCAGGAGATGGCCAGTGATGAGCTGAAGGAGATCCGCAAGGCCATGACCAAGGAGGCTATCCGAGAGCATCAGATGGCCCGCACAGGGGGCACCCAGACAGACCTGTTCACCTGCAGCAAGTGCAGGAAGAAGAACTGCACCTACACACAGGTGTGCGGCCACCCCCTCAGGACCCCAAGTGCCCTCAGAGCCGGCCCTGTGGTTGGGGTCCACACCCACACACCTGACCCCATAGTGTGAATGGTGCCAGGGCTGGGACCCAAGCCAGGGAGTGATGGTCACCTTTGGGGCCTCCCCCCTTGCCAGGACCCTTGGGCCCCAGTAAGCAGCATCTTGGGGGGGTAGGTCCTGCTTGCTGTGGACACTAAAGTTGGGGAACATGGCCCAGCCCAGCATGGAGGGGCCCGAGGACTGTTGCTCCTGGTGGGAGGGGGTGGGCTGTGCTCCCTGGTGGTGGCTATGGAATCACACCCAGACCCGCAGAGGCCACACTACTGTGGTCCCCAGGAGGCATCAGGGCCCTGGGAAGAGGAGCGGGTCAGGGTGGCTGGAAGGCTGGGTCGCTGGGGCAGCTGGGCATGTCACCCACAGGGACCCCGGGGCTGCGAGCCCAGCATGGGTGGCCTCCTAGGTTGTGACTCCAGGGAAGACCTGCGCGAGGCTGGGGGTCCTCACCACCTCCTCCCGCAGGTGCAGACCCGCAGCTCTGACGAGCCGATGACCACCTTTGTTGTCTGCAACGAGTGTGGGAACCGCTGGAAGGTATGTGGGTAAACCCAGGGCCCCTTCCTCTGGGATGGGATCTCCAACCCGTGTGGGGTCTGCACAGTGTGAACTGGATTACAGCCCTGCTCAGCCAGCCTCCTGGAAGCGCTGGTGAGGATGGTGGAGACCTCACCCGCTCCTGCCTCCCGCCCTCAGGGTCACCAATGCTGAGTGTCCCCCATTCCTTGCAGTTCTGCTGACCCCTCCTGCAGAGGTGCCCGCAACGGCGGCCAGCGCTGGCTGTCCCTCCTCGCCTCCTGTGGACACAGCCTCTGAAGCCCTGCCTGTGCCTTCCTGGCTGTCCCCAGAAGGCAGACACCCACCCCCCATCTGCAGCGCACCTGTATCCAAATGATTAAATGTTTCTTCTTGCCACCATGCTGCCCTTGGCTTTTGGTTCTGGTGGGCTATGCAGAGCTTGGGCTGTGAGTTGGGTTTCCCACTGCTGCTGGGGACAACCCTCCTTCTTGGGGTAGGGAACATGGGGGTGGCCCTGGGGGAGCAGTGCTGGAGGGACCGAGTGGAGGGGGCCGCGGGCACACAGAGGACCCGGTCTCCTCCCCAGGCACTGCAGCTCAGGGCCCAGGGCAAGTCTGGGTCCCTCAGCCTCCACTGGCGGCCCTTCCCGACAGCCAGTCTGCTCTGGGAGGCATTGGCGGGGGAGGGGCTAGATCTCCGACTATCTCAGGGCCTCGGACCACATGCAGCATCAAACCCCTTTGCGTCCCAGAAATTCAGGGACAAGTGGCCAGCACATGCCTGAGACAGCGGAGTTAATAGTGTCTGGCACCGGGGACCCTCAGGGAGGGTTCACCCCATGGGTACTGCCCTGCAGGCCAGTCTCTGGGGTGACCTTTGAGGCGTTTCAGGACCCTGCCCACCCAAGGCTTGGGCAGTGCTGGCCATCGCACGGCCAGTCCTGGCGAGGTGCTGCGGGAGCCACACCTGCTGGGGTGGGACCACGCCTGCTCCCCTGCCTGGGTCTGGACATGGAAAGGAGGAGACTTGCTTTAAAAGTATAACAAGACATCCTATTTTGGAATGGAGATAAATATGAAAACTTTTTTTCCTTATAAAATACAGCGAGGACAAGTTTCCAGATTCAAAGTTAATGAACATAGAAGAGAGAAACTGGATCCTGTCACCTTGAGCCTAGTTCAGAGGTTCTGGGTCTGATTCCGGGGAGCAACAGCTCCCGCTGGAAGGTCTGGCCACGCTACACACTGGACAGTGCAGAGGTCTCTTCCATCAAAGGCACTTTTCCAGGCTCCAGGGCCTCTCGAGGCTGGTGGATCCGAGATGCCTCCTGGAGGGTCCGCCCCTCACCAGGCGGAGCCCCTGGCCGGCCAGCACCCCTGCCTGTTAGCAGGACCTCAGGGCACTTGCCCTTGGGCGGGGGGAGCTGCTGGCCTGCCCTCAGGGTGCTGGGCCTGGTGTGCCCACACCGGCTGCTGCATGGGAAAGGTGACCCGAGTCTGCCGGTGGGGGGCGGCCTAGGCCTCGTGGGAGGACTGGGAGTCCCCCTGGAGCAGCAGGGCACGGTAGGCGGGGGAGCTGAGGAAGCGGGGGTAGGAGTCCCGGTGCATGAGTGTGTAGATCTGCAGCTGTGCGTCGTCGAACGTGTGCGCGGACGGCTCCTGCATCTTCTTGTTGATGCCTTCCCGGACGCGGGAGTCCAGGCTCACCTCCTTGGGGGACAGGATGGACACGTAATCCTCATAGATGAGCCGCGCCTTCTCGTCCACCACGTGCTGGTTGGCCTCGGCCTTGAGCTCCTCGCAGGCCAGCCAGAAGAGCATGTTCTCCTCGCTGTACTCCGTGCGCAGGAACGCCCGGAACGCGCTGCGGCCCGCAGGGCTGTGCATCAGCTTGTCGAAGGACTGTGCCCAGCTCTGCACCTCCTCAGGGCTTGGCGTGCTGCTGGGGCACCCGCCGCCAGGTCAAGCACGTGCCGCTCCACCCAGACACCCCCCCACCCCGCCCACAGATGCTCACGGCCCCAGACTCACCAAGCTTCGCAGCTGGGGAGGGGCTGCAGCTTGCTCTCCCCGGAAGCCCGCCATGCTGGTCGCCGCCCTTCACTCCTGATGGCAGATATGCGGGCCCATGCGTGAACACGGACACTCAGCACGTGTGGACACGAGGCCTGGGGCTCTCGGCACCTGTGAGCCCACCGCAGGTGGCAGCCCTGGGATCCGCTCCTTCCCCCTGCCCCCAGGCCTTGGCTGCTCTAGCTGCATTTGACCCAGGACCTCCACTGCCTTCCTGCCTTTGGGCCTTCACGGGTTCCTGGTATCCCCCCGTCTGACCTCACCCACTTTCTCCCAAAGGCCCTACTGTTGGGGTGGGGAAGCCCCTGGCCCAAGGGGTGGCTCCCAACTCTCCCTAGAAGCCTGTCTTTCCCCTCTGGCTCCCAAACCCATGCCTGGCTAACAGACACCTCACACCAAAGCGTCCACACAGAACTCCACACCTACTGCCGCCTGCCTGACCCCAAACACCCCTTGGCCTCCGAAGCCAAACTCTCAGTGAGTTCCAACTCTTCCTATTCTCCACCCCCAGCCCACCCTCAGCCATCCTGGATCTGGGCTCTGGCCTCGCTTGCTCCCTTTGGTTCCCCGCAGTGCTATCCATTCTGCAATTAAGGGCTGGGAGTCTGAGTCGGGTCAGGCCTCTGAAAGGCACAAAAACTCAAACAGCTTCCCCAGATGCCTGCCCACCCGGGGACGACCTGGAGCCCCATGCCCACTCCAGCAGCTGCTCTGGAGGTGTGTCCCCATTGTCCCAGGCCAGGCCTCTGCTCAGCCCCCTCCATCTGACAGTCTGTGGGTCCGCAGGGCCAGCAGGGGCCGGCTGTAAGTGGTGCCAGTTAGCGTGTGCTGAATAAAAGACAGAGGGGTGCGCACACACAGGGCACTGGCTACCAGCCACCAGAACCCAACAGCCCCTGGGTACGTGTTGTGGGTGGCAGAGGCGTCCTGCCTGCAGGTGATGCCTCAGAAGCCACATGAGGGTCAGGGAGTGGGGTCTTAGGCCCAGGTCTGCTCAGCCCACCCCTCCCCACCCCCACGTACCAGGAGCAGCTGCAACAGCAACACCAGCACAAGCAGCAGGGGTTGCGGCTGGGGGGAGCCGGGGGCCCCGCATGACTGGACATGGAGGGAGGCTGGTCTGCCTCCTCTGGCCCTGTGTGCTGGGGGAGACGGGCTGCCTCAGTCACAGGTGGCCACGCTCCCAAAGGCAGAACTGTTCCAGCCTCCCCAGTGCTGGAGGGTCCCTCAATTCCTTGTTGCCCCCCCCCCCAGTCCCTGAGGGGGTGAGGCAGGGACGGAGGAGGTGCACCTGCTTCTCGGCCTCATGCGCGGTGGGCATGGGTGGGTGGAGGTCGTCGCTCGGGCTCCGTGATGCCGGCTCGGGACCCTGACCACAACCTGGGGGTCTGAGGAGAGGCCAAGGTTCTCAGAGAACCTGAGACCCCAGCCCTGAGGCCCCTGGGACGGGCCTTGAGAGTTGCCTCCCTCCTTCCTGGAGCCCAGCAGGGCCCGCTCCCCTGCCTGCAGCTCGCCCCAGCCTCTATCAGGGCTGTGAAGAGCTCCCAGGAGGTTCTGGGACACCCCCATCTGCTCGGTCCCTGGGAAGCCGGAAGCCTGGGTTCCTCTTTCTTGGTTTCCGGCTCCTGGCCCCTCCCAAGGGGGCTGGGGGCCCCAAGAGCCTGGGGCTGTCAGGTCAGTGCACAGGGAGGATGGTGAGACATGCAGAACCCCCGTCCCAGCTCCCCCTGTCCTGGGTCTCCTGTGGAGGTTGTGCTGGGGGGTGGGGGTGGGTAGGGTTGCTTCCCACCAGGAATCCAGATCTGCCCCTGGGCCCCACAGCAATGCCCTGGTCACTGGGACTGAGCAAGGGGTGCCGACCATGCCTGCAGCATGAAGGGTCTGAGTGGGAAAGGGAGCGGGGCTTCCTGAGGGCGTGGGAGCAGGGCTCATGGTGAGGAGAGCCATGAGTTTTCTGCGGTGGACCTACCGCTCCCCTGTCCTCAACGACTGGCCCCTGGTAGCCCCGACCCCCAGCTGGCCACTTACTGCCCAGGTCTCCGGGCCTCCCTCCCTGCTCCGGGCTGGGGAAACTGCTGCCTTGCCACAGAGCAGAGGGCACAGGTGGGGGGAGGAGAGCAGGGGCTGCAGCGGGAGGGGAGGGGGTGTCCTGCTCCCTAGCTGGAACTGCGGGGTACTCAGGGGAGGCAAGGGGTGTGTCCTTCTCAGTGTCCCTGCAGAAAGTCTCTGCAGCATTTTCTGCGCAGGGGGTGCGGGGAACGGGGGTGGGGGTGGGGAGCTGAAGGCTCGAGCCAGGCAGCCTTCATGTGTCTCCAGGGAGGCCGACTGCAGATCCCCAAGTACTGCACCTCGAAAGTGACAGCACAGGGCAGCCACCAGCACCCTGGAGGCAGTTTTGAATGTCTCCCCACCACGGCCCCTGCCTGCGCTCACCTCGCCCAGCTGAGGGCCCACAGGGCCTGGGGAGCCCTGTCCATCTGCCTCGCAAACTTTCTTGAGCTCCCACCACCTGTCTCAGCCGGCAGGAGGCTCAAAACTTGGTTTCACATCAGTCAGCTGAGGATCTTTTAATCCTTTGTGGTCCATGCTGGCCTAGGCCATGGTCAGGAGGGGAGGGTGGATGCTCTAGGGACAGGTCCTGGCAGTCCCCAGGCCAGCAGCTCTGGAGCAGGGCTCCATTCTGGCCCTGGCCAGGTCTGGGCCAGAACACTGTGCATGCTCAGGGCACCCGTCTCAGGGCCTGGCACAGAGGCCCCTGCCCTGACCCATAACTGGGAGCAAGGCACAGGGTCCCCTGGGGCCTTAGCCCCTTACAACCCTGAGATCATGGCAGGGTAGGGTGAGGGTTCAAACTTGGTCCTAGGGGCTCCCAGCAAACGGATGGGGAAGCAGCAGCCCACAGCTTTTTCCTCAGGGGTCAAGTTTCTAGGGAAAGGAAGGGGTGTGGCAGCCTCTGCGGCCTGCAGCTGTAGCTGTACCCAGGCTGCTGTGACTTCCCCAGGCAGAGCTGCTCTTCCTCCTCTGCACCCCCACCCGTCAGTGGGGGCAGGGCCTCGTCCTGCCCCCAGCCCGGAGCACCTGAGTGGGCTGCCATCTCCGACTCAGCTCTGAAGCAGAGGGGTCCTGTCTGAGGGTGCAGGGCCCAGGTGCTGGAGTCCAAATTTGGGGCAGAGCGGGGACAAGTTCCTGCTGTCCAGGTTGCAGGCCCTGGACCTGACTCCCTTTTCAGGCTGGCTGTGGCCAGCTTGTGCCCCAGGGCGCCTACTCTCTCCTGGCTGGGGTTCCTGCCCCTCATCCTGACATTTGGAGGGGAGCTCCCCATCCCCTTCCCTAGTCCCTGGAAGCTCCCCACCCCCTCCCCAGTCTGGGATGAAAGAGACTGGACAGGCAGCCAGTGTACCTCTAAGTAGACTTGCCATCACCTTCGGGCTCCATTCCCTCCTAATCCTGCTCAGTACCTTTCCTACCTGCCCCCCGCCCCCCACATCTGGCTGGTGGGGGAGCCGCAGATTGGCTCCTCCGAGGCCAATGTTCCTCACCCGGTGACCCTCGCCCCAGCCCACCTTCCCAGTGGCGGCGGAGACTCACTTCTCGATCCCTTTTCCTGCGGGAGGGTCTGGCCTGCAAAAGCCTGTCTCCTTTTGCAGGGACGGGAGGCCCCCACCCGGACCTCGAGGAAGTCGCCATGGCGCCCCACTCACCAGCGACCCAACGGCGAGGCGGGAGCGGGAGGGGCCGGTTCGGTCTGGGCCTCCCCTGGCTGCCAAAGGGGCGTGCGCCGCTGCAGCGGGGGCAAGTCGGTGGCAGGTTCCCGCGGTTCTGGATCGCGCCGGCCCGGCCCTCTCCGTTGGGGTGGGGGTCAGCGCCTCCTCTGCGACTCGCAGGTCTGAGAAGCTGCCAGATCCGACGGACGGAGCGGGCCGACAGGGTGTCCCGCCTCGGCCCCTCCCCACCAGCTGGGGGGGCGGGAGACACGGAAACCTGGGTTCTTCCGGCCCCCCCTTGAGCAATCACTTCCCCAGGCTCTGAGCTGCAGAAAAGGGGAACCCAGTGGCAGCACCCCCTCCCCCACGCGCGTGGGGGTGGACTCCAGTCCCTCTGCGGCCCGGGGTCCAC
>NW_006294993.1:147816-150250 GCF_000327345.1 Myotis davidii | reverse complement strand
ACCGTGAATCGCTAGGGCTGTGGGTGAAGGTGAGGTGTCGCCCCTGGGGCCTCTGGCCCCTGAGCGGCCTGGGCTAGCTCTGCAGCCGCTGGGGGTGTGGTCGTGCCTGGCTCTGCCTGCACGTGGGCGCCCTGAGACGCTGTTCCAAAGTGGAGCCAGGGAGCCCTGGGCTAAGGCTGCGCCCGGACCGCACGTTGCTCTGTCCGCCTGCCCCAGGCCCCACCAGTAAAATGAGGGTAGGAGCCCCTATCTCCATGTTGTAGGCCCTACAATGTAGGGGGTTACAAGGAAGGGGCAGGGGCCCTGGGTTGCCGTGTGGGTGGGTGGGGGGATGGGTTCTTGCATCTGGAGTCATCAAAAGTCCCTGTCCTATCCGTGGGGTCTTGAGGTGAGTTCCTTCTAACCCCTCATGCTGCCCCAAGGTGCCCTACAGTTTAAAGAGCCGGTAGAGTTGTTAGTTCAGTTCCTGTCCCAGCTTTTGGAGCATCGCGGTGGCAGTGCCCATGCTCCCGGCATGCAGTGGGTGTGACCCCTGGTCTCAGCGGGTCCCCTGCAGGCGACAGCCTGCACAGCTCTTGATGCTGGGTTCTGCTCACAAAACGACTTCCCGTTGTACAGGTCGCCCTGTGGACAGGCTCCCAGAACTCTGAGGTGTGAAGGGCAATGGAGACTTTACAGACACTCTTCTTCATGCCGCACTGGGGCCTCACAGGGTGTCAGACAGACCAGCCCTGGAGCGGACTGCTACTGGGTGAGAGATGAAGAGGCAGGGGAGGAGGCAGAGGGGTGACAGGGTCCTGGAGCCTGGGGAGCCTCGTGATGCTGTGGACCCAGGGAGCTTGGCTGCCATGTTGACAGGCTGGCTAGGACAGGGGCAGAGACCGGGAGCCTGTCTAGGCCCGAGGTCCCACAAAGACGGGCCAGTACTGGTCAAGGTCACTCTGCCAGGCTGATCCCTTGGTGTAGCAGCTCCACCCCACCTGAGAAATGTGTAGCAGCTGGCTGTGGGTGCGGGTCCACAAACCTCTTTGCCCCTTTGAGCCACTCCCCCGTGTCCTCTGGCCACTTGGGCCTGCTCTCCATCCCCTTGCCTAGGCCTTTCTGGGTGTCCTGCACCTCCTCTGGGGAGTCTGTCTCTGTAGAGTGTCCCCATGTTCCACGGAGGAGCCCAGGCAGGCTGGGCAGAAACTCACTCAAGAAAATGGTGGAGGAGATGCCCTTGCCGGTTTGGCGCCGTGGATAGAGCGTCTGCCAGCGGGTTAATTCCCTTCAAGGGCACATGCACGGGTTGTGGCTTGATCGCCAGTATAGGGGGTGCAGGAGGCAGCCCATCAATGGTTCTCTCTTATTATTGATGTTTCTATCTCTTTCTCCCTCTCCCTTCCTCTCTGAAATCAATAAAAATATATTTTTTAAAAAAGATAATGGTGGAGATGGAATTTGAACCCAGGACCCTCTGTCCAGAGCTTAAGTTTGCAGCCCTGGGGACCACCTAATCCCTCACAGCCCTCACATACATTGCTCATAGCAGCCACCACCTCCAGGCCCAGCTCTTTCCTCACTGCTTTCCTTGGCTTCCTCGGCAGACCTAGGGTCCCCTCCTTGGCATGGGGGTCAAAGGGTTCCCTGTGTGCCAGCTTGACATCTGGTGTACAGCCGACTATGAGGCTACTCTGTAGCTGGCCTTCGTAGGGCTTGGCATGTCTGTGCTGTCCTTCTGCCCTTGGTGCCTGCCACGGCAGTGCCCTCCTGGTGGAGTAACTGCTGTGTGAAGGGCATGGCGCCCAGCGAGGCCCCTGAGGGCCTCCTTTTTAGATGAAGAAATGGAGGCTCGGAGAAGCGATGACGTGAAAAGTGCTTTTACAAACACGTGGAATCGTCAGGCCCTCAGGAGACAGCATGCTGGGGTCCCGATTGCAGGGAGCCAGGCCTGGCTGTCGTCCAGTGCAGGTCAGAGTGTGAATGGCCACCACTCCTGGACAGAAATTGCCTCCCTGTCCGTCTCTCCTTCCTCCTTCCCTCTTCCTTCTTGAACACCTCCCTCCCGGAGCTGCCAGACTCCAGCTCCAAACACGGTCCTGGGTGTGATCCAGGCCAAAGGCAGCAATAGCCCAGAGAGGGCAAAGGGTCATTACAGGGGGAAGGGCTAGCTGAGGGCACAGAGGGCCCGGTCCCCACAGTGGTCTGTCCTGAGCTGGGCAAGGGAGGGAGAGTGACTACCGCTGAGCAAGAGTCCTTGCCAGACCCCAGCTCTGACCTAGGGGGAGTAAAGAATGCGCCCCTCCAGGATCTTTGCACTGCAGCCTATTGGGAGGGGGAGGGCCCCTAGGGGTGGAGCTTGTAGAGTCCCTGACGCCCCCACTGCAGTCTGGGGGCGGGGGTAGGGAAGTGGGGGATGGAGGGTAGCTGAGGGAAGGCCTGGGCTCTGCAAACA
>NW_006294993.1:147224-147764 GCF_000327345.1 Myotis davidii | reverse complement strand
GGATGGAAAGGAGAGCCAGAGGGCACAGGGGCTGGCCCCCCCTCCCCACCTCTGAGTTCTCCCGAGGACCGCCCAGCCCGCTGCTCTCCAAGGCTTGTGCCCAGAGCATCACTCCTCCTGAACCCCTGTGGGGTGACCTGCAGCCTGGGGGCATGGGCTGCCCGTACTCCCCCCTGGAGCTGTGACTGCTGCTGAGCCCGGCGCTCCCCAATCCTCTCCTGCAGGTTGACAGCTCTGGGTTTGGGAGGTTGAGGGTGTCCCTGGCCCCTGTCGACCTGACACCCCTCCTGTGCATCTTCCTGCTTTGTTGGAGATGCCCCACTCTGTGACCCCCTTTCCTCCCAGGGGCCAGGAGGGGGAGCATAAAGACCAGCAGGCCTTGGAGAACCAGAACTTTATGGGGGAGGTGGGGTGTGGTCGCCAGTGCGTGTGGCCGTCAGCGCAGGAAGTTCCTGCCGTCCACTTTCTCCTCCAGAATGGTCTCCACGCGCCTCCGCTGCGGGAGAGGGGCTGGGGCCAGGTGTGCAGGGCGGTGGGCGG
>NW_006294993.1:141579-142978 GCF_000327345.1 Myotis davidii | reverse complement strand
CATGTATTTCCACTTTAATCAATAAAAAAGTAAATATTACCCAGCTGACATGGCTCAGTGGTTGAGCATCAACCTATGAACCAGGAGATTGCGGTTTGATTTCCTGCCAGGGCACATGCCCAAGTTGTGGACTCGATCGCCAGTATAGGGGGTGCAGGAGGCAGCCCATCAATGGTTCTCTCTTATTATTGATGTTTCTATCTCTTTCTCCCTCTCCCTTCCTCTCTGAAATCAATAAAAATATATTTTTTAAAAAAGATAATGGTGGAGATGGAATTTGAACCCAGGACCCTCTGTCCAGAGCTTAAGTTTGCAGCCCTGGGGACCACCTAATCCCTCACAGCCCTCACATACATTGCTCATAGCAGCCACCACCTCCAGGCCCAGCTCTTTCCTCACTGCTTTCCTTGGCTTCCTCGGCAGACCTAGGGTCCCCTCCTTGGCATGGGGGTCAAAGGGTTCCCTGTGTGCCAGCTTGACATCTGGTGTACAGCCGACTATGAGGCTACTCTGTAGCTGGCCTTCGTAGGGCTTGGCATGTCTGTGCTGTCCTTCTGCCCTTGGTGCCTGCCACGGCAGTGCCCTCCTGGTGGAGTAACTGCTGTGTGAAGGGCATGGCGCCCAGCGAGGCCCCTGAGGGCCTCCTTTTTAGATGAAGAAATGGAGGCTCGGAGAAGCGATGACGTGAAAAGTGCTTTTACAAACACGTGGAATCGTCAGGCCCTCAGGAGACAGCATGCTGGGGTCCCGATTGCAGGGAGCCAGGCCTGGCTGTCGTCCAGTGCAGGTCAGAGTGTGAATGGCCACCACTCCTGGACAGAAATTGCCTCCCTGTCCGTCTCTCCTTCCTCCTTCCCTCTTCCTTCTTGAACACCTCCCTCCCGGAGCTGCCAGACTCCAGCTCCAAACACGGTCCTGGGTGTGATCCAGGCCAAAGGCAGCAATAGCCCAGAGAGGGCAAAGGGTCATTACAGGGGGAAGGGCTAGCTGAGGGCACAGAGGGCCCGGTCCCCACAGTGGTCTGTCCTGAGCTGGGCAAGGGAGGGAGAGTGACTACCGCTGAGCAAGAGTCCTTGCCAGACCCCAGCTCTGACCTAGGGGGAGTAAAGAATGCGCCCCTCCAGGATCTTTGCACTGCAGCCTATTGGGAGGGGGAGGGCCCCTAGGGGTGGAGCTTGTAGAGTCCCTGACGCCCCCACTGCAGTCTGGGGGCGGGGGTAGGGAAGTGGGGGATGGAGGGTAGCTGAGGGAAGTCCTGGGCTCTGCAAACAGCAAGAGTATTCTCCAAGGGTTGTCCAGAAACTTGGAGGCTCTTCAGAATCTAGAAGATCTGCAGGAGGGAGGTTTGTCCAAATGAAACAGGGCAGTTTCCTTCCGTGTGTGTGCGTGTGTGCGTGTG
>NW_006294993.1:140478-140829 GCF_000327345.1 Myotis davidii | reverse complement strand
CCAATCCTCTCCTGCAGGTTGACAGCTCTGGGTTTGGGAGGTTGAGGGTGACCCTGGCCCCTGTCGACCTGACACCCCTCCTGTGCATCTTCCTGCTTTGTTGGAGATGCCCCACTCTGTGACCCCCTTTCCTCCCAGGGGCCAGGAGGGGGAGCATAAAGACCAGCAGGCCTTGGAGAACCAGAACTTTATGGGGGAGGTGGGGTGTGGTCGCCAGTGCGTGTGGCCGTCAGCGCAGGAAGTTCCTGCCGTCCACTTTCTCCTCCAGAATGGTCTCCACGCGCCTCCGCTGCGGGAGAGGGGCTGGGGCCAGGTGTGCAGGGCGGTGGGCGGCCCCCCTCCGCCCCTTCC
>NW_006294993.1:133582-140361 GCF_000327345.1 Myotis davidii | reverse complement strand
GGGAGCCCTTGCCATCCCCACCCCTTTCTTCAGGGCTCGGCGGTCTCCCGCGCAGGCTGCCCCACCGTCTCGCATGCCCGCCCCTGCCTCTGGCCCCCGCGCCTGACCCGCATGTAGGTGTAGCGCAGCCGCAAGGCGCGGACCCGACCGCGGGCCTGCCGCCTTGATTTTTTTTCCAGTGACTGCATCCACGCCCGCGGGTCGGGCATCCGGTACCCCAACTCCGCCGACTCGCGGGGGAAGATGGAG
Source organism: Myotis davidii (assembly GCF_000327345.1). NCBI lineage: Eukaryota > Metazoa > Chordata > Mammalia > Chiroptera > Vespertilionidae > Myotis > Myotis davidii. The sequence goes on along the minus strand of NW_006294993.1, from coordinate 140,112 downwards.
GCGGCCGCACCCACGTCTTCAAGCAAGTCCCCGAAGAGCAGGTGGCGGTGGCACTGCTTGGGGCTCATGGCCTCCAGCCCCTCCAGTGACAGAGCCCAGCCTGGCTTGGGGGGCTCCCTTGCGGGTGCTCCCTTGGCGCGCTTCTCACGGGACTCTGCGCTCTGCGCGCCCTTCCCGGCTCTCTCCCGCAGGTCCCTGCTCCCGGCCTCCTTTGCGGCCGGGGGTGGCATCCTAGGCCTTGCTAAGGGAGGAGGACGTCCCGTCATTGGTGCCAGCGCGTTGTCCGCGGGGCACCTGCCACCCCCTCTAGACCCCGCAGCTGCCTTAGGTCCCCGCCTCCAGCCTCTGTCCCCGGGTCAAGCCTCGCTATCGGTCCTGCTAGAACTTTCTGTTCCCCTCGGAGTTTCAGGAAATCCCACTTCTGCCCACGGGCTGTTTCTCTGTCCACTGAGAAAATGCTGAGACCCTTGAATTGCCCTCAGGCCCCACCCAAGGTTGGGGACCAGGCCTGGCAGACCCTCCCCGCGACGATGGCTGGAGCCCCAGGGGAGGCTCAGGGCCAAATGGGCGCTGGCTTGCTTCTGGGGAGACCCATCTTCCTGGTCTGCCCCCTACTGGTCTAGACGGAGAGGGGATAGCGGGGAGGGCTCACCAGGGTCGGCCGGTCTCCCCTCCAGGGCTCCTCCCTTCCCGGGGTCCAGCCCATACCACCCCAGGCCTTAGACCCCGGGCCAGGTCCTGCCCCCCTCCCCTTTCCGACACCCCATACATTTCAGCTTCTGCAGTCAGCCTCCAACAAAGCCCCTACTCACTGGGGCCTGTGACGCGCCGTTGCCGGGCAACCTGGAGCCCCGCCCCTCCCCAACCCGGGCCACAGTGAGTGGCCCCTCGCACGCACGGGGCAAGGGCAAAACCCTGGTCCAGGTGAGCAGACCACATCGCCACCGGATGCCCGCAGCCGCCCCAGCCAGTCAAAGATCGTGGAGGTGGTGACAGCAGCTTTTCTGGTCCCCATGAGCTGTCTTTCCTTCTGGGGCCCCAAAACACTGTGGGGGCCTGTGTGCCCACCTACCTGGCTGGGGCGGTCTTTGGTGGCTAATTTTGGGGGCAAGGAGCGCAGCTAGAGACCTTGGCACTGAGCCCTTTCCCTCCACATGCCCCCCACAGCCGCTGGAGTTCACAGCCCGGAAATGAGGCAACACCAACTACCACTCACTCTTCCCAGGGCAAGGTTGGGGTCCCAGGGGTCCCACAAGATCAGACCTGGGTTTTGCTGAACCCTAAACCTCTGGCTCCTGGATTTCTGTAATCTATTTGTGTTTGCTAATTTCATACTCTCCTATAACCAATTCCAGTCTCAGTTGATTCTGTAATTTGTCCATGCACTCAGCAGTTTATTCTGGAATTCACTAATTCATATGCTCACCCCACAGTTTATGTTGGGCCCGAATCAGTGCTTTAAGTCATGATTTGTCCAAGTATCGGTGGCTTCCACAGTGCCTAGGCCACTCTCGCCTTCACTCGGGCATGTGTCCTGAGGGCTGTGGGCGCTGGGCTCATGATGGTGCCTTCTTGGGAGTTCAGGACCTGAGCCGCGAGCAGGGGACCATCCTGGCTGTGGAGCGGGGTCTTAGCTGAAGTCCGGGCCTCTCGCAGGAGGCTGCTGACTGTCCCCGTTGTGGCCAGCTTGCTCTGGCCTCCTGGGCGAGGGTGAACTAGGAGTCTCTGCCTCTAAATTCTGAGCGTGGACCCCAGCCCCAGGCTCCACAGAAGGACTGTCTCCGCCTCCCCCCCTCCCCGCCCGTCTTTCCATAGAGGTTCCCTGAATGCAGGAGGGACTAGGATTGGCTGCTGAGACTGTGGTGAGCCTAGCCAGGGTCAGCTGTAGGAGGTGAGCCTCTTGGCTTCTGAGGTCAGCAGGGCCAAGCTTCCCCTGGGGAGGATGGTGCCCATGTGTGTACCCCAGGTGTTTAAGGTATTTACCTTCTGTCTGCCTGTTCTCTCGTGTCTAACCGTGTGCTTCACATGCACATTGGTATGGGTTTGCATGTGTGGCCCAGGTGTTTGTGCATCCCTGCCAGCGTCTGTGCATTCCTGAGCATGTGCCCATGTCTGTGTTTCCCATGTGCCTGTTTGCAGGTGTGTGAGCCTGTATGTTGTGACCCTGAGTAGGCTGCTGCGAAGATGCAGAGACAGGTCCTGGGGGACAGCTTGGGATGCTGAGTCCTGAGGCATCTGCTCGCTCTGTCCTCTCCTGATTCCCCAGGTATCCTAGCAACGCTGCACCAGTCACCTAGCAACCATGCCCCCATCCTTGGAGACAGAGGCTCAGACAGGGTCTGGGATGTGTGGGCAGAGCCTGTGCAGGAAGACTGACCCCATGACTGGGTGGTGCTGACAATTCAGCTGAGGGTTCCCGACATGGCATGTGACCCCAGTGTTAGGGAGCAGCTTCCCAGTGGGGGCTGTCAGCTGTGTGGTTGCTGAGGGCAGGCCATGAGAGAAGGATGCTCAGAAGTTACTCTGGGGCCCAGCTGTGGTGCAGACCTCCTTAGTGTATCTCAGTGACAGAAAGACCTGGCTTCAAACCCTGTCTCTGTCACTTTGACAGGTGGCCTCACATCTCTGAGTCCTAATGCTCCCGCTGCACAAAGGTGATGCTGATAGCAGTGGCCAAGCACAATGCGGATGGGTGAGGTCATGTTTGTGACTGGCTTGGAGCCTGGGCGGCATGTGGGGCACACAGTGGGCACACAAGGGCGCACAGGCATCCTGCTTGTTGACAACAAGACTGATCCACTCGAGGCTGGCCAGGGAGCGGCACCGCCGTGCCCACCCACCTGCTGGCCCACTCTGGCTCAGCTCCTTGGGACCCTCAAACAGGCAGTCTGAGCCCATCCGAGGTGGGCTCTGCATGTGAGACACGGCCCCATATCTATGTCGTAGTCTGTGTGTTTCATGTGCACTTCCTGGTGTCTCTGTCCCATGTCTGTGTGTGTCTCTCTGTGTCCTTGTGTGTGTGTCTGTTCCCATGTGCCTGTTCCGAGTCCTCATGTGTCCTTGTATTTGTCCTTTTGTCTAAGTTCCTGTCTGCATCTGTGTCCCTGTGTCTGTGTCTGAGCCTGGCTCTGTCATTCCTCTCTAAATGCGTGCCCTGGTCCTTGTGTCTGTCCCACCCAGTCAGGGGCCTGGTGACCCCTTTTCTGCAGCCTCTCCTCCAGCCTGTGCAGCCCCGCCCCCTCGCGGCAGCCTCTCCCGCCTGTCTGCAGCCCCAGCCAGACCCCGGCTGCTCAGGCAGAAGCCGCAGCCTTGCTGCTCGTGGGCCAGGGTCAGGTCTCCACGGCCCCAGCTCCCACGGGGGTGCCAAGGTAAGGCCTGCGCCACTGGCTGTGGGTGTGGGGTGGATGTGGGGTGACCTGCCGCCAGCCGGCTGCGCTCTGGGCAGGGCGGGCGGAAGCTGTGCTCTCACTCCCTGCGTCCTTGTCTCAGGTATTTCTGGGTGGGTCTGGTCCCTTTTGTGCCTGTGTGCGCAGGAAGGCAGTGTTGGGCATCTGTGTGTGTGCGTGTGCGCACACATGTGTCCCTGTGCCTGTGAGCACACGGGGCAGCTGCATGTGCAGGAGTCCCTGTGGGGGAAACATGTCCCAGTGTGTACCTACACCCACACATTCCATGTGGGGGTCTGCAGACCAAATGAGACTGTGCCTGTGTGTGCACACATGTTCTCTGTGTGTCCCTGTCTATGCTTCATGTCTGCATATGTGCCTGTGCCCCTGTGTATGCACATTTGTGTGCCTGTGTGTCCCTGTGTAGGCAGGCATGGCTCTATGTTTTGTGTGTCCCTGTGTGTGCACATGTGTGAGCCTGTGTCCCTGTGTGCAAACATGTGCCTCTGGGACTGTGGCTGCCCATGGGGGGACTCACGTGCCTGCTGGGCCATGCACATGGTGCTGGAGGCCTCGGCTGGGTGGGTGTCAGGCGCTGTGGTCATGTGTCCCTGTGCTCCCAGGTACCGAGTGGCTGCGCAGGCAGGGCAGCAGCATGGAGTGCCTCTTCCCCACCCCGCCCGGAGAGGTCTACAGCAGTGACCTGCAGGATGGCCTCGTGAGCCCCAACCACAGCCTGCTGCCCCCTGACCTGCTCCTCAATGTCAGCCATGGGGCCTTCCTGCCCCTCGGGCTCAAGGTCACCATCGTGGGGCTCTACTTGGCTGTGTGTGTCGGGGGGCTTCTGGGGAACTGCCTCGTCATGTATGTCATCCTCAGGTAAGCTGGGCCCTGCCGAAGTCCCCGCCTGGTGAACCCCATGGAGCTGCAGGGGAAATGAGGCAGGGCTGTGCTGGGTGGGCCTGGCTGGTGGCTGGTTGTCCTGCCATGGAGTGGGGTTGGTCCCAACTGATGCGCAGCTCCTCAGGGTAAGGGCACTGGCTGGGGAGAGAGGGAGGCGAGGGGACTAGCCTGGGTGTGCCTCAGACAGTGTGTCCTGACTCCTGACAGATGGTGCTCCCAGCCATGAGGTCTCATGGGCCCTGCAGTGACCCTGAGAGGAGCGCTTGCCAGTCCATCCCAGGCTCCTGTTCATGCCTGTCGCTGGGCGGCTCCAGCATCTGTGTCCTCAGAATGAGAAAGCTTTAATGGGGGGGATGAGGACACATTTGTAATACCTTAACTAATAAAGAGTTTAATAATAATAATAAAAAAGATTGAGAAAGCTTGTGGGGCCCAGAGGGGTGGCCAGGCTATGAGGCCCCTACACATCATAGGGACAGTGCCAGGGAGAGTGTGGGGACCGTGGAGGTACAGTATGGGAGAGTATGGGGACATGTGGGGGGATAGCATGCAAGGACAGGATGGGGAGGAAAGATGTGTGTACACATATGCGAGCATATGCACACACGTGAGCCTGCATGCATCCGAGTGTACGCACCATATAATGTACATACATGTGCACACATAACATGCTAACATGTACATATGTACACAAATGTGACTGTGCAAATGAACGTACCACTGTGTACATGTATGCCCAATGGTGTACATATACATGTGAGCGTGCACTTGTATGTGCAAGTGGGCACACATATGTGCTAGTATATAGAAATGTGTGCTAGTTCTCACATGTATGTCCAAGTGCACAACGTGTACATGTAACTGAGTGTGTAATGCACATGTGCATGGTGTTATGTTGGTGTGTGTGGTGTACATGCTCAGACAAGGGAATGGGAGGAATAGCTGCCCCCTTCCCTGTACTGACCACTGTTCCAAGTCTGTCTCTTTAAAAGACGACTTTTTTAGAGCAGTTTTAGGTTCACAGCAAAATTGAGAGGAAGGTACAGAGATTTCTCGCATACTCCCCACTCTGCACATGCGCAGTCTTCTCCATGGCCAAAGTTCCCACCAGAATAGTACAATTTTTACAATTAATGAACATATATTGACACATCATCAGCACCCAGAGCCCACGGTGTGCGCTGGGGTCACTCTCGGGGTTGTAGGTTCTGTGGGTCTGGACAAATGTGTTACGACGTGTGCCCACCATCATAGTACCACACAGTAGTTTCACGGCCCTAAAATCCTCTGTGCCCCCCTTGTCCGTCCCTCCCCCCAGCCCCTGGCCACCACTGATCTTCACTGTCTCCTCAGCGCTGCCTTTTCCCGATGTCACAAAGCTTTTTATTTATTTTATTTTTTCTAACATATTCTTTATTGATTTTTTTACAGAGAGGAAGGGAGAGGGACAGAGAGCCAGAAACATTGATCAGCTGCCTCCTGCACACCCCTCACTGGGGACGTGCCCGCAACCAAGGCACACCCCTCGACTGGAATTGAACCTGGGACCCCCAGTCCTCAGGCCAACGCTCTATCCACTGAGCCAAACCGGTCGGGTTGTCACATGGCCTTTTAGATTGGCTTCTTCCACTCAGTCGTGCATTTCATTCCCTCCCCGTCTCTTCATGACCTGACAGCTCATTTGTTTATTTTTTATTTATTAATGTGTGTGTGTGTGTGTGTGAAAGGAGAGAGAGAGAGAGATGGACTTGTTGCTACACCTATTGATGCACTCACTGGTTGATTCCTGTATGTGCCCTGACTGGGTATTGAACCTGCAACCTTGGTGTATTGGGCTGTTGCTCTAACCAGCTGAGCTATCTGGCCAGGGCAGCTATTCCTTTTTAGTGCTGAATAATATTCCACTGTCTGGATGAACCACAGTTTATCCATCCACTCACTGAAGTACTTCTTAGTTGCTTCCACATTTTGGCAATTCTGAATAAAATGATTATAAACATTCATGTGCAGGTTTTTATGTAAACACTAGTGGCCCAGTGCACAAAATTCGTGCATGGGGGGTGTCCCTTAGCCCAGCCTGCACCCTCTCTAATCTGTGACATCCCTTTCGCAATTTGGGACCACTGGCTCCTAACCGCTCACCTGATCGCCCCTAACCACACTGCCTGCCAGCCTTCTTGCCCCCAACTGCGCCCCCCCTGGCTTGATCACCCCCAACTGCCCTCCCCACCTGGCCTGATC
>NW_006294993.1:111742-133566 GCF_000327345.1 Myotis davidii | reverse complement strand
CTAACTGGCTCTGCCTCTGCCCCACCACAATGGCTTTGTCTGGAAGGAGGTCCAGAAGGTCTCCAGAAGTTCTCCTGGTCTAATTAGCATATTACTCTTTTATTAGTATAGATGTTATTCCAATAAATTTAATAAAAATTGTCTGCAAATTATGCTTACACTGGAAGTGAACCACTTATCAATTTTATTTTAATCATCACTATTGGTGTTCCTGTAGGTGTAAAATTTGGCTTCCACACTGTCAGCATTTCTTGGGGGCCAGACTTCAGAGACTTCATAGATAGTTCTGAGGTCTTGGGCCTTGCTCTGAAGTCACTGGCTGCCCAAGTTATCGAGGTGGTGAATTTTTCTATATCGTCTTGGTCTTTTTCTGAATCATTTTTATTCAGTTCCTCACTTGTTTATTTATTTATTTTTTTCTAAATGAAAACAGAAAAAATGATTAGACTCATAGACTCTTAAATTTAAAAATTTCACATTTTAGCGTACTAGATGTTTCCTGCATGGTTTGTCTCCTCAGTCATCGTCCACAGGACTCTGAGAAGCTGTAGGAATATGCAGGTGCAGACTCTAGGCCTCTAGCATAGTAGCAGGTGCATATTTGGCATTCAGTGATTGCATGTGAAATTTACTGCAACCACATTTTAGCGTACTAGATGTTTCCTGCATGGTTTGTCTCCTCAGTCATCGTCCACAGGACTCTGAGAAGCTGTAGGAATATGCAGGTGCAGACTCTAGGCCCGGCTTTCTCTCCAACGTTGTGGAAAGGGACTGTACATCACGGGGCAGAGCCCTCCACTCCCCTACGCCACCTGGACAGAGCCCGGGGAGTGACCTCCCGGGGTATCCACGTTGGGCAGTTCCTCATTTGGTCTGTGATCATGGCCACATATTGTTGGCTTTATAGCTTTCGTAGGTTTTCTTGAAGGGGTAGGAATTTTGGGGAAGGCTCCTTTCCTTGAACTTAAAGACATCTTTTCACCCCCATGGATGTCTTTAGTACCTGGAAGGACAACAGAGTGATCGTAGAAGGACATTGATTTGTGGGGAAATTGCTGGGATAAAGGGAAAAAAGTCTTCATGAGAAAAAGTATGGGTTGAGGATGGAATCTGCCAGGCAAGACCAGGGAGTCTTGGGGATATGCCACTAAAGAAGAGGAGGAGGAGAGGTTTGGGTGTGGCCCTTTCATCCTGGACACTGGACCTGGGTTAACGGCTTCTTCCTCTTTTACCTTCTTTTGATGACTGGGGCTGGTTGTTACATAACTGTGCTAGGAGTTTGTGGTTTCCTGGTCATCTTCACCGTGTCAAAATGTCCTATGGCCTTACCCCAGGCCTCCTGAACATATGCTTTTCTCTAGGACAATGAGGGGCCACAAACCCTAGGCCAGTGATGGCGAACCTATGACACGCGTGTCAGAGGTGACACGTGAACTCATATTTTTGGTTGATTTTTTTTGTTAAATGGCATTTAAATATATAAAATAAATATCAAAAATATAAGTCTTTGTTTTACTATGGTTGCAAATATCAAAAAATTTCTATATGTGACACGGCACCAGAGTTAAGTTAGGATTTTTTGAAAATGCTGACACGCTGAGTTCAAAAGGTTCGCCATCACTGTCCTAGGCCAATGGTTCTCAACCTTCTGGCCCTTTAAATACAGTTCCTCATGTTGTGACCCAACCATAAAATGATTTTCGTTGCTACTTCATAACTGTAATGTTGCTAATGCTATGAATTGTAATGTAAATATCTGATATGCAGGATGGTCTTAGGTGACCTCTGTGAAAGGGTTGTTCGACCGCCAAAGGGGCCGCGACCCACAGGTTGAGAACCGCTGCCCTAGGCTTTAATTAATCAGGAAGCCTCTCCACCAGTTAATGGTAGCTCTGGGAGAGAAACTTAGACATCATACAGCACCACCCTGACACTTCCATGGGGAGGGTGGGGCGGCCGAGATGCTTTGGTAGAGAAAGGGGGCATTGCTTTGGCACTCCTAGGCCTTCTCAAACTTACTGACCCCATGTTCAGTTCTGATGGGTCACATGGTAGGGAGATGATGCTTCCTCCAAACGTTTCCCTAGGCCACCCATTTCAGTGGTTCATTGTTCGTTCTCATCCTTCACCACTAGCTAGTTTTCATAAGATTTACCTAACATCTTTTCAAGGTAATGTGACTGTCTCTCTGGAGATGTGATTCACCCTGCTTCCCTAGTACAGGTCGCTCTTATGCACCTTGAAACCATTCACTTCTTGGCTACTGCCAGAGAACTGTCCCATCTCGACCCCTTTCCCACGGTCCCCGTGGCTCTCCCCAGCTTTCTGCTTTAAGGCTGGAATCACTGCCTTTGGCTGTCTTTAACGAATAGAGTTGCTCAACTGGTTATCTTAGCTTTGTTTAAAATCTTGGGGGTGATCATAGTAGGTATAGTATCTAGATTTGGGGCTTAACAGTATAAGGTGAATGAGGCAGGAATTTAAATTCCCAAAGTTGGGCTTCCTGTTTGTATGTTGCAAACCACATCCCCACCAGCTCCACCTCCGCAGGGAACTCGGGTAGTCAGACCCTTGGTCGGAGGATTGCAGACCCAGGTTCTGAGGACAGGAGGTCCAGGCCCGGTCAAAGTATGGATCAGAGGCAGGGCTACAGGACCCTACAGAATCCATCTCAGCCCCTGCCATCAGGCTTTGGAATTGCTGGGCTTGGTACCGGATGTGAGGTACACCGACTTCCTGCAGAGGACTCAGGGCAGTGAGGCCTTGTTCTGAGGAGTCCGGCCTTGGGTCAACATAGGGAGGATCCCAGGACCTGCCAGGGCTCAAGGTGAGGAACATGAGGGAGGGTGGGACCCTGGACCCTAGAACAGAATCATCCCACCCAGGGCGGGATGACGACAACAGGCAATTTCTGCATCTGGGTCTCAGAGACTTGGGGGCTTTGGTATAGGGAGCAGGACCTCAGATACTCAGAGAACCGGCCCAAGTTCTGCCAGAGTCAACATTAGGATGTAACAACCCTGAATCATGTAACAGAGGGGACGCCACAGAAGCCCACCCTTGCTGTCAGCCCTGGGAATCCCCAGGGCGGGATGACCACATGTAGTGTTTCCTGACTTCCACAAAGGGGTCTGAGAGATCCTGGGAATGTGGTATCAGGAAAAGGGCCTCTGGTTCACAGAGGGGAGGGCCCAGGTCCTGTTGGAGTCAACCGCCGAGTCAGCGGGCTGCCCAGGCTGGAGGCTAATGACTTTGCCGCACCCGCCTCGGCTCCCCGCCCTCCCCTCCCCGCCTGGTGTTCGGTTGAGCCTTTGGTCGTTTTGGACTTTACGGACCCTGGCTCTTTATATATATAGACTAGAGGCCCGGTGCACAAAAATTTGTGCACTGTGGGGGGGAGGGGGTGGTTGGGGAGCTCTCCCCATCAGGCACAGAGCAGGGCTGATCAGGGGGTTGGGGCGCCTTCCCCTGTCCCGAACAGAGCAGGGCAGATAGGGAGGTTGTGGCCCTGCCCCCTGTCACACGCCGAGCCGCAGGGCGACCAGGAGGTTTGGGCGCTGCCCCCTGTCATGCTTATCCCGGTGCCAGGCGGCCTCGTGGCTCTGCCGATCCCGGTGCTGGGCGGCATATTACCCTTTTGCTATATAGGATAGAGGCCTGGTGCATGGGGGGGGGCCAGCTGGTTTGCCCTGAAGGGTGTCCTGGATCAGGGTGGGGGTCCCCACTGGGGTGCCTGGCCAGTCTGGGTGAGGGGCTGAGGGCTGTTTTCAGGTTGGTGGGTGACTGAAGCTCCCAAATGCTCCTTTTTTTCTTTTTTTATTCTGGGCCAGCTTTAGCTCTGGTTCTAGCTCGAGGCTTCTGCTGCCGAAAGCAGGTATCTGGTTTGTTTTGGTTCTATAATCGAAACACTGTATCAACTCCAGCTCTGAGATCCCTGCGGGCTGAAAGCAGGTTTCTGGGGTTTTGTTTAGCTTCTATATTTGTAACAATGTTTCAAACTGCAGGCTCAGAGGCCGGCAAGGCAGGCGGGGAACGTTGGTTTCCTCTGTCACTGAAGCAAGCAAGCCTCATGTTAACTTCAAGTTGCCTGGCTGCCGGCCGCCATCTTGGCCGGCAGTTAATTTGCATATCGCCCTGATTAGCCATTGGGAAGGGTAGCGGACGTATGCTAATTACCATGTTTCTCTTTTATTAGATAGGATAGTTTTCAACTCCTTTGGGTAAATAGCAGGGAGAGTGACTGCTGGGTCACACGAGTCTGTTCAGTTTGGTTAGAGACCACCCAGCTGTCTTCCCAAGTGGCCGCGCCCCTGCCTTCCCCCCAGCAGTGAAGGGGAGCTCCCGCTGCCCCGCGTCCTCGCCGGCACTTGGTGGTGTCCGTGTCTGGGTGTTGGCCATTCTGATAGGTGGCAAGTGGAATCTCATTGTTTAATTTCCATTTCCCTGATGATGTAGGATGTGGAGCATTTTCTCATTTGCTTTTTTACTGTGTATGTCATCTTTGGTGAGGTTCTAGCAAGGTGTTTGCCCATTCCTTACCCAGTTGTCCATATTCTTATCGTTGAGTATTGGTTTTTTGTGTTCTGGATAACAGCCGTGTATCTTATGTGTCTTGGGCACATTTTCTCTCCTGTCTGTGGCTGCTCTTCTCAATCCCTTGGCCCTCTCTGCTGCTTACTGGCTCTGTGGTGTTCAGAAAGCCACTTAAACCCTGTGAGCCTGCGTGTCCTACTGCACTGAGGGGGCAAGAAAAAGAACACTTTTGGAAACTTAAATATGATAAAATCAATGTGAAGAGCTTGGCACAGGACTTTACCTTCATCATTGTTGCTATTTGGTCATGAAGGCTTCAGGGCTTATTCTCAATTCCTCTTTAAGAGGCAAGAGTAAACCTCGTATTCCGTTCTGGGAGTGGAATTGACATGGAACACTCTCACCTCTGCTGTTGGCACTGCCAACACCATTACTACCTCCAACTCCACCTTTACCTCCACCTCTAACACCAAATCACCTCCACCTCCATCACTGCCTCTATTACGACCTCCACCTCATCACCACCTCCACTTCCATCACCACCTCCACCTCATCACCACCTCCACTTTCATCACCACCTGCACGTCCACCTCCACCTCCATCACCACGTCTACCTCCACCTCCACCTTCATTTCCACCTCCACCTCCACCTTCCATCCATCACTACTTCCACCTCTGCCTCCGCCTCCACTACTATCTACATCACCACCTCCACCTCCACCTCCATCACCAGGTCCACCTCCACCTCCACCTCCACCTCCACCACCACCTCCACCTCTACCTCCACCTCCACCTCCATCACCACTTCCACCTCCACCTCCACCTCCATCACCACCTACCTCTCTACCTCCACCTCCACCTCCATCACCACTTCCACCTCCACCTCCATCACCACTTCCACCTCCACCTCCATCACCACCTTCACCTCCACCTTCACCTCCACTTCTATCACCATCCCCACCTCCATTACCACCTCCACCTCCATTACCACCTCCACCTCCATCACCACCTCTCCTCCATCACTACTTCCACTTCCGCCTCCGCCTCCACTACCACCTCTGCCCCCACTGCCATCGCCGCCTCCTCCGCTACCTCCATCACCATGACCTCCACCACCACTGTCACAACTATAACTGCATTCAACTAATATTTCTGGAACACCCGCAGTTACCCCAGCCCTATTCCAGTAGCTTGGATCCAATCAGATCTCATCAGCACCCCTCCCATCACAGTCACCGTTTCCTGTCTTGGTGGCTGGGAAACAATGTGGTCGGGAGGCCAGAGAATCCTGACAGCTGCAGGCACTGGATTCCTCCGCGAAGGGTCTCAGGGAGACTCCAAGGGACAAGACAAGGCTCTTTTGCTCACAATCCCCCCTTCACTCCACGCAGCGTCAGGTGTGCTCTGCTCCCCCCACACCTGCTTTTCCCAGGCAGACCTGTTGTAGGTGTGGAGCCCTCTGTGTGCCAGGAGGACTTGAAGCTTATGACACTGTTTGCCCCGGGCTCAGTGCCCAGGAGCCTGCGTTTTCACAAGGGTCTCAGGGTGGGTGCCCTCCTGGTGGCTTTGCTCCCAGGTCTAGCCAGTGGCCAAATGAAGCTGTCCTTTCCCCTCCCTGTGCCCCTGCAGACACACCAAGATGAAGACAGCTACCAACATTTACATCTTTAACCTGGCCCTGGCAGACACCTTGGTGCTGCTGACACTGCCCTTCCAGGGCACAGACGTGCTCCTGGGCTTCTGGCCATTTGGGAATGCCCTGTGCAAGATTGTCATTGCCATCGACTATTACAACATGTTCACCAGCACCTTCACGCTGACCGCCATGAGCGTGGACCGTTATGTAGCCATCTGCCACCCCATCCGTGCCCTCGATGTCCGGACGTCCAGCAAGGCCCAGGCTGTCAATGTGGCCATCTGGGCCCTGGCCTCTGTCGTCGGCATCCCGGTGGCCATCATGGGCTCAGCACAGGTCGAGGATGAAGGTCAGTCAGTGGTCCCTCCTCCCCAGGGCCATGCTCCCTGGCTCCACCTGACCCTGCTTCTCTCTCCACAGAGATCGAGTGTCTGGTGGAGATCCCTGCCCCGCAGGACTACTGGGGCCCCCTGTTTGCTGTCTGCATCTTCCTCTTCTCCTTCATCATCCCCGTGCTCATCATCTCCATCTGCTACAGCCTCATGATCCAGCGGCTGCGTGGTGTCCGCCTGCTCTCAGGCTCCCGAGAGAAGGACCGGAACCTGCGGCGCATCACGCGGCTGGTGCTGGTGGTGGTGGCAGTGTTTGTGGGCTGCTGGACACCTGTCCAGGTCTTCGTGCTGGTCCAAGGACTGGGAGTTCAGCCGGGCAGTGAGACGGCGGTAGCCATCCTACGTTTCTGCACAGCCCTCGGCTACGTCAACAGCTGCCTCAACCCCATCCTCTACGCCTTCCTAGATGAGAACTTCAAGGCCTGCTTCCGCAAGTTCTGCTGCACATCTGCACTGCGCCGGGAGGGGCCGGGGTCTGACCGTGTGCGCAGCATGGCCAAGGATGTGGCCCTTGCCCGCAAGACCTCAGAGATGGTGCCGAGGCCTGCATGACTAGGCGTGGACCTGCCCATGGTGCCCGTCAGCCCGCAGAGCCCGTCAACACCCAACACGGAGCTCACCCAGGTCACTGCTCTCTAGGCTGATGCACAACCTGACCCCTGAGTCTCACCAGACTCTGGGAGCTTCTCTGTGACCCCAAGGGCCTGATGACATCATGGGACCCATTGCTTAGGGCTGCCCCGTGGCCCCAGTCACACTAATCTGGGGGTGTGTGTGAACTCACCAATGAGTGAGCCTGGCCAGACCTCATGGACACACCCACGATTCATGGGACTCCAGGCCTCCCCGCTACTGCACCCGCGGGCCCCGGGTGGGCACATCTGGAGGCGGAACACATCTGGTGTGCAACCCGAGGGCCTGTGATGTGTGTGGGCTGCGTGAGGGCAGTGGGACTGGCCCAGAGCTGGGAGCTGCTGACGTGGACTTACCCGAGTGCCACTGGTGCCGCCTGCGAGTCCCCCACATCCACGTCCCTCCAGCCCTCAAGGAGCCTTTCCCTTCAGACGCTCAGTGAACTCATGCGCTGCAGCTGCGGGGCCACGTGTGCAGAGCTGGCTTGGGCTGCAGGGCGGGCAGGGCCACCGCAGGCTGCTCTGTCCGTCATTCGTGAAGTGGCCCTGTGTACCTGGTCTTGACTGCTTGATGCTGAGGGCCCCTGCCTGGGGCCCCTGTGCCCTCCTGGGGCTCTCTCCCTCACAGTCTCTCCTTTTCTTGAAATCAGATGTCCCCAGCTGTGCTGCTGGCAGGACCCTGTGCCCTCCTTGGGTCTGGGTGGCCTTGAAAGAGTGGCAGTTAGGATGGGTTTTGCTCTGCACTGGCAGTGACTGACCTATTGCCTCATTTCCAAGCCTCCGGTGTCTATGGGGAGGCCTGAACTTTTGGTGCCAAACCAGAGGGTAGTTTCACCTTGGGAGCTGGTGAGAGGTGGGGCTTGGCAGGGCCTGCTTGAGTGATGCTGTGAGAACCGTCTGGGCTGTGGGGCACCGGTAGGGGTGTCTCCCTAGTGTGGTCACCAGAGAAGCCCCCACCTGCCCCAGCCTGAAGATGGAAGCTGGAGCTTGGTGACTTTGCAAATAGCCCTGCAACATTGAAAAGATGATTTTGCCTCCACCTGTGAGCTGAGCTGCAGCCCTGGGCCCGGTGACTTAAGCCCCTGGGAAGCAAGGACCTGCGACTGGCTGCGGCACCCTGGCCCTTGAGGCTGAGCGCTTTCTTGCTGAGACAGAGACTCATGAACTTGTGCCTGTGCCCCCTGTGCCCGTGTACTTACACATGTGCCAAGTGAGCCCTGCCTGCGACCCGCCCGAGCCTCTCCTGCCCCTCCCTCTAGGCCCACTCCTCCTGGTGGCGTTTCTGACTCCTGCAGGGTGGGCTGTTGGGGTAACTTCTCTGGGATTAGCATGTGTGGTCCTCCCACTGGCTTTGAGCTCCTCACCAGTCCTCCCCGCCCCCCCTGCCCCGCTCCAATGTTGGGAAGGGGTGCGACTAGTTCATGTGTTGGGGCTGTTACCTTTTATTCAGGACAAATAGTTTCTCCATGAACAACAGCCTGCTTCTCTCTCTCTCCTGCAGTGGGAGGTTCCCTGGGGATCCAGTGTGTGGGGTGGGCTCCTCCCACATGGGTATGGCTTCTCAGCACCCCAGCCCTGCTCTCCTTCCTGGAGCAGCTCTGAGGGGTGTGAGGGTGACCATGGGCTGAAGTGCTTGGTCAAGGCCAGCGGGCCAAGGTGCAGTTTTACACGTTTCAATGACCGGCACTCTGCTCTTAAAATAAACATTTAGCATCAAGGGAAAGTGTGGGAGGAACAGGCAGTTAGGCAAAGGGCACTTGAGTGGTGTGTCCACAGGCTGTGTGTCCAGGGCGACTCCACAGAGACTCCACTGACCAGCAGGGAGCACTGGGCCAGGCAGGCGTGAGGGGTGGGCAGTGCCAGGGGATCTCCAAAGTGGGCCATCCCCCCCAGCTATCCAGGGCTGAGCCCTGTCTGCACTCCTGGCCCTACCTCCAACCCTGATCCCCCAGGCTCCACCCACCCCTACCTCCCCCCACATTCAATCGACAGCTCTCCCACCTTCAATCCTTGTCCCACCCCCTTCCCCATTATAGTTCTGATCTCCCCACATTCACCTCCATCTCAAGCCCCACCCCCTAGCCCCCCAAACCGCCTGTCTCCAGGCTGCAGCCCCAGCCCCTGGTCTGGTCTCTGGGCTCCTCTAAGTGCCCCTTTCTCAGTTGAGCCCAAAGGTTGACCCTCCCCTTCGGGGCTGTGGGGGTGGCCCAGCCTTGGGAAAGGGAGCTGTGGACCCACCCACTTGGAGCTTGCCCGTCAGGGCTGCTGTGGCTCTGGTATGCCTTGCCAAGGGGTGAGCCGGGTGTTGCTGACTGGGGTCTGGGCAATGGCTGTGGTATTTGGGGACCAGAAGGGGAGGGCCGGCTTCTCCCAGGGACCAGGAGCCCAGAGCATGGGCACCGTCCCTGTCCGTGCCTATGCCCATCTCAGGGAGTCACTGTGGAGGTGGGAGACCAGCATCTGTAGGGAGATGGCATTCTCCTTCCGGGCCAGCAACGCCCTGGGGTAGGAATCTGGAGAGGGTTTACCTGCCCCTGCATCAGGGCTGGCCCGAGGCTCCCAGGTCCTGGGTCTCCCTGCTGTTGGGTATGGGGGGGGCGGGGTCCATGTGCCTTGGCTGTGTCTGACCACCTGGTCCCCGTCCTGGGGGATGTGCTCTCCTGTGGAGCTAGGGCAGGTCCTGAGTGACAGAGGGAGAGGCTGGTGGGCACCGCTCTGCTGTGGCTAGAGGGCAGCTGGGGGGGGTGGGGGGCGGGGGGGAGTCACACCCGGGACCCCTCCCCCGCACTCCTGCTTCACTGCCTCTGCCTGTTCACTCCCCATCTGTGCTCACACTACCTCTGTCCTTCACCTCACAACTGCTCTCTTGGCGTCTTGGGGTCTCGGGGCCTCCCCTCCAGGACCTGGGGGGCACAGGATGTGAGAATCACGCTGTTGCCTCAGGTGTGACTGTGGCGCAAGAGGGAGAGGGCAGAGAGTGGGTGTCAGTGGCGGTTAAAAAAGTGTCCACAGCCCGCAGGTGGGCCAGCCTTAGTGATGAGCTTCCAGTGGAGAGAATGGGGCTCCTCCTGGCCCTCTTCATTGCTGGCCCTGGGGAACCTTGCCGTTGTGCCGCCCAAGCAGCCCTGGGAGGGCATCTGGACTGGAGCCTCCGGAAGCTGCTCTCAGGTTCCGGACCCAAAGGCACCCAGGCAGGCGCCCCTGGGAGGCACTGCTGTGCCAGGCAGCGCCGTAAAGCGTCTCAGTCTTCGGTTTCACAGGCCTAACAGTTAGGGTGCGCCCGACTGGAGTCTGTTAGTGCACAAGCAATGCCCAACCAGCGATGTCCAGGCCTCACCGACAAACACTGCAAGCCCGGGAATTCAGTCACTGTCGAAGCCTTCAGTGACTTGCCTCGTTTTGCTCGACCCACCGCGTAGAGCGAGCTCCCGGAGGCTGCACACAGCAGTGTCCTGCCGCAGGAGGGACCGTGTTGTCTCCGGCTGAGAGAGGGCGTGGGCCTGAGCTCTTCGGGACTCAGACATGCCAGGACCATGTGACCCAGGAAGCTGAAGGACAAGTTGGGTGAGGAGTCAATCCTGCACCCCAGGGGCCACCTCAGAGGATGGCAAATAGTGGGTCCTGAGTACCAGCTGGACGGACTGCGGGGACCGTGGCATGAGGACCACAGGCACCTGTGCACCTGGGGGAGCAGGGTCACTGGGAGGTGCTGGGCGACGCAGAACAGTCAGGCTGTGCCCGTGTGGAGCAGCTGGGAGCACAGCGCCAGGCCACCGCGTGGTCCTCAGGGACTGCCCCCTTCCACCTGGGAGACGCTCTGAGCAGCCTGGAGGCCGTGTCCCCACCTGACCTGGTGCTGCCGAGGCCCCAGGCCACACCTGGGAGGAGAGGGTCAGATGCCAGCCTGGCCAAATGGCCGATGCCCCGTCTGGACTGTGGGGCCCAAAGGGCCACAGGCTGCTGCTGGGAGGGCTCCCAGGTGCGTGGCCACGGCAGGAGGGCTCGGGTGCCAGAGCCACAGTGGGAGCGGAGGGAGCATGGGCACGTGAGAGTGTGTTTTGTGGCCTCAATTTGAAGTGCATGATGGTTGCTGATGGAGGGAGGCATGCTCAGCCTGGGACCTCACCCTGGACCCTGCTGCGCCCCGGCCTCCGCAGGGGAGCTGCCCCGGCCCCGCCCCGGCCCTGTGCCCGCGGACTCCCTGCCGGTCTGTGTGACGCAGCCTGGTGCTGTCCCACGGTGCGGCAGGCCCGGGCTGAGCAGGGTCTCCCCTCTGTCCAGGGCTCATGAGATGGGGTGCTCTTGCTGCCACCTCGCAGCTGCTGGGCGAGGGTGGGGTGGGCTCTGCTCCGAGTCCTGCTGGTGGCTCTGTCTGAGGGACTGAGACAGAGAAGTGAGTGATGACCAGGGTCCAGGAACCCACTTTTCCCGGCCCCTTTCATCACGCGTCCGGTGAGACACGTCTCTGTCCTCCCTGCCTCAGCCTCCTGGCCGGGGTCTGGGACCCCCTGTGGGCTGAGAGGCTGGCACACAGTGGAAGCAGTTTTCTGCAGGAGAGGAAGACCTGGCAGAAGCAAGTTTCAGTCTTGGGGTTACCATAGCGATGCAGGCCTCCCACATAGATGTGGGCGTGGTGTCCGTGCCTGTGCCGGTGTGTGTGGAACCACAGGGCATCGCAGGGCTGGCACTGACACAGGTCAGAGCTCCACTGCCGTGCCTGGGACCTCAGTCTCCATCAAGGTCCAAAATGCGGTCTGCACAGGGTGTGGGTGGGCCTTGGCCTGGCCTCCTGGTGGGTCCTGCAGCGTCTGTGGGGACAGTCCCGAGTCCTGGGCCCGTGGCCACCATTGCTTTTGGTGCCTGGGAAGGACAGAGGTTTGAACCTAGACTGGCACCCCCACCCACCCAATTTTGGCCTCAGTGTGTCATCAAGCCGTGACATCAGCCGGTAACAGAGAGATGGGCCTGCAGCCTGGGGCGCCGCCTGCACTGTGAGCTCCTCTGTACGAATGTGGAGTCAGCAGTGCTGGCACCGTGTGACAGGTCAGGGGTCAGGTGCCAGGTGGGGCCAGGCCACCTTGGGAACGGAGTCCGGTCAGTGTGGGAGACCCTGGTCAGCAGGGGCTGTGGCACCAGGAGGTGGCCACTGGCTGGAAGTGAGCCTATATTGCGCAGGCAGGGCCTCCGGGCCCTCTTCCAGGAGGCCCTGTGGATCAGTTCTGTCCAGCTGGAGCAGCTCTTGCCCCAGGGGGAGAGATAGCAGGGTCCCCTCCTGCCTCCCGCCTCCTGCCTCCGCCGCACGGTTCTGCACAACACAGCCCAAGCCTGACTCCCAGTGGCCAGTTCTGAGCACTGCAGCAGGGAGGCCGGAGAGTTGGCCTAGCAGGTGACTGGGGGGCCAGGCCTAGCGCCGCTTCCTGAAGAATAACCTGGAAACACCCAAAAGAGCTGTAGGTCGTGGCTTGTGGACTTGCTGGTCTGTGGGCTCTGAGGGCTCTGGATTTGATGTTTGTAACTCTGGAGGCTTGTCTGTGATGGGCCTGCCCCAATGGGAGTCAGGGCAAGGTGGCCTCTGGGGTGAGTAGGGGGGCGGGGAGGTGAGGAACAGGGGAGGGAGGGAGAGAGGCCGCTGGGAGAACTGTGAGCATTTTTGGGAGGGGGAGGCCTGAAGGCAGGAGGCTGCACTGGGAGGGGCTGCAGTGGGACTCTAGCTGGGGGGTTGGGGGGGCTCAGAGCACTTTGGACAGAGGAGCAACATGGCCATGTTTGTGTATCCAAATAGTCATTCTGGCTGCTGGATGGAAGGTGGACAGAAGCACCGAGGCTGCAGCAGGGGGTCAGTGGGGCCTGGAGCCAGGGACCCAGCCTGGTGGGGGAGGGCACTAGCAGAGAATGTGGGGCCAGCTGGTACGTGGTGGTGAGTTGGGGAGCAGTTATGGATGCCAGCCTTCCTGAGGCAGAAGGTGGTTGGAGCCTGGATGATGTGGTGATGGGGGTCTGTGGGGGGCTCAATAGTTCTCAAGGCGTCAGACTAGCCTGGGCCCCTGGGAAGGCCTCAGCCATCTCCCTGACCAGCGAGGCAGGCAGTGTGGGGTCAAACCCCACACCTCGAAATAGCAGAGGAGAGGGTCTGGAACCTTTTGAGGACGGAGAGGTGCTGGGCAGTGGGCGTTGCCTGGAGACCAGGGCATATGGATGAGGCGGGAGCCCAGGGAGCCCAGGGTGAGGCCCGAGGAGCTTTGGAGACCTGAGAGCTGTCATCCTGGAGGGGGCGCCTCTGGGCCGGGCACACACGTGTGTGTAGTGTGTGCATGCGCACATGCAGGCGTGCTGTGTGGATGCCGGTGCCTGCGTGCACCTGTGCATGTGCGCTGGGCTGATCTTCTCTGCTCCTCTTGTTTCTCCTTCAGGCCATTCTTGGCAGCCAGAGCGAGTTTCCTAACACCCATCAGGGTCATGTCATTTTTCTCTCGAAAAGCCTTAAAAAAACTCATTTCAATATGGATGAATGAAATGACGTGGTCACGGCTGGGGTTGACTCAAGGTGACCCTGTGGCTGTGGGCAAGTGCAGACAGCCAGGGTAGCCAGAGCCATCTTTGCTGGGCCCAGGGGTGCCCATGGCACCTGGGCTCTCTCTACCTGTGTGTATGTTAGAAATTCTGTCAGAATAAATTGCAAAAGACTTTGCATGTGAAAAAAAAAATTAACTTGGTGTCCTGTTGGCTTGCCCTTCCAGATTTCCTGTCTTTCATTATTTTTGAACTATTTTAATGCTCTGCTTGCAGAAAATGGATAGTAATGCAAACAATTCTTCACAGAAATGCAAATCAGTTTTGTCCGGTGGAAAGCAGTTGAAGACTGCCTTTGGGTCTCGACTAGCTCTGCACCTACTGACAAAGGGTTTCAGGACTCCTGGCTGCCCGCGTGTCTCTTGTGGTCCCATTCTCCTGGGACCTGGGCTGTGACAGTCCTGCTTTCTTCATTAACCAGTGCGGTGGTTGAATTGTAGCTCCCAAAAGACATGTTGAAGTCCTAACCCAGGACCTGTCGTGGGACCTTGCTTGGAAGTCAGGTCTTTGCAGGTACGGTTACTGATGGTGAGGTCGCACTGGAGTCCTCATAAGAAGCAGGAGATCTGGGCCCGACACCGATGACAGAGGAAGAACAGCAGGCTGATGCGGGGCGATGAGGACTCCTGGGCCCGGAGCTGGAAGGCTTGTCCCCTAGAGCCTTGGAGGGAGCACGACCTGCCCACATCTGTGTGTTTTTTTTTAAAATATTTCTTTATTGATTTCAGAGAGGAAGGGAGAGGGAGAGATAGAAACATCAATGATGAGAGAGACTCATCGATTGGCTGCCCCCTGCAGGTCCCCCACTGGGGATCAAGCCCACAACCCAGGCATGTGCCCTTGACCGGAATCGAACCTGGGACCCTTCAGTCCACAGGCTGACGCTCTATCCACTGAGCCAAACCGGTTAGGGCATTTAAAATTTTTTTTTTACTTCTTTTGTTGTTAATCCTCACCTGAGGATATTTTTCCATTGATTTCCAGAGAAAGTGGAAGGGAGAGGTAGAAACAGAGATAGGGAAACGTCGATGTGAGAGAGACACATCAATTGGTTGCCTCCCACACGCACCCTGACCAGGGTCGGGATGGAGCCTGCAACCAAGGTACATGCCCTTGACTGGAATCGAACCCAGGACCTT
Organism: Myotis davidii; assembly: GCF_000327345.1. Lineage (NCBI taxonomy): Eukaryota > Metazoa > Chordata > Mammalia > Chiroptera > Vespertilionidae > Myotis > Myotis davidii. The sequence goes on along the minus strand of NW_006294993.1, from coordinate 118,664 downwards.
TCAGTCAGCAGACCGACGCTCTATCCACTGAGCCAAAACAGCTAGAGCACCTGCCCACATCTGGATTTGGAGTTCTGCCGTCCGGGCTGTGAGAGAGGAAATCTCGGATAGTTTTTAAGCCACCAGGTGTCACACAGTGCATGGGAGGGATGGGGAGGGGGCCTCTCAGGTGGGCCTGGCTGGAGGGTAGGTCTTGGAGGGGAGTTTGGACTTTTTCCTAAAGGCAGCAGGTGGCTTTTGAGCAGCCACCACCAGCTAAATAACAGCTCATCAGAAAATGCTGAGATACATTTTTGAAGGTAAATGGGGCCCTGTGTCAAAGGTTGTGCGAATCCCTCTCCAGGTCATGGGAGGGCTGCACTGGGTGTTGAGGGCAGAGCGTTCCCAGTGTGTCCTGGACTGTCGACACCATCTAGTCCACAGGTGGCAGGGGAGCTGTGTTCTGGGGGCCCTGGGTCCAGGTGAGTGCACTGTTTGTGGGCAGGTCACAGGGTGGGTGTCCCAGGACAGAGGCCTGTAGTGTGGACACAGAGGGAAGGTGCACGAGGTGCAGAGCCGGCCTCAGAGTGGACAGTGGGCCATCCGGCAGCACCATGCTGCGCAGTGGGGCGCGGAGGCGTCTGGCTGAGCCTGGTCTCTGGGCAGGGCAGGATGAGGGCCTGGGAGCCAGGAGGGGTGCGGTGGCGGTCCATCCTCTCCCACATGCCTACTCTGGCTCCACTCTCACTCTGTGGGGCCCGTCCTCTTGTCTCTGTCCTCGGGGAGTCCCGGGGACTGGGTGGGTCAGGCCGCACTTCTCTCCGGGTCCTCGATCATGGTCCGCAGCCACAGCCACATTGGCAGGAGCCTGAGCAGCCCCTCCAGTGGCCCCCGGGGACCCTGTTAACGCCCAGCCCCCCAGGCCCAGGCGGGTGGGAAGGGGCTGCCACTAGGGCTTGTCTCTGACTGAAGCACAGTCACACGGACATTCAGAGACCAGTGTGTGTCCCATGGACTCTCCCCACGGCCCCGGGGGGCCTTCAGGTTTTAGTAGGGTCCCCAGACTGTGTCGCCTCCCTCACCCACCAGAGGGAGGCAGCATCTTCTCACATTTGCCTACTGGGACAGCTGCAGGGCTTCTTGGGGGCCACCTGTGGGGTGCTGAGACTTCCTGGGGGCCAGTGATACCCCCATGGGAAGGGCTGACACAGAAGGAAGAGGCAACCTGTTGCTCCCAGCCCCCGACCCCAAGCACTGAGAACCCCCTGGTGGGCCCCATCCCAGGCCCCAGGGTCAGAACCTCTGGATTGGCAACAGAAGCAGGAATTCAAACATGCTTATTTAAGTATTTTAATATATTTTGTTTTTCCTTTTGGGGGAGGGGCAATAGGTCATACATGCAGAGCAGAGTCAAACAGGAAGGGGATGGGCCTGTGAAAAGGAAACATCTGTCCCTGTTGTCCCCATCGCCTGCCATCTGCCTTGGGGGACCCCCCGGGCTGTGAGCACGCTGGCCTCTCTCCACGCAGCTCATACCCCTATCCACGGACGGGTGGGTTGTCTCCCTCCTTTTTTGCACAGATGATGGTATCAGTGATGTCCTTGAGTGTGTGCACTTCCCAGTGGTGAGTGTGCAGTGACTGTGGCCTCGCGAGCTCATCCCATACTGGCCCACAGCAGTGGGCGGAGTGTTTTGTCCCCAACACCCTTCAACATGTCTGTGTTAGGAAACCTTTGCATCTTTGAGAATCTAAGTCAGCGGTTCTCACCCTGTGGGTCGCGACCCCTTTGGCGGTCGAACGACCCTTTCACAGGGGTCGCCAAGACCATCCTGCATATCAGATATTTACATGATGATTCATAACAGTAGCAACATTACAGTTATGAAGTAGCAACGAAAATAATTTTATGGTTGGGTCACATGAGGAACTGTATTTAAAGGGCCAGAAGGTTGAGAACCACTGACTAAGTGTTAAAAGAGAAACTCTGCATCTTAAAATTAGTGTCTCCTACCGTGAGTCAGATGGAACGACTTTTGACCCATGTTTTTTATTGAGTTGTTGGACTTTGCCTTAGTTATTTGTACAGACTCTTTCCATAGGAAGGCTTTATCCCTGAAAATTTATCCTTGTTTGTTATTTAGCTCTTGTCTTTGTTTAAAGTAGTTTTGCCATGTAGAAATTTTTTATTATGTAAGGTAATTAATCTTTATGGTGTGGGCTTTGTGAGCTCATAATATTGTCCTTATGTTTTCTTCTAGTACTTTATGGTTATTTTAAATGCTTTTTTCTTTGATCAACTTAGGATTTATCTATATATATATAAATGGCTAAGTGTCCATCTGACCAGTAGCTATGATGTGCACTGACCACTAAGGGGCAGATGCTCAATGCAGGAGCTGCTATGACGTGCACTGGCCATTCTATATAATAAAAGGCTAATATGTAAATTGTCCCCATGGGCAGGAGTTCCACTGACCGGGAGTTAGATGTGCGCTGGCCACCAGAGGGTGGCGTGGAACATGGCAGGCATTGGTGATGCAGTGCTGTCAGTGGATGACTGTGTAGGTGCTGCCAGCCCTGATGGGCCCGATGAGAGCGGGACTGCGGTGGGATGGCAAAGCAGGTGAGCGGGTGGCACCAGGCCAAGGCGGTGTGAGTGGGGGCCCTGATCACCTTGCCAGTTGCCCCAGAAATCAGCTCTGATTGATGGCCAGGCCTAGGGACCCCACCCATGCACAAATTTCATGCACTGGGCCTCTAGTTTAAAAATAAACAGCACCACCCACCTGGGGCCAACAAACCAACACTCAGCTTCCCCCAAGTGGAACACAGGCCCCACCACCACCCTGGATAAAAATATAAATGTTTTTCTTTACTTTTGTTCTTTTTCAGAAGGAACACATACTTAAGTGAGAAGTATAACCCGACATTCTATTTCAGTTATTCCAAAAGAGTGGTCCATTCCATGGATAACTTTATTTGGGCTACCTGGTTTAATATTAACCATCTGTATGATTAAAGATTAGCTAGGTTCAAATTGATGTTTCTACCAGCTCTTTTTGAGGTCAATAATGAGAAGTTGGGGTGCTGCACAGGGCTGGAGAAAGTTTAGCTAAATCAAAAAGCAGGTCTAATTAAGCAAGTTTATTCTATATCTGTAAAAGGCTAAGTTGACTTGCACATGCACGATACATATAAAGCTCTCGCTGGCGCCAATCGCATGCATGTGTTTCGATTCGTCATTGTCAATTGTAAATTTAGTTGACATTTCTATTATAGAGAAAGGGTGAATAGCGATATTAAAATATTTCTTCTAATTAACTTCCTTTCAATGTGCATGAATGCATGCACCAGGCCACTAGTTTTGGTATAAGATCCAAGTCAGCCCTGGTCAGTGTTTCCCAGCAGTTAGAGCATCAGCCATACACAGAAGGATTGTGGGTTTGATTTCCGGTCAAGGGCACATACCTGGGTTGTGCTGGCTAGGGCATGTGCAGGAGGCAACCAGTTGATGTGTCTCTCTCACATCAATTCCTCTTTTCCTCCCCCTCTCCCCCTCTCTCCCTCTCTCCCTCCCTCCCTTTCACTCTTTCTGAAAAGCAATGGAAAAAATATCCTTGGGTGAGGATTAAAAAGGAAAAAAGATCCAAGTCAGGGATCTGTGTCAGTTTGGGAAACTGAATAAAGGGCTTCAGGTGTGTGCAGGGCACAGAGAAGCCACGAAGGGTAAGAGGAGAGGACCTGGAGAAGGCTGCCCAACAGGAGGGGAGACCAGTGGATGGGGATCCTGCAGAGAGAGGGCTGGGAGAATAAATGCCTCCTCCTGTGGGGCTCCCCCAAGACCAATCCTAACCAGAAGGTAGGCAGAATGGATGCACCTGCAGGTCCCCTCTGCTCTGGGCTGGGTGGGGAGGCTGATGGTGGACACTGAGCTGGGAATGGGAGGGAGGGAGGGCTGGGTCTGGTGAGTGACCTTGACCTGGTCTGGCCAAAGTGCAGCTTCACGAAGCCAGGTCTGTGGGGGTGGGAGTGCCAGGGAGGCCATCAGTGTGCACAGGGCCCCAGCCTCCTCCCAAAGAGGGCCCATGAACGAGAGCACCGTGCTGCACCACCGTTCATTCATTCATTCAGCACATGTGTGTTGAGCCCTTGCCCAAAAGTTGTGATCCTCCCTGACATAAAAATTCAACCAAAAACATTAAGCCATAAATCGGTGTAACAAAGACTCAAATGATTTTTCCCAGGATGACTAGACAGACTCTTTTGAGAAAACAAAGAAGCCCAATTCTTCCTTCTTTTTTTTGGTTTGATGAGTGCATTTTATTATTATCTGCTGTTTGCTGGAAATTAGCAAATATTGAAAGCTTTTTAAAAAAAAATAATCCTTTATTGTCGAAAGTATTATACATGCTCCCTTTTTTCCCCCATTGACCCCTCCAGCCTGGGCCGTGCATATTCGCACACAAGGTTCTTGATTGGTTACCTCCCACCCGCCCACCCTCCCCGCCTTCCCTCTGAGATTCCGTGCTCTGTTCCATGCTTCCATGTCCCTGGATCCACTCCGTTCATCAGCTTATTTTGTTACTTAGATTCCACAGGAGTGAGGTCATGTGATGCTTGTCTTTCTCTGACTGACTTATTTCACTCAGCGTGACACTCTCCAGGTCCCTCCATGCTGCCTCAAAGGGTAAGAGATCCTGCTTTGTTGCAGCTGCATAGTATTCCATGGTGTAAATGTACCACAGCTTTTATCCACTCATCTACTGATGGGCACTTGGGCTGTTTGCAGATCTTAGCAATTGCAAATGGTGCTGCTGTGAGCATAGGGGTGCATACATCCTTTCTGATTGGTGAGAAGTCCAATTTTTTAAAAAATATATTTTATTGATTTTTTACAGAGAGGAAGGGAGAGAGACAGAGAGTTAGAAACATCGATGAGAGAGAAACATCGACCAGCCGCCTCCTGCACATCTCCCACTGGGGATGTGCCCGAAACCCAGGTACATGCCCTTGACTGGAATCGAACCTGGGACCCCTCAGTCTGCAGGCCGATGCTCTATCCACTGAGCCAAACCGGTTTTGGCGAGAACTCCAATTCTTAAAACAATTTTTTTGGTTGCCCAGCTTTGATGGGCACTTGCTCTGACTGTCAGAAATTCAGTGTCCAGCTGGGTGGGGTCCCTGTGGCGGGGCTTGACAGTGGGGTCGGGGCGGGGAACAGGAGTTTGGGTCCCAGGGAGACTGACCTGGGAGAGGGACTTGGCTGTTGTCCCGTAGGAGCTCCTGGTGACCACACTGTGGCTGGACAGGGGCCTCCGGGACTACTGAGATGGCCTTGAGCTGAGTTTGGGTAGCATGGGATGTGGGGTGTGGAGCAGGTGACCCCTGAGTCTGTGGCCCAGTCAGAGGAGAAGGGGGAAGAGAGGAGAGCTGCGGAATGTGCGCCTTGCGGGGCGGGGGGGGCGCGGGGGGAGGGCAGGACCCCAGGAGGCCCCGCACCCGCTTTGAGCGTGTGGCTGGGAAAGGGACAAAGGAATGTCCCTGTGGGGACAGTGGAAATGAAGGGATCATGGAGGCCTTCCGGGTGCGTGGGGCCTGGAGGACACAGGAAGCCCTGCGGGGCGGGTGGACGCTGCCTGTCTGACCCTGTGGCACCAGGGATGGCCGGCACTCTCAGTTTTATTTATTGATTGTGAGAGAGAGGAAGGGAAGAAGCCAGTTAAAGTTTAAGCTGCGTCCCTTTACCCCAAACCATGGGAGCTGTGGGCACTGAGAGCAGCTGCCGCCAGCCAGGAGTCCTGGCAAGATGTCTGGCCCGCGTGCAGGGACTTGGCGACCTGAGACCCCTCGCTGCCCTGTCCAGAGCCAAGCCCTCTGCACACCTGGGTCTTGCTGGTCCTTTGATTTCCTTTGGCAGTGCCCCGTGGGGGCACCAGTTCTCCCATTCACAGGGCTGGGCCTCTGCCCTTAGCTGCTGCGCTCCCCAAGCGGAACCAGTGGGTTTCCTCCCATCCCTTCCCATGTGACAGGTCCCTTCAAACCATTAAAGCCTTTGATGAGACCCCTGCTCAGAGCTGCTCTGTGAATGGATGCAGAATTGGAATTTAAATTAAAACGCTGTTTTTGTAATCTGGAGGCTTTGCCTGGGAAGAAATTAAAGGGACAGCTCACCCTTTTCCTCATCCTCCAGCTGGGTGGCCCTTCCTCCAACCCTGTGCTGGAGAGGAGGCTGGATGGGAGCAGCTGTCCCCACACTGGGGACTGTCCCCTCTCTGGCCCCACCAGGGACACCTGCAAGGGAGGCAGTGGCCCTGGGAACCAAGAGAACAGCATTCACTTACAAGCAGGTGCAGGCCTGCGCCCAGGAGCCCACAGCCAGAGGCCGACGTGCCTGGACTAGGGGTCAAGGGCCCAGGAAGGTTATAACTTAAGGAAAGAGGAGTTTAGCTGGACATGGACGTTTGTAAAACACACAGCTGGCAAGGGTTACTCCCCCAATGTGGGGAAATCTTTATACCTGAACAGAAAATTTACAACAACATAGAAAAAAGGGGGCCACACGGCCGTGTAGAGACGAGCTGCCCAGAGAGAGCAGAGCTGGAGAAGTGGCTTTTGGGGTCCCTGCGTGCTGCCTCCCTCGCCCCAGATGGCTGAGGTGCGTCTGGGAAAGGCACACCGCGTGCTGTTTGGCTTGGAGAACGGTCCCGTCCCAGAGGCCCTGCGGGAGCGAGCCTGGGAGGAGCCTCCTGACCACCCCGAAGTTCTGGGTTGTTGGCTGATGACTGAGCTTGAGTGTGTGGTACTTCCTGCCCCAAATTCTATGTGAAGACACCCACCCTCACTAATCACCCAGAAACACAGGAGGCCGGCACAACTGAAATCAGATTCTCCAAGTGAGTGAATAGATGTGAGCTTCATGCTGTGGCCAGAGAGCGAGCCCC
>NW_006294993.1:92312-107187 GCF_000327345.1 Myotis davidii | reverse complement strand
GAATTGGTACATTTAAATTAAAACGCTGTTTTTGTAATCTGGAGGCTTTGCCTGGGAAGAAATTAAAGGGACAGCTCACCCTTTTCCTCATCCTCCAGCTGGGTGGCCCTTCCTCCAACCCTGTGCTGGAGAGGAGGCTGGATGGGAGCAGCTGTCCCCACACTGGGGACTGTCCCCTCTCTGGCCCCACCAGGGACACCTGCAAGGGAGGCAGTGGCCCTGGGAACCAAGAGAACAGCATTCACTTACAAGCAGGTGCAGGCCTGCGCCCAGGAGCCCACAGCCAGAGGCCGACGTGCCTGGACTAGGGGTCAAGGGCCCAGGAAGGTTATAACTTAAGGAAAGAGGAGTTTAGCTGGACATGGACGTTTGTAAAACACACAGCTGGCAAGGGTTACTCCCCCAATGTGGGGAAATCTTTATACCTGAACAGAAAATTTACAACAACATAGAAAAAAGGGGGCCACACGGCCGTGTAGAGACGAGCTGCCCAGAGAGAGCAGAGCTGGAGAAGTGGCTTTTGGGGTCCCTGCGTGCTGCCTCCCTCGCCCCAGATGGCTGAGGTGCGTCTGGGAAAGGCACACCGCGTGCTGTTTGGCTTGGAGAACGGTCCCGTCCCAGAGGCCCTGCGGGAGCGAGCCTGGGAGGAGCCTCCTGACCACCCCGAAGTTCTGGGTTGTTGGCTGATGACTGAGCTTGAGTGTGTGGTACTTCCTGCCCCAAATTCTATGTGAAGACACCCACCCTCACTAATCACCCAGAAACACAGGAGGCCGGCACAACTGAAATCAGATTCTCCAAGTGAGTGAATAGATGTGAGCTTCATGCTGTGGCCAGAGAGCCACCCCCAGGAACCCTGGCGAGCCTCCCCTGGCACCAGGGCATCCATGCCACCCAGGCGACCTGTCACACTCAGCAGCAAGGAGGCGGGCTATTGGGAATGTACTTGTGACAAAAGGTGTCCTGCTTGTCCCTGGGCAGGAGCGCACAGTGCGGTTCATCCCGAGTCACGACACACAGCACTAGCGCCAGGCGGGTGGCTCTGACACGCCCTGGAAGCCATGCTGAGTGATCAAAAGCGCGTTTGTGTGATCACATTCATTCACATTAATGTGACCTGCAGAGAATGTCCGCGATGTTCTTGGATGTGAATATAGATGGCAAAATGGAAAACGTGTAGAGATGATACAAACCAATTTCAGAGGCAACGATGGATTCAGAGTGTTTATCATTGCCTATGTGTTTGGACATTTTTGTGCTTAAAAAATTGAAAAAGACAGAAAAATCAGGAGGCTGGGACAAGGAGGCTGGCCTTGGGAGCTCCCCCAGTGGTGGGGGAGGGTTCCGAGCAGGATTTTATAGGAGGAAGAGTGAGAGAGGAGGGAGCGTCTGGGGCAAAGGCTCAGGTCGGACGTGTACCTGGGCAGTACTGCAGAATCTGGGCAGGAGGTGCCCAGGGAGAGGTTGGTTCCTCCCCGCTGGTCCTGGGTCAGGACAGAGCTGGGCGTGGAGACGTGGGCTGGAGGGGGGGATGCAGTCAGTGATGCCTCATGCAGACACTGCACGAAGCAAACAGCATAAGAGCCGGGCTCAGTCACGGAGAGCTACTTCCTACAGCTCAACAACTTGATCATACCGTTAAATCTTTATTTATGGCACAGCTGCTAATTGCACCATAAACATGTTTCCATCAAGAGATTACTGTTTACTCATTTGCCAATCAGCTCATTATCTTGCTACCTCACATCCTGCTCCCAATCTTCCCACATCCCAAATCCTGCAGTTGGTCATGCCTCCCAGGGCAGCTCCTCCAGGCCCACCTGCCTCCTGGAGACTCAGCCCGCCTCTCCAGCCGCACACGCCTGCTGTGCTCTTCTGTCCCTGTGCCAGAAGAGTCGGTGCCCCTGTGACCGGTCTGACATGGTCCTGCTCTCCCTTCTCGGGCTCCCTTCACCCCAGCCCCTCAGCTTGTCCTTGGCCTCCCCACCCATCTCCCTATCTGGGTTCCCAAGGCTCATCCTTTCCGTAGCAGCACTTGTTCCTACTACTCGCTCCTGCTGTGTGTGTGTTGGCACCAGTGTGGCCCTGTCTCTCCAGGAGCGCCTTGCGGAGTGTTCAAGTAGGTCTTATATCTGTTCATGTTTGTTCCTTCACTCATTCATCCAACCTTGACCCCTCCTATGCACAGGGTGTGGCAAGAGTCCTTTTCCCAGGAGCTCTTCTCACCGCCCCCCTCGCCTCCCCAGGGTGAGCCTGAGAGGAACCCCTCTGGGTGGACAGACTTCTCACCGCACCCCGAGTGTGGACTCACACCCCCTGAGGAGGGCTGAGCCCCCTTCTGGGTGGCCTGTCTGTCGTCCTCTCCAGGCCCCTCCCTGCAGAGAAATTGGATGAGCACTTTCTGTGGGCAGAGCCTCTCCAAATATCCCTCTGAGGGCATCTCCTCCATGCTGGGAGCCAGCCAGGTGCGAGGCCAAGCCAGGAGGAGATATTTGCACAGCAGCCTCATGGGAGGAAAAGGAGAAACCATTTCCATCCCACCAGCTCCTTCAATTTTAGGTCAAACATTGTTAGAGCCACTCTGACGGGCTGGGAGTGTGCAGATGGGAGTTGCCTGATAGAAAAACTGCCCCCCTCCCCGCCCCCGACCCAAACAAAAGATCAGGTTTAATACAAGGGCCTGGAGACTTGTGGGGGGCACACGGGGGAGTAATGTGGACAGCCCCCAGGCTTGGGATCTGTGCCTTGCTTAAACTGATGTGAGTCATGAACCCTGTCCCCACTGCGGCCATGGGGATGGGGACAGCAGAGAGACCACAGATCCAGGAGCCAGTTAACGGGGCTGTGCAGTACCCATGTTCCACAGTGACATCTCTGGCCACCACTGGAACAGCACCTGGTGGACCCTGCCTGGGTTGGGGCAGGATATCCCTCTTGGTCCAGTGAGCTGCTCCTGGTTTCGGACTACCGGATGGATGCTCAGGTTGGAGGAGGAAGTTTAGGAAGGAAATCATAAACTTTGTGTTAATAGAGGGTTTAGAGGCTTGCTTTTGACGAAACAAAAACCCATGCTCATGTTTATATCTTGGGCTGGTTAAGGGTCCTTTATACCTACTCACTCCCCTTCCCAAATGTTTGCTGGCCCTTCTCTTGGGGTCCTGAAGAATCTCTGATTTTGGGGTCTCCTGGTCAGGGTGCGGGGGGCAGACCTGTCCTAACTGACTGTGGCCCCTGGTGCTGAGCCTGGGCCTGCCGCCCCGCCTGTACCCTGCCCTCGGTGGGACACGCCCTGAGCCTGAGTGTGGCCCAAACCAACCCCAGCTCCAACTCCGGCAGGGGCCTGGGCTAGGCCTGGCATCAGGAGACAGAGAACCACCAGGCTGAGACCCTGGGAGCTGGGAGTCTTCAGCTTGGCTGGGGGACAGGCTGTGACTTCCAGGACATCCTTCCCTCCCCTCATCCCACCCCCTCCCCAGACTCTGTTTTCAATAAGTCAATTAGCACAACTTTAAAGCAATTGGGAGGCTCAGCAGCCAGGCTCTGCAGGCTGCTGAGTGTATTCAAGCCCCACTTGCTGGGCCACTCTGTGTCCCCCAAGCCTGGCAGCTGCTGCTGACTCGCCCAGCCTAGAGATGCAGCTCAGGGTCCGCCTTCTCTCCTGGGTCCTAGGAGGGTGGATGGGCAGCCCTGGAGAGAGGCCCAGGGATGCCTGGGCCTGGGATTGCTTGTGGAGGAGACAAGACAGGATGCTGGTGAGAAGCTCAGCCCTTGAGCTGGGTGCTGGGCGCAGATTCCCTCTGAGTCTGCCCCGCCCCCCTGCTGGGAGTTGAGGGCCCTGGGTGCGCTGTTGGTGACATTCTGCTCTTGACAGCAGCTCCCACTCTGTGGCCTGAAGAGGGGAGCATTCTGCTGCAGTTTCGGGGGAGGGGGTGTCCCCGCCTCTGCCCTCTCCCAGCCTCTGTTTGGGGCTCTGGCCTCTGCACTTTGCACACTAGGGTGAGTGAGTGTCAAGGCCTGTGCCCCTGCCTGTGGCAACACCCATCTGAGCTAGCTCCAGGCAACTTGGAGGAGGTGACTCTTGCAGGCTTCCTGCCCCTCCTCCGGGTGAGAGCATGGAAACGGGTAGGGCAGGTGCAGGGCCCGACTTTGCAGACAGAGCCCTTTGTGTAGGACTCTGTAGGACTCCCAGACTGGCCTTCCAGCAACTCCCTCCAGCCCAGCTCTCAAAGAAGGCCTGTTCTTCCTCTGGGCGGGAGCATCCGCAGGACCTCTCTCAGAGGTGCAGGAAGGCAGCAGCCCCCGCCATGTTCTCCCTCCCTTCTCCATCCACTCGGCTCTGAAACTCTGAGCCAGCCTGGGTGTCCCCGTCCCGTCCCTGAGGAGCTGGATGCTGGACAAGGGGTGACACGACTGTGAGATTCCGTCTGTGATAAGGCTGCAGCAGGAGGGCCCAGGGCCTGGAGAGCTCCAAGGACACCCTGACCTCACCTGGCAGCTTCCCTGAGAGGGTGTGGCAGGAGGAGCTGGAAGAGCTGGGTGGGAGCAAGCCCCACTGTGGCTGAGCACCGGGAGGCAGGGGCAGGCGGGGGGCTGGGGCTTTATCATGAAGGATGGGGCCCAATGAAGGGCACACAGGACAGGGGGGTAGCTGCTGCCAGGTGGGTGCAGGGCATGGGCAGGAGGAAGGGCCCTACCGGTTCTCCAGCCAAGGAAGGGGCCTGCCTGCCTCAGTGGAGAACCCTCGCAGGCCACAGGGACTAAGCCAGGTGGACAGCTGAAATGGTTTTGAGTGGGCTCTGGGGTGTTTGACCCCCAATGGCAGGACATGAGGGAGCCAGCCTGCCTCCACTGGGGAAACGGACCCCTGTGTCCAGCCCCTGCTGTGCTGTCCACGCCCATGTGGGCTGGCAGCCTCTGCTGGGCCGGAGCACAAGTGAGTGTCCACGCCCTGTGTCCCCACAGCTGCGCTGAGCAAGTGAGTGCACCCCAAAAGGTCCCCTAAGGAAAGGCACTGAGGGGTGTGAGGCAGTGGGCTCAGACTGGGGGCCTCATACCCCCTAAGGTTACATTAGAAATGGCAGGGCCACCCGGAGTTGGGGACTGAGGTTCCTGTCCCCATGAGTGCGAACAGGAGGCGTGCTCATGCCCGCAGGGCGTCGTCTCAGGTCCAGGCACTTCACCCTGCAGCTGCTCTCGTGTCATCCAAACTCCTTCAGACAGCGCCGGCCCCTGGCGGGAGCCTCTGGGTGGAGCAGGCTGTGTCTGCCCCAGCCCTGCCCGTGGGACTGTGCATGAGGGAGGGGCAGGTGGAAGCACCTCCGGGCTGCTGAATGGCCCGCTCTCTCCTGGTGCTCTGTCCCATGGCTGGCTCTCACTTTCTCGTGCAGCCGTTGCCTACACAATGGCCCTCGTTGCAGGATAAATGTGAACACTGCCATGGAGGCACTGAGACAAGGGCACTGGGGGTCATCGTCCATGGGGGGCAGGTGGCTGCAGGCGGTGCGGCTGTGGCTTGGGACCCTCCGGCTCAGGCTGAGGATGAGTCCAGAACTGGCTTGGGAGTCCATCCCAGGAGAGGACATGGCGGCCCCTTCCCTGCAGGAGGTGTGGCTGAGCGTGGCTGCAGGCCCAGCCCCTCTGCCGGGGGTGCTGTTGGCCGCCAGGAGCTTCCCACCCACTGCCCTGTGGGGTGAAGCTGGGGCACCAGGTCTCTTCCGTTTGTGTCCGCCTTCTGGATGGTACTAGAGCAGGGGTGGGCAAACTTTTTGACTCGAGTTCTTTTTTTAAAAAATATATTTTATTGATTTTTTACAGAGAGGAAAGGAGAGAGATAGTCAGAAACATCGATTAGCTGCCTCCTGCACATCTCCCACGGGAGATGTGCCTGCAACCCAGGTACATGCCCTTGACCGGAATCGAGCCTGGGACCCTTCAGTCCACAGTTCGACGCTCTATCCACTGAGCCAAACCAGTTTCGGCATTGACTTGAGTTCTTAAATGGGCTCTTAAACTGGACCGGAGGGCCGGAACAAAAGCATGGATGGAGTGTTTGTGTGAACTAATATAAATTCAAAGTAAACATCATTACATAAAAGGGTACGGTCTTTTTGTTTTTTACTTTTATTCATTTCAAACGATGGCCGTAGTTTGCCCACGGCTGGGCTAGAGAGTCTGCTTTGCAAACGCCAGTGATGGTGCTCAGCTGTCCGGAGGAAACCTCGGGAGGGCGCTGGCTTGTCCGCTGGAGCCCAGCGGTGTCTGAGTGCCTCGGGTTGGAAGTGAGGGCCAGGATGTGCCCGCGCCCCCAGTGAGGCCGAAGACAAGTGGTGAGGGCGCAGGACAGGGTCTTCTGTGTGGGGCCCTTGGTGCGCCCTGGACGTCCAGCTGGGTCTCTGCCACCTGGCCAGCCTGACCCCAGGCTCGGTGTGCTCTCACTGCCTGTCCGGCCCCCACATCCCGCTCCTGGTGTGCGGTGTGCACACGGGCCGGCCCGGCTGTGCCTGTGCTCTGTGTGACACCGAGGGTCCTGGGCATGGCTCTCGAGTTTCCAGTGAGTCCGTCTGGGCCGGTGCGGGATGGACGCCAGCAGCACCAGGCTTCCTGAAGCGCAGTGACACCACTAGGAGGCTGCTGCCAGCACCTAGTGACTGGTCACCGCTCGCCTCCTGCCACCGCGTGATTTCATTATTGTTTTCCGAGAACTCAGACAGGCCATTATCATGTTTCCAAGGAAACTTTGCAGCTGAGTGATTGGATGGGCAACAGCTTCAAGTTCAAGCGGTGACTGCTATGCCCAGGTCCATGGCAAGCCCACAGCCTGGATGTCCTGTCCCTCAGCCACGGGGCTCCCCACTCAGAATGGGGCTCGGAGGCCCTCCTCCTGTGATCCTGCTTATCCCTTCTGGGGTGGGGGCCTGTGCCCCCCTGCCCTCTGCACTCCTCTCCAGCACCCTGGTCTGCTGGCCCCTCCCTCCTCTGTACCCTCTGGGGAATTTGCATACAGGTGCACCTGCCTGTCCAGCTGAGGGTTGGGGGTGGGAACCAGGAGCACAGGTGGTGGGACAATGGCCACTCAGAGTGAGTCTCATTCTCCTGCTGCCTCCTCAGAGCTGCAGCCTCGCCCAGGCCAGTGGGGGAGGGTGGGCTCTGGCCTGTGGGGCCCCTGGGGAACCCTTGGGCTGCCATGAGCTTGCTCTGGAGTCTTGCCACCCTTTGTGGCTGGCTGAGCCTCCATTCCTTGTCTATAATTGGGGTGATGTGGCCCTGGGGAATGGCCTGCAGGGCCTGTGCTGATGGAGGTGGCATGTGGACCCTCAGGTCCGGCTGCACATCACCAGGGCCTCCCGTGAGGACTGCCAGGGCTCCCTCTGAATGGGCGCTTGGCCAGGGGGTGCTGAGGCTCCGCAGGCCCGTCCACAGACCCGCAGGCCATGGACATGGGACACAGCTCATTGGGGGGCAGCAGTATAACCATCCACTGCAGACCTGGGATCTGCAGTGTTGTAATTGGTCCAGTGATCACCAATGAATAGTTCAGCTGTAAAAGGCTGAGTTTCCCAGTGGGCATGAGGCCACACCCTGTTTGGGGAATACTGCCTTGGCATTTGCTTTCTCACAGGCTGGGAGCCTGGTGGGCCAGAGGAGTCTCACTGTGCTGTTGTTCTCAGGGCCTACTAACCACTGTGGTGACGGACGGGCAGGCTCTGGGCTCACAGCACCCCTTCCCGGCCAGCTCTGGGTCCTCGCCAGCAGCCGCTTCCCCCGCTCCTGTCCCGGCCTGACCTCCTGAGACCTCCAGGAGTGCTGTGTTCTGTCAGCCTCTCTCTTTCCTCCCAAACCCAGGATCCTCAGTGTGTGAGGCTGGGGTGGATGTCTTTCAGGCCTCTTGTTGGACATGAGGTTGTCTTGCTCCGTGTGAGTGTGTGTGTGTGTGTGTGTGGGGGGGGTCAGGTCAGGGAGGGAGGGGCACGCAGTGTTCTGAGCTCCAGCAGCATTGTGGATGGTTATACTGGTGCCCCCCAATGAGCTGTGTCCCATGTCCATGCCGGACGTAGCCCCATCACTTGTACCAATCTACCCAGCAAAGTGATGCATCTACCCGCATCCTCCCCAGTGGGAGATGTGCAGGAGGCAGCTAATCGATGTTTCTCTCTCATTGATATTTCTAACTCTCTATGTCTCTCCCTTCCTCTCTGTAAAAAATCAATAAAATATATTTAAAAAAAGAAAAAAAAAAGAAGAAAGGTCAGGGCTAATGATGGGCTCATTGCAGTCTCATCCAGCAGGTTTAGGGCTCTGGTGTGTGTGTGTGAGTGTGTGCATGTGAGTGTGTGAGTGTGAGTGTGTGTGTGAGAGTGAATGTGAATGTGCGAGTGTGTGTGTGTGTGCGCATGCGAGTGTGAGTGTGTGTGAGAGTGTGAGTGTGTGTGTGTGTGTGTGTGTGTGTGTGTGTGTGTGTTGAGGTGGGATTATTGCACAGGGTCTGGAAGTTTCCAAGCTGCTCTAACCTATGAAGGCTGGGTGGGGCTCAGGGAAAGGTGAGGCCTTGGGGCCCTGGACAGAGCTTCTAGTCCTGGCCGGGCCCAGGCCCACTGGCCAGGTGAACAGCCCTAGGCTGACCAGGCGGAGGGGGGAGCCTTTCTCACCCAGAGGCGTCGAGTCCCTGTGCCAAGAGCCTTTCCCAGGGAGTTCCCGGGGAGGAAGCACTGGGGCCTCTGTGGTGCCAAAGGCCAGGATTTGGGCTGTGGCTCCAGATGGTGCTGGACTCCAGGGCCAGCTCTGTCCGGGATCTGTGGCCCTTGGCACTCTGAGCCACACTGTTGACCCTACAGGAGCACTCCACAGTGCCAGGCGCAGTGTCTCCCCTCCCTCCCCCTCAGGTTGGGCCTCTGGCTCCCTCAGGAGGTTACTGTGCTTGCTGTGCCCAGATCTGGCCCCCACGACTAGCTCTGCTGAGGGTTCTAGCTGCCCTTTCACTCTTTTGGGCTCTGGGGTGCCAGCTGGGATGGGAGGGCCCTGCACCTCACCCTCACCCCAGGGCACTATATCTGAGACTGGGGCTGACTGGGATCTGTTCTTTCTTCCTTCACTCACCCAGTGGGCTGGCTCTTGGTTTCCACTGCTGGGTGTGGCTAGAACAGCCCAGGGTCAGCTGTCCTGAGCTCCACCTCTGGCCCCTCTGGACTGAGTGTTGAAGGGAGTGTTTCTCCTAATGGGACTAGGCTGCTGTTGTCCCCACACCCGGGCCTGCAGCCATATGGTGGCCCCTGGCTCCACCGAACTCCACTGTTGCTGCTGGTGTGTTCCCTCCGGGGCTCTGCTGGAGGGCTCCCCCCGTGAGCTGTCTTGACATTTGTGGGCAGCAGCCTCATGGCCACCAATAAGCAGATGCCACCAGCCTGGCCTGCCATGGCAACGCCCTCTGCCTCACTCTGTCCGGCTCCGGGCGCTTTATCTTTGCGGCCATCTGTTCTGGGAGCAGAATTCCAAAGCCATTTAAACAGACCTTGGAGCAGAGAAGGTGCTGAGCCCTCTATCCTCCCATATGTGTGCACATAAACACACACCACCCACATGCACACACTACACACGTGCACACGCCGCACACCACACACGTGCACACACACCACCCACATGCACACACTACACACGTGCACACGCCGCACACCACACACGTGCACACACACCACCCACATGCACACACTACACACGTGCACACGCCGCACACCACACACGTGCACACACACCACACACGTGCATGCACACACACGCAGGTGAGGTGTGACCTTGCAGGGTGGAAGGCCACAAGAAGGACAAAGTCCAGGGAAATTTCCACCAGCACTGCTTCCTGTCTTCCACCTCCCTTTCCACTTCTCTGTCCATCTGTCTGTCTGAGCCTGCCTGATTTCTGCCTCCCCTCTCTGCCTTGCTCTCTCCTTTGTCCCCACTCCTATCTCCTTCTGCCGGTGTTCCTCTCCCTTGACCCTTGCCTCCAGCCCCTTCCCAACGCTGCCTGTCACGGAGGTCTTTTTCTCTGTCTCTGTCCTCTCCCTGTGACCTGGCCAACTGCTCTCTGTTCTGGCAGGCCACTCCCTCAGAAGGCGTCTGGTCCCTGCTCACTGTCCCAGACACACTTAGAAGTCTCAGTGGGGCTTCCTGATCAGGTCTGAACCTGTTTGGCCTCCCCAACCCCAAGATAGCCAAGTAGGGGGCAGGGGCCATCCGACATGGCAATCAGCTTCCTGGGCCCCCGGCCGGGGGCAGCTTGCCCTCAGCTGGCATTGAGAAGCCTCACTCTGGGCAGAAGCACCCTGAGACCAGCTGGCATGGAGGGAGCAGGAAGCCTTGGCTGTGAGGGGACATGTAGCTGTGAAAGGTGATGTCCCAAGGGCTCCCTGGGGTTGGTGGCTGAGCTCAGTGCTGCCCTGGCTTCTGGAAATGGGAGGAAGGGGCCATGGCCACACAGAGCCCCTGAAAGGGGCTGGAGGGACCTCTGCCCTTGACAGTCAGAACTGAGCTATAGACAGGCAGCCCTCCTAGGGGCCCCTGTGGCCAGAGGCAAATGCTCCTGAAACTCTAGGGCAGTTGTTCTCAACCTTCTGGCCCTTTAAATACAGTTCCTCATGTTGTGACCCAACCATAAAATTATTTTCGTTGCTACTTCATAACTGTAATATTGCTGCTGTTATGAATCGTAATGTAAATATCTGATATGCAGGATGGTCTTAGGCGACCCCTGTGAAAGGGTCGTTCGACCGCCAAAGGGGTCGCAACCCACAGGTTGAGAACCGCTGCTCTAGGGGCTGCAGGCCTGAGGGTAGTGTTGATTCCAGGATTCTGACTCAGTGCGGTGGCCGGAGCATGGGCACGGGGTGTGGGGCATGGAGGAGCTGGGGCCCTGCAGCCCTCAGAGGGTAGTTGACTTCGTTTCACTTGACTCTGGACTTGTCCAAGTGGTTTTGTCATGTGATGGATTAGAGGTCATTTGGTTTTATTAAAGGAAACAGCACAAGCATTCATAGATTCCACCATCATTACTTTAAATAATCAAACTTAATGAACTCCACCCGAAGAACTCATCTTCCCCAAGGCTAGGGAGCAGGTGAGGTGGAGGAGAGGATTGCGAGCTGCAGGCACCTGGCGTCTGTGGTGCCAGGAGGGCTTCCTGGGTCCCTGAGGCTGGGCAGCCAGGGGTGCGTGATGGGGACCCAGCACCAGCCAGTCAGTGCTACCTGCCTGGGACCCCCTGTGAAGAGGAGGCAGCCGAGGCACAGAAGGGCTAGATAACTCTCCCAAGGTCAGCTCTGTTCTGTTAGCATGGGGGTCGCTGCAGACAAAGGACTGTGACCGCCTGTAGGGGCTCTCCCACCTGCCCCACCTGCTCCTCCCCCACCTGCCTCAGCCCTGCCCCTCTCCCCGCGCTCTCACCAGCCTCACTAATCAGAGGACTCACCTTCTATTTCCAGCCTGATCTTGGCCTGAGCCTCAGACTGGAACCCCATAGATTCCCACGCACCTGCTCCCTCCCCCGTTAATGAGTGGCACTGCCGCCCCCCCCTCCCCCCACTGGCTCAAGCTCAGCCTGGAGTCCTGAGCATCCCCCTGCGGTGTGTCTTGCCCCCAACTCACACCCAGGCCATCAGCAGCTGCTGCCCCACTTATAGGCAGGGGCTGGCCAGATGGAGGGTGGGATGGCGACCTCCCAGAGGTGAGACTTGAGTTGTCTCAGGGTGAGCAGAAGCCAGGCTCCAGCTGGGAGTGTCCAGCCAGGTCTTGGATGGGCCAAACTTTGCATAAACAAAGCCGTGTGGGCAGTGAAGGATGGGGACAGGGGATGGGGCAGGAGGACTTGTCCTAGAAAGGTCCCCCCCGCCCCTCCCCATGCTGGTCTGGGCTGAGCTGCCAGAGGTCAAACTCAAGTTCCTCCCTCCTAAGCCACTGTCCCTGAGAGGTGGGTTTCTGGTCCTCCCTTTACCTTCCCTCACCCCCCACCAGGGCTCCCTAGTTTGGTGGTGGGGAGCCCATAGTTCCAGGGCCCCAGTGCCTGCCCCTTAGGCAGCCAATGATTATGTTGGGGTCAAGCCAGGACTCCCCAGACCGATCCTGCCCCCCATCCCACTGGTCTCCCACCTAGTTTCTGCCCTGGCTTGGTCTGGGGTGAAGTAGGTAGAGAGGGAAGGTGGGGGGGAAGAAGGTGAGAGGAAAGGGGAGGGAGGTAGAGGAGGGGAAGGGGGGGAAGGAGGGGAGGGGAGGAGGAGCTCAGGGAAGGAAGGGGTGGGGGGAGGGGAAAGCGTTCTTTGGAAAGAGCCTCCCTGGCTCACTGTGAGGGGCCGTTCCTCTTCCCCACCTGCAGGCGGGGCTCTTTGTCTGGGCTGGGGCCCATTGTGTGGGGAAGGGAGCCTCATTGGCAAGGCATTAATTTGTGATTGTCTGCTCTTTGCTCTGATTGGCTGGGTGAGCAGGGGCTCTCCAGGGCCCTAGGACACAGAAGTTTGTGCAGCAACTTTCCCCAGCATGAAGTGACCGAGTGTCCAGGCTTCAGCGCGGAGATTTACCTGTTCAGCCAGGATGGCGCTCTGCGGGACCTTCCTGGGTGCGTACCTCCCCCCAGCCGCGGGCACCCCTCCCTGGCCTGTTCACAGGTTTCCGCCAAGACGCCCAAGGGGCTAATTAGCTGTGTGTCCCGTCAGCACTCAGCGCTCTTCTCTGGGAAGCAGAGGAGGTCACAGAAGGGCTCCTCCTGAAAGAGGCCAGGCCCGTGGACTCCAGCCTGCCCTCCCTCAGCTGACGGGGAGCTGGCAGCACCTGTCCTTGGGCTGGCGCGGGAGGTTGAAGGTGGGGGGCAGCAAGGGAGGGTGTGGGTGCAGCAGGTTCCCAGGCTCTGAGAGGAGGTAGGGTGGGAGCAGGTCTCTGTGTGTGAGTGGAACAGGGGGGCTGTGGCTGGGGCAGCTGCTTGTGTTCCCGTCACATGTAGAGTTCCTCTGTGTGTACCATTTAACACTGTGCTGGAGCAAGAGTTTGTGTGTGACCCCTACAAATCCTCGCAATTGTGTGTGTGTGTGAGGATATGTGTTCACTCAGTGTCAGAGGGTTGGTGTGTTTGATGTCTCAGTGTGAAACAGTCTCACAATCGGGCCCAGAGCGTGTGCGGGTGTGCGAGACGGCACACAGTCAGCCCTGGGTGTTGGTAAGAGTGGCTCTGGGTTTTGTTTGCTCCATCTGCCAGCGCCTGCCTGAGGCCGCACCCCCCTCGCCCTCAGCTGTTCATATACAATATTAATGCTGACCACCTCGGCTCCACACACAAGGGCCCTAATTGTCGTCTGCAGCTTTAGGGCGGTGCCCATCTGCAGAACGCTTTCAGAAAACACACACAAGAAAGCCTCACCCAGCTGGTCACGGAGAAGGTGGTGCCAATCACAGATGCAGAAAGTTTAGACCAAAATTACTTGAAACAGTTTTTATGAAGCAAATGGACAGATTCTTGGAGTATCTGTGCAGATTTGAACAAGGAATTACACGTATTTTACATGATCTTTCCAGCCAAGTGGTCATCACGCCTGTCTCCCCAGTGCGGCTGCAGTTACAGATTTGGTTTTGCAAAGCTCGCGCTGTCCCCGTGGAGTTTGGAGACCCTTCAGCCAAACAGAGGCTGTTTCCCTGTGGATGTTCCCGACCGTAACAGTCACAGGCGACTTCCCTATAAAGCTTAAAGGAAAGCAGTCCGCTCTGTGCTTAATTGTGGAAAAGAAAGCATCTTGTCATTAAAATGTCCGTGGTGTTTGTCACCCGGAAACAGAGTGTTTGATTGCACCTGGCGGCTGTCACTTCCAAGCAGGGCTGGCAGCCTTGGTGTGAAGGCTCCCGGCGAGTCCTCCTGAGCCGAGGCTGTGGGGAGAACAAAGGCCGCTCGAGGCGACGGCGCTGTCCAAAGTGCTGATCAGACCGAGGCACGTGGCCACCAGCCTCTCAGGCGAAGGGAAGCTGCCCGCACAGCCCTCCCCTGCTCCTCTCTTGTGACTCTCCCTTGTTCTCTAGATGAGTCAGCCCCAGATTTTGAACCTGTGCTCATTAAACCTGTTTCTTCTGAAACGGCCACAGGGCTTCTCTCCCAGTTCCTGGAACTGGCAGTGAGCACATTGGAAGTCTCCATTCCTAACAGAGCTGCACAGCGTGGAGATGAGTCAGTGGGGGATGCGTCAGTGGGGGACACATGAAATGCTGAGACTGAGGTTTGTGCTGATATAATTCCTGTTTCCTGAAGAAATAATTGTGCCACACCAGGTCTTCTTTGTACAACTTGATCTCTCCCTGTAGCTACCTGTTTGTTGTTGTTTCTAAGCGTGACTGTTACATATCTGAATTAGTGCTTTTGTGAGACAGTGGGCATTGTTGGGGAATCGGCTGACTCAGCACCGCACCCCCCCCCCCTGCAAACAATGGCGCTCAGGGCTGCCCGAGCCTGCAGCCTGCTGATAAGAGTTTAATAGGATTGCTGAATGCCAAAGACTCGGATGTAAAGTATCCCAGCACACACAGCCTGTCCAGAGGAGACAGGAAGTGGTTTCTCAGGAGAGCTCTCAACTGACTATGTCCTTCTTTCTCAACCTGTGGGTCGCGATCATCGGAAAACACATATAGCATATCAGATATTTACATTATGATTCATAACAGTAGCAAAATTACAGTTATGAAGTAGCAACGAAAATAATTTTATGGCTGAAACCGGTTTGGCTCAGTGGATAGAGCGTCGGCCTGTGGACTGAAGGGTCCCAGGTTCAATTCCGGTCAAGGGCATGTTCCTGGGTTGCGGGCATTTCCCCAGTGGGGGATGTGCAGGAAGCAGCTGATCAATGTTGTCTCTCATTGATGTTTC
>NW_006294993.1:69132-92054 GCF_000327345.1 Myotis davidii | reverse complement strand
GATGTTTCTAACTCTCTATCTCTCTCCCTTCCTCTCTGTAAAAAATCAATAAAATATATATTTTTTTAAAAAAAGAAAATAATTTTATGGTTGGGGGTCACCACAACATGAGGAAACGTATTAAAGGGTCGCACAGCATTAGGAAGGTTGAGAACCACTGAAGAATCTAGGCTAATGGACATGAGTTTCCAAAAGAATAAAAACAATGGTAGGCAGGCACTGCAGGAGCCTCACACTTTTCTCATCAGATAATTGAGACCTCACCCTCAGTTTGACCAGCGAAGGCGTGCAGTTAGTTCAGTTTGCTCCATCTGAAAGGTCGCCCACCGTATAGTGTGCATTTTATTGATGAGGATAATGTGTGTATAAGAACCGAACATACCTACTTGCCTACTTTTAGGATGATGCTCGTTGGCTTCCCTGTAGATAGGACACTGCATGTTAACAATAATTGCTGTGGAAGAGTTTCAGCTGATTTTCAGCACATGCTTTCTTAAAGAATGCAAAATGTTTTAGTTCTGTCCCATTCATACTTTTGATGGCCTGAGACCTTTGGTGCTAACTAAGTTAGGGTTTATGTGTTCTTGAATAACTTACCAGGAAATGCTATTTGCTGCTGGGAAGCCTCTGTCCTCCGTGGCAGCCGGTCCTAGGAAGGAGTCTGAAATTCACAGGACAGTTCCTAATAACCTAATTGTGATAATGGACAATTGTTCGCCTGATTTATCAGAAAGAAAGGGGAACTTGAGTAGTAAGCAAGCATACCTTGGCTCCTGGGTACCCTGAGGAAATTCCTACATTTACCCCTGAATGTGGAAAAAAATCCCAAAAGGAGAGATGAGAAAGCAGACAAGTTAGTTTTAAATTGTGGGTGGTACTTCTATTGTGTGTGCTATGGATTTTCCTCCTCTTGGTTTTCATTGGATAGCTCCTTGCAGGCAGTTTTAAAAAGACTCAGAAAGATGGAGCAGAGAACTTGTGCGTACGCGATAAACTTACGACTTAAGGGCTCCAGGAGGTACACATCCTCTCTGAGAGGGTTTTATTATTTTAAAATAATTGTTTTTAAAAGGGAATGTGTAATAAAAGAGAAGTATCTTTTCTTGATTGACTGTGTGTATAAATTTATTTTTTGGTCTGTGGCCACAAGTACTATTTAAGCACTTTAAAAATATATACACACATGCATTTACGTCACTGATACTTGAATATGCAGATGAACCCCTATGTAGCCCTCCTGGCTCATCTGAGTGATAAATTCTGCCGTCCGTTCTTTATGGTGGTAGGTCATATTCTTAACCACCAATAAATATTGTAAAGTACTTTCTCTGCAGCCATGCTAACCCAGGGCATCTGTCATTCCGGTTGCTGCTATTAGGAATTATTGGACTGAACCACTGGTGGAGAAAGCAGAGGGGGGTGAGCATGGCAGTTGTGACACTCTCTGCCCTTTTGTGTATTTTGCATAAAAAACCCAATCATGTTGCATATTAATTATAAGCCAGTGTGGGCAAATGCGGGCCCCTTGTGCTGGATGCGGCTCAGAGCAGGAGCTGGGGGCTCCGCCAGCCAGGCCCTCTCAGTTCCCAGGTCAGCAGATCCATCTTGCTGATGCTATACTGTAAATTTATTTCACCTCGGAGAGTAAACAGATATATTGAGCCCCAAGGGTTCATGGGTAGCGTATTTACAAAGGAGCCTCTCTGCCAGCCCGTGCCACCGCTGCTAATGAGAGCGGTCATTAAGTAAATGAGACGCTGCCTTTCGCTGGCTTAGGAGCCCGCACACTGAGGGGAGAAGATATTTAATTGAAACCCGCACACAGGCTTCCCCACATGTGATGCCTGGCAGGCAGCTGCCTGCCCCTCCTCCCGTCCACCCTGCACCCCCCATGTAAATTTCATGATTGCTTTCCGTGATGTCATTTTGAAAGAGGACAGACAATAGCTGTGGGGAAAGGTAAGTCAATGTTATGTTCTTTCGCGGACAAAGGCAGATCCTGGGTGCTTAGCTCCCCCCTCGGACGGACAGGGACAGGGGCTGGGCGTGCGAGCAGCTAGCTGCCGGGATGAAGGCTTTCTCTGCAGGGGGAGCAGGTCGGGGGCGGCTCTCCAGAGCTGCTCCGTTGGGCCGAGGCGCTCTCCTCCTCCGGGGTCTGCCGGGGCTGGTTCCCTCCCCTCCCGGTCCCTCCCTGCTCACTCGCAGGCTTGGCCTCTGAGTCGAGTGGACACTGCATCTCCCGGGAAAGACATTGGGGGACCCGGTAGCCAGGCGAGAAACTTCACGTGCATTTCTGGAAGAGGAGCGGGGGTGCCTGCAGCTGTGGGACCGCGGCTGTGGCGGAGAGGACGCCGCCTCCGTCAGCAGCAGATCTCCCTGGAACGGGACTCAGTCCGCACATCATGTGTGGCCCCCCACCCCGAGACGCGGAGTGGAGATGGTCATGTGAGCATTTGTCTTTGCCTGTCACGTATCTCTAAAGTTAGGGAACGACACCTAGGTGCATGCGTCTGTGGGGGAGAGTGCAGGAATGAGTAGCCGTTCCTCTCGGTCCCTTCTCGCGATGTGACAGGGTCCCGAGAGCCATGGTGTCTGTGTTGGTGTAACTGGGCTTGTGTATTTAAAGCTAAAAATCCTGGTTGGCCGAGCAGTTGGTGTGAGCTTTGAGCGACGTGGTGCCCTTGGCTGTGGGTGACATGTCAGGGTGTGGACTTGGTTCTGTCCCCTGGATCACTTTCTTCTTTGTGAGCCAGGAAAGTAGACAAGCTGTGGGCCCTTGTGTGTGTGGGTCCTCATGCGGGAGCCTACCTCTTCTTCCTGTCCCACAGTTGTTCTTGTCTCAGCGTCCATGTCACCAGTGGATACCACTGGCTGGTCAAGTTTGTTAAATTCCTGAAAGAAAACACCGGGGAGGTGGCTCTGGGAGCAGGAGGAGGGCTGGTCTCCGGCCAGCAGCCTGTCCCTGTCCGGGTGCTGCTGACATCCTTTATCATCATCATTCTTTTGGAGAGGGAGGTGGGGAATGTTGCCTTAGTGGTTTAAAAAAAAGTCAGAGAACCTATGATGGTTTCTGAGGCTAGTGGCTGAGTGAACAAAAGGCAGGCGGGTGCTGGGCAGATCCGAGCGGTGAGCCTGGGCGAGGGTGGCAAGTGTGCTTACTCTGGTCCTTGCCACCAGGGCCCCCTCCCGTCGGTCCTGGGCTGTGACGATCACCCCCTTCCATGTGCTTTGTTAGTTACTGATAAACAAAAGAGTGGGAGAGCAGGGATTGGAGTTTGTGGCGCAGCAGAGAGGGCGTCCCCCACAGGACAGGACCTGCCAGCTTCCCAGAGTGGTTTGCTGTGCAGAGCAGGCCAGCCAGGGCGCCGGCCGCAGCTTGCTTGCAAAGAGGAGGCAGCTGCAGGAACCCTCGGCCCCTGGAGCTGGAGACGGGCCCCTCCCTGGGGCCATGAGAGCGGGGAACAGGGGCCTTTCCGTCCTGGAACCACCTGGGCTGAGTTCCTTTGAACTGCAGGGCCCAGATGTGGGCCTGGGAGCTCATGCAGGTCAGGGAGGCCGCTTCTGACCTGGGGGCCTGTGGGACCCTCAGGATTGCCCTGGTCTAGAGGCAGCCCCAAGTACTTGAGACAATATACCTTCTTGGAAGGTTCTGGCAAAAGCAGAGTTCTGGTGCCAGATGGCAGAGAACCTGGTTAGAGGTGACCCTTGTGGGCGCAGAGCCTTTGGGGCTGAAAGTTTGCTCTGTCCCGGTTGTCACAGCAGCTTTTACGTGAAAGCCCTGTCAGTGCTCAGAGATGTCGACAGGCCTGCTGAGGGTGCTGGCCCTGGCTCAGAGGAGCGCTGGTTCTGGCTGGAGGTGGGCCCAGCTGTTCTGGGCACTCTCCCTGGTGCTGCCCAGAGCCTGGCCCCTCCTTTTCCTACTGCCTTCTTTTGGCCTGGAGTCACCAAGGATGCCCACCAGGACATGGTGACTCTGTGAGCTTGATGGCTGGGGGAGGGGGCGGGCAGAGAGGAAGGGCGGAGGGGGGGGCTGGAGTGTGTAGGCAGCACAGAGCCAAGCTGACCTCCCTCCGGATGGGGCCCATGCCTGGCGATCGCCACACCGTTGGGAATGCTCGTTTGCATGGCCCAGCACTGGGCACACAGCAAGACAAAGTATCTGCAGACGGACACTGTGCCAGAGTGCCAGCAAGGTCCTCTTGGCCTCCTGCAGCTGCCCTGATGGCAGTAGGCACACTGGTGGGGCCAGCTCCTCCTGGATGGGCTGGGCGTGCCATGTGACATGGTGAAAGCTCAGGCCCCACCTGGTGACCTTCTCGGTCAGCACCACGTGGCCCAGAGCAATGGAGTGACAGGGGGTGGGGACTGGCCCAGGGGCTGGGTGTCCCTGTCACCTGATCGGCCGGCAGGGCACTGGCAGCCAGTAGGACGCAGTCAGTAGCCAGGCTTTCTGGGAAGACCAACACTGCACTGGCCCGAGCCCTGGAGGCCTGGCCCAGGTCCGCCTGCTGTCGGCTTTTAGCTGTGGAAAGCCGGCAGGAGAGCCTGCAGGTGCCGCTGGCCTCGCTCCAGCCTCAGCTCCCAGGCCGCCTCCTATGGCTTTCCTGTGAACTCCCTCATGAATAACGGAGCAGTTGAGTGTCTACTTTAACGGGAATTTTGTGGTGAGAGTTGATAGGAAAATGGTCTTTGGGAGCTGGCATCATTAGATTAGTCAGCCCCCAAAATGCCATTTCCCAGAGGGGTGAGAGCAGTGCCCCCGGGGCCTTCTGCTCCTAAGACCTCAAGGCCATTCTCTCTGGGGACCCCCCTGGGCAGCCCAGCCAGAGGCTGCTAGTCTGGGGTGGGGGCGTGTCTCGAGGCCTCAGAGTGCTTTCTGTCATTCATGAATGCTGAGTTTCATTTCTCAAAACGTCGCTTTAAAAACAAAACAAAACGAGAGAGGGACGTGTTTCACTTGAAATGCTTTTGCTCTCAGACTCCGCGCAGAGCTCGCATCAGAGAGAACAGAGACAGGACCCCGCAGGGCAGCGCAGCTCCGGGCACTTCCAACACCCCCCCTCCTGCCAGCGTTGCTGGCGCCATCCCACCCTCCCTGGCTCTCACCATCAGGAACACGTGTGCTGTCTTGTGCCAAGAGAGGCTTTACCATTCGCTTCATCCCTTTTCCGTTTTTAAATTTGCCCACAAAAGTGCAATGTTCTTTTAATCAGACGGCATGAAAGTGACCGGAGGACGGCTGTGAGCAGGCCCTGTCAGGACCAGCACAGGCAGCAGTAAACGCGCAGGGTTGGGCATCTGGTCTCAGGCCCCCCTCCTGCCACCCCGGGTGCTGCATCTGCAGCCCCACCTTCAGGGTGTTCTGGTAACTGCAGGGGCTTGTCCTGGCAGCGTGGAGCTGGCCAGCGTGTGTAGTGGGCCATGCACCATGCACCGAGCGGGCGGGCAGTGATAGGTCCTTGAAGGACTGGCATTCTGTGTTGCTTGGGTGGTGGCGGGGTGCGAATGTGCTCACGCGGTGACCTAGATGTAGGCACACACGCCATATGGCCTGAGCTGCTGCTGGACCCGCTGTGGGCTCCCACCCACACTCACGCCTGGCTTCACACCTTGATGGTGTTGGACGTCGATCTGAGGCTCTGGCAGAAGCCATCTGGGGCCTCTTCTTTTTCCCCATTTTGTTCCCTAAAAGCTGCACATTAGAGGAGCAACCTGAGCTCCAAGGCCGGCCCCTCCACCTCCCCGCTTCTCATCAGACCCAGGGCTGCCCTCCCACATTCCCTCTGCTGTGCCAGCTCAGACACTCCCTTATGTGCAGGTGCCTGCTTGACAAGGCCCCAGGGGTCCCTTGGGCTCCCAGTGGCTTAGGGAGGCTCTGAGTCATGGTGAGCCAGGCCCACCGCTCTGAGGGCCCGACTGCTTCCATGTCCCTGTCGTCTTACTGAGCTGACTTGTGGCAGCCCTTCAGCCTCTACACCTGCTGGATTTGCTGAGTCCTGAGAGTAACTGGCTTCATCCCTGTCCCCTGAGGATGGCCAGGGGCTCCTGTGGAGCTGGAGGTGCTGGCGTGCCCCGGGGCGGGTCAGACACAGCGCTCTCCTGGGAAGTGCACACGCTGCCTCTCCCCCACAGCCCTCCTGGGAGACGCCCATGGTCTGTGTCCAGCTTCCTCCAACCTTGGTCTCCGTCCCCAAGTGAAGATCCCCAACCTGCCTCCCAGTGGCGTTTCCTCTCCCTGCAGCTGAGTTTCCTTCTCTTTCCAGGCCCCTGGAGGCCCTGGAGTGGCGGGGGATGGGGTGGATGCGGGGGACCCTCTGCAGCTTCTCTGTGCGGTGCGCTCAGTGTCTCGTCCTTGATATGCTGTCTTGGCTGCTTCGTAGGACACTGCACCCACCTCGCATGTGTCCCCGCTCCCTCTGAGGAGCACCTGCAGGCCCAGGCCTGCCCACTGGCCGCAGGTGCAGGTGCTGCCCAGGTTCCTGTGAACAGGGCCCTGCTGGACATGCCAGGGATGCTTCTCAATTTTGGTTTCAAGGTTGGAAGGAAATTGAGTCAGAAGAAAAGCTACTTAAATGCCCTGTGAGGAGTTTCAGCTCTTGAGGTTGGCTCTGCCACGGGTGAACAAGACCACGCCCTTGGGAACGTGCCTCTGGCTCTTCCTTATTACGGCCTGATTTTGGCGTGTTTAGCGTTTTGTGTGACCTCCTTTTATTCCCACCCTTGCTGTGGCGGTTTGCTGAGGCCCTGAAGCAGGTTAGTGGTGAGGGCTTCCTCCTCTCACGTGCACCCGCCAGGTCTCACAGTTGGTGAGAGCTGTGAGCGCGCTGCCTCCGCTCATGCAAGTTCTGCTGCGCCTGCCTCAGAACTCCCTGAGCCGCCACGAAAGCCAGAGAGGCCGCAGCCAGGCCCTGACTCCTCAGAGCGTCAGGAGCAGAGAGGGATGGGTTTGGCGTGGCCCCTCACAGGCTGCTGGCTCTGGGTCCTGGCCTGCCGCCCAGCTGCAGGTTGGATCCTCGGCTTCTGGCCCCTGCAGACCCCAGATAGGCTCTGTTAGGGGAGCTGGACTCCCAACTCTTATGCTACAGGGTGCACTCCTTGGCCCCACCCAACCCCTCCTGCCAGGCCCCTTCCTGTCCAGGGTCCCTCTGAGGCCACCTGGCCTGACCAGATGGAGCAGAGATCCTGGCATTGCTTGGAGGCTGGTAGGCAGTCCCACTCGGGCCACTGAGCCCTGCAGCTGGCCCTTCTCTTCCCTACAGGCCCTGGGGGTGAAGAAGGGAAATGGGGCCCATGTGCCTTCTGGGGATGACAGAGACTGTGAGGAGGGCCCTGAACCAGCCCTCTGGGCTCCCCACTTGGTGGGTGAGGCTGTGCCAAGCCAGGCCATCATGCTGCCTTCTCCTCTGTGTATTCCTGGGTCAAGACAGGCAATCTGAGGTGCTTGCTCTGGAGGTTTCTGAGGTTGGCTCAGCCTGGCTGGCCACCACCCTCTTTTCCTAAGCATGGGGTGGCCCAAGCTTTTGGGCTTGCGGGGCAGCAGCCACAGACAGAGAGGATGGGTGGGTGGCACTGATAGGGCCCTGTGCTCTGGGGGCGGTGCAGGAGACAAAGCACACGTCTTCCCAGCTCCTGCCTGGCCTGCTGCCTGGCTTGGTTAGTGGGGTGGGTTGAGGGAATCGCGGGGAGCCCTCACCCCAATGCCTTCTGCCCTGACCACTTCCTTTGGGCTCCCCCTGGTTGTTCTCCTAGCCCAGTGATGGCGAACCTTTTGAGCTCGGCGTGTCAGCATTTTGAAAAACCCTAACTTAACTCTGGTGCCGTGTCACATATAGAAATTTTTTGATATTTGCAACCATAGTAAAACAAAGAGTTATATTTTTGATATTTATTTTATATTTTTAAATGCCATTTAACAAAGAAAAATCAACCAAAAAAATGAGTTTGCGTGTCACCGCTGACACACGTGTCATAAGTTCGCCATCACTGTGGACCTAGCCTGTTCTTCCAACCTTTCTTACTGCTGTCCCCCCGCCCGCCCTCCGCTCCGCCCCCCCTTCCCCGCTCCTCTTCTGGGGAGAGCTTCTGAGAGCGTCCTGGGGTCCCATCAGCCCAGTTGTAGGGGGGATTGGGGTCATAGTGGAACTCCGCTGGGGGTAGAAGGTGCCCTGTGAAGTCCGTGAGCATCGCATGGAGCTCCTGCAGCCTGTGTCTCAGACCTGGCTGGGTTAGAGGCCTGGCCTGGGCAACTCAGGCTGGAACAGCTCTGCACAGCGGCCTCTCCCAGGACGGGCCTCAGGGGGCTGACCAACTCCGCCCACCACCTGGGATCCGCCCTCCCCGCTGGCAGGCTCCGTGACAGATGCCTGGAGAGCGGCCTGTGATTTGGTTTAGAAAGTCATTATTACTGCGGGCACTTTAGCTGCTGTTTTTACAGCCTTGGTGAGGTTAAAAGAAATAATAATAATAGTAATATAACAAAGACTCAGCCACAGTAACTGACAGCAACGTGCTATTTGCATTTTTAAGGAACCACTTCTTTGAGATAGCCTGGGTGAAAGGTCACTATTTGCATATAAATGGAAAAGTGTGCGGCTGGAAGTTACGTCTGTATTATTTTCTCAGCAGAGAGCTGCTGCTGCAGCGATTAAGGGACAGGCTTGCATTTGGCTTTTACTGAATAGAGAAAGTCCCAGTGAGGCCCATGTAGGAGCAAAATAATGAGAGAACCTTGCGGAGCGAAGGGACTGCCAGCTCCTCCGGCCCCTTTCACCTAAACTCAGCACAAGCAGGGCTGTCTCTCCGCTCAGCACGTCTCCATGTCATGCTCCCGGACTCCCAGCTTAGGAAAAAGGAAAGAAAAAGAGCAAAACTTGCCTCATTTACCCCTGGGCCCTGTTTGCCCTGTTTGCATTTTCTTCCACAAGCTGGCGCGTGGGTGGGATGCCAGCGTTGCCAGGTGGGAGGACCCCCTGCAGCTGTGAACCCAGGTGTGAAGCCCAGAGGTCGGGGTGCGGGGGCTCCCTGTCTGAGAGGCAGGGGCTGCAGGAAAAGCTGGGGCGGGGGTGGAGGGATAGGGGTCGGAGTGGGAGGAGGCAAATACCGGGTCCCCCTGCCTGGGGCCCACGTGTCCAGGGCACCATTGCCACTTCCCTTTTCTTGTTGTGGCTGTCAGGCTCCGAGGGACAGCACCGCCCAGGAGGCTGCGCAGAGTAGCGTGGCCCGGCGAGGCCAAGCGGGGCAGGCTGGAGCCAGCCTCTTGGGCTCCAGGGACCGTCCTGAGTGAGCGGGGCCCTGCACCTCCCCTCACAGACCTCTCCTGACTGCCCCGTCACTGAAATCACGTCCTCATGTCCCATTATTTTTCAAAATATTTTTTAAAAAAATATATTTTGTTGATTTTTCACAGAGAGGAAGGGAGAGAGATAGTCAGAAACAATCGATGAAAGAGAACCATTGATCAGTCGCCTCCTGCACATCCCCCACCGGGGATGTGCCCGCAACCCAGGTACATGCCCTTGACCGGAATCGTACCCGGGACCTTCCAGTCCGCAGGCTGACGCTCTATCCACTGAGCCAAACCGGTCTCGGCTTCAAAATGTTTTTGAAGCCACCTCAAACTCACAGGAACATTTCAAAGACAGGACAGAGCTGCTTCTCCTGACCCCCCGGAGAGCGTGCTCGCCACGGCCGTGCCGGCACCCAGAGCACCCTGAGCAGAGGCTCACGGCGGGCTCAGCCGCAGCGCCTGGCGGCTGCTTCTCACTGGTCAGCAGCAGGTCTGACTGTTCCACAGGAGCAGAGCTGGGATGGTGGGCCTGGGACAGACACTCGCCAGGGCAGAAAGCCATGGGTGCCTCGCAAGGGGCACAACTGGGAAAACAGGAACCTTGTCTCCAAGGCGACCCCCTCCCCCTGGCACAGCACTGGACGTGCAGTTTGGATCTTTCATATCAGGGTTTAGGCCCCTGACCTTTTCCTCCAAAGATAACATCGAGGCCTCAGCTGTTTTGCAGCTCCAGGCCCAGAAAAGCAGCAAAACCAGACAAGTGAGGTGCCCTGGATGATGACTCCTAGCCCTGGCAGCGACCAATCAGCAGAGACCACGACCCTGAGAGAGCACACCTGTAAAGCTGATGAATATTCTATTAAGACTCTCCCCTGAGACCTCCCATAAGGTTCCCACCTGCAAGAGAGAGAAATACATTCAGGACAAAGGACTCAGTGTGCCCTCTCCCTTCAAGGAGCACTCCCAGGCCATTTCCCTCCCCTCCCCTTCCCCCACAGGCATGAATCCCCTAACCTCTAAGGGACCCATGAGACTTGCAACCAGGGGAGCAGTGGGCAGCGGCAGGCAGCTCGTCCTGGCTCACCCTCTGAGCCTGTCTGGAAGCCAGCCAAACTAGGACGACAATTGCACTCCAAACACAAGCCACTGCTGCCATTACTTCAGGAACAGCTGACACAAACCCTGCTCAGCGCAGCAGCTGGCGGCTAGGAAAGCTACAAACCACATCGCCCCCATTTTCAAAGCGCCGACGTGGAAACCACACAATACCTCCAAGCGCGGTCCATCCGCAATTGTCTTTCTCTACCGAACTACCATCTTCTCAACAAGTATAATTCCTCTAACTCTTCTCTTATACCAGCACCCCTAGGACTCCCAAGAACTTCTTAACTCTCCATTCAGGACTCCTTGAGGCTACAGCTCACTCCCAACACGGAGCAATTGTGCCCTAGGAGTCATTGCACCAACAGGCATCGCTATCCTCAGCACAACCCAACAAAGCACAACCCCACGGAGCCCAGCCCGTGCTCCTGCTGTCTCTGTGTCTGAGACTCACACCCCCCACCACTAGCAGCACTGCACTCCTTTTCACCGCCAAGTGATACCTTATTTAAGATACTCAGTGGTATCTTAAAAAAAAAACCCGATTGATGGACCACCTTTCGGTTGGTCTGAACAAAGATGTAAAGAATCATTGTGTCCAAGGTTTTGTGTGGACATGTTTTCATTTCTCTTGGGTCTTTACCTAGGGATGGAATTGTTGGGTCATATAGTGACTCTATGCTTGATATATATTTTTAAAGTTGTCTAAAGAAACATTTTTTTTTAATGATACACCCTAATTTTTAAAATTTATTTTAAAAAATATGTTTTTATTGATTTTTTTTAGAGAGAGAGGAAGGGAGAGGGATGGAGAGAAACATCGATAAGAGAAAGCCATCCATCAGCTGCCTCCTGCACGCCCCTTCGCGGGGACTGAGCCACCCCCTGAGCGTGTGCTCTCCAGGAATCCAACCGTGACCTCTTGGTGCCCAAGACTTTGCTCAACCCTGAGCCCCGCTGGCCAGGCTGTGACCTTTTCATTCCCGCCAACACCGTGTCTGTGTTCCAGCTTCTCCGTATTCTCTCCAACGCTTGTTATTGTGTGAGTTTTAAAAGAATTATAGCCACTTTAGTGAGTTTGTGGCTTTAATTGGCATTTCCCTAAAGACTAGAGTTGAGCTTCTTTTCATGTGTATATTGGCATTCATATGTTGTCTTTGGACAAGTGTCTATTCATACTGGGTGGTCTAGTAATTATGGTGCTGTAAGGATTCTTTGTGTGTTCCGAATACCAGTCCCTTATCAGATATATGATTTGCAAACATTTTCCCCCAGTTTATGGGTTGTATTTTCCTCTTATTGATGGTGTTTGATGTACAAAAGCTTTAAACTTTGATGCTGTCCAATTTCCCCACTTTTTTCTTTTATTACTTGATCTATTGGTGTCATATCTAAGAAACCATTGTCTAAGACAGAGTCAGGAAGATGTGCCCCTATGCTTTCTGAGACTTTAGCTCTTGCCTTGAGATCTGTGATCCACTGTGAGTTAATCTTTGCGTATGGTGTGAGAGTGTCCAGCTTCATTGTTTGATAATCCTGTGCTCCTCGAATTGCTATGTAAATTTTAGAATCAGTCAATTTTCGCGAACAAAACAGCTTGAGAGACAGAAGTTGCTGGATTGTGGTGAGACTCAGGACGCACTGTGGCAGGATTTGGGCCCCAGACAATGCTGGTGCCCTGCTTGAGGAGCGGGGAGGGGAAGCTCAGTCCTACGAGGAGCAGATGTTAAGAGCAGGGACCAGAGATGGAAGAGAAGGACCTGCAGGCAGTGGGGGAGAGGCTCGGGGTTGGCTGTGACTGGTGACCCCGCAGGGATCGTGCTCTGGTGGAAGGCTGTGGGTGGAGGCCACTGTGGTGGGGAGTGAGGAGCAGAGTTAGCCAGGGTCCCTTAAGAAATGTGGTTGTGATGGGGTGAGAGGGAGGCTGCGGGCTGTGGAGCCCACAGGGATGGTCATTTTAACCTCAAGTTTGTTGAAGAGTTGAAAAGCCCCAGGAAGGGTCCAGTTGAGAAGACTGCGAGGTGCCCCTGGGACCCTTTATTCAATATTGGGAAGGAGGGGGCATCAAGCCCGCATGGAGAGGTTGGCTCAGCCAGGATGTCGGGAACAAAGGGGGACCAAGGAGGGCTGGGCTGGGGCCTCCCGAGACAGTCTCTCATGCTCAGGGCCCAGGGCTTGTGCTGCTGTTTGTCAGGAACTGCCCTGGGCCTGGCGGGCTGGCCCTGGAGCTGCTGAGCCGGGGCAGTGGCTGCCGGCAGCAGAGGGCTGGCTGGGCGTGGGCAGGAGGCGCTCTGCTCACAGACCCACCACCCTGTTGGCAGGCCCTGGTTGCCGCTCTGAGTTTGTCTGCCAGCCAGTCTCGTGATAGAAGTGAGTCTGGGGCCTCTGTGGGGACAGACACTGGGCAGCGTGGACAGACAGGGCAGGTGATGCCCGGCCCTAGAGGGGTCATGGCCAGGCCTCCTCTGCACCACCTGCCCCCAAGTGGCCTGATGGCTGTTTGAGTCCAAGCACAGGGATTCCGATGAGCTGATTAGACACCTAAGAGCTCACAGGCAGGGTTGGTCCTGAGGACAACCTGCTCTTCCCTTCAGATCCCCATAATAAGGCTGCGACATCCTCACGTGTCTACTGTGCGCCAGACCCCGGGAGGCCACGTTGCACACAAGCTCTCAATCCCCAGGCCTCCCTCCCCTCACTTGGTGGATGGGAAAGGGGGCATGCAGGTCAGGTGTGGGAGCAGCTCTGCCCCTCCGCCCCACGTGTCCAGAGCAGGTGGCCCCTGCAAGGCACCTCCTGCTGGGCCCCAGCAGGGCCGCCCTCCAGCCCGAGGACGCTGAGTTGGGTGGCGGGGCCTTTGTGTGCTGCCTCCGTGTGTCAGACAGGAAGTGTCCCTGCTGTGACGTGGCCGGGCCATGGGCAGGTCCTGGGGGACCCGGCCAGGAGGAGTGTTGTCTCCCAGCAGTGATGGTAGTTTTCTGCCAAAAGCCTCCCAGGAAGAGGAAGGACTCACATCGGGGAGAACTGGTTCATGACGAGGGTCTGGTCCTGGGGGTGCGGAGGAAGGACTCACATCGGGGAGAACTGGTTCATGACGAGGGTCTGGTCCTGGGGGTGCGCCCTGTTTGACGCCGAGTCCCGGGGGTGTGAGCTCCCGGTCGCGGAGGTGCATCCTGCTCCTGTGCCCAGATGCTCCTACCCCATGCTTTCCCTGCGCAGGAGTGGGGAGCACAGGGAGTGAGGCCGGGTGGCGTGGGAAGCCCCTGTGAGCTGGTTGTCTCCCATCAGACAGAAAACCAGAGTTCCCTCGAGAGACTTGCTCTGCTCACTGGCTGGGCTGCTCTGGGAAGCAGGAGGGACCTCGAGGGGTCACACAGGGGTGGGGGCATGTCTAGGGCCCTTTTGGGGTGCCAAGAGGGGAAACAGTCCTGCCCGCACCACAGACCTTACTCAGGCTCATATGCTCTCCCCTCCAGCTGCCATGACACATGCCGCAGTCACCTCACACATTCACACGTGTCATGGAGACAAGAAATCCCGCTGGAGCCTGGCACATCAGCCAGTGCCCAGGTGGCTGTGGCGTCTC
This sequence comes from Myotis davidii, assembly GCF_000327345.1. Lineage (NCBI taxonomy): Eukaryota > Metazoa > Chordata > Mammalia > Chiroptera > Vespertilionidae > Myotis > Myotis davidii. The sequence goes on along the minus strand of NW_006294993.1, from coordinate 78,081 downwards.
CTGACCAGGAAATGTGTGTGGAGAACGAACCCTGTGCACGCTCACCTCTGCCCTCAGGGCTGATTCACCCACGTGTCCGTCATCCCTTCCAGGTGTGAGTCTGTCTGCTCCCACTTTGCAGCCTCCGCCTGTTCATTCAGGGCCTGTGTGGCTCCCGCGTGCGTCTCCCACACACCTGCCGTGGGCTTGGAAATCTGAATGCCGGCGGCTGGGCCTGTCCTCATTTTGGGTGTGCTGGTGACTGGCGAGGACCTGGGAGCCAGGAGTCACAGCGCACACCTCTCTGGTCAAGGCCAGTCCTCACAGGGGTCCCCTGCAGGTGACTCATGGCTCAGGGAGGCAGGTACACGGTAGGTACCAAACCAGTCCTTTGAAGACCTTGCATTAGGCGTCTCCTTGACAACAAGTCTGCTTTTCTCAGTGTCGTGCTCCTGGAGGTCACAAGAGGCCTTTGAGGGTGTGGAGGCGTTTCCAGACATGTGGACGCTGTGGCAGGAGACACAAGGGTGCCGGGGCAGGAGAGGTGAAATTCTAGATGGACCACGTGGGGGATGCTTGCCAAGCGTGCAGGGCTGATGGGTGTCAGAGCTGTGGGCCCGACCGCCTCCAGCAGAACCCAAGCCCCCTTCAGGGAGCAGCAGAGAGCAGAACCAGGAACCTTCATTTCCTGTTTTTATTGTTGGTTACCGATGTCCTTTCTTTGAAACGCTGCTGCTGCCCGTGGTGGAAAGCTAGTTGTCATGGAAACAGAGTGCCACAGGGAATAGGCACACAGGCCTTTCTTTGTCACGTCCAGCTGATGCCGCAGCCTCAGAGGCCGGAGTTTCTGTGAGGAATTAAACATTAACTGGGGGTCGTCTCAGAGGAGAGTGCTGGGAGTCAGGCCGAGGGGAGCAGGGTCCCCTCAGTGACTCGCGGCCCCGGCTGGAAGCCCCCAGTGTGTCCTGTAACCCCAATGCAGTGCAAGTGTTCCAGTCAGAAGTGATGTTCCTCCACGAGTCTTGCGTGTCTCGCAGTGGATCCCAGGAAGGGGCTGTAGATGGCTGTGCAGACGTGACCCACATTTCTCGGCTTCTGTCCTCGGGATGCACAGCCACATTCATTGTTTCCTTTTTCTGCCTCAGAAAATGAGTTCCGGGGTGAGCTGCTGAGCCAGAGGTGGACACACGGAGACAAGGCCAGCAACTGCAGGACCTCAAGGCTTCTGGACGGACACAGCAAGGTGAGGCACTCAGAGGGCCACCTGCCCTGCCCCAGGCAGGCCCACCCCTGGCCTGGAGCAGCACAGGTGCCCTTTGTCTGGTCATCAGTCTAGATTAGGCAAAGCTGGGTGGGGCCAGGGGCACTTTAAACAAAGGGAGACAATGGCTGAGTAGAGCAAATCCACAGGTGACAGCAGCTTCACTTGGGCCAGGCCCCTGTTCTGAGGCCATTGCATCGGCTCCCTGATGTCCTCAGCCCCTGCTGCACTGTCCTCTCTGCGCCGGGGCAGCTGAGAGTCCCTCGGGACGTGTGAGGTGTGCTTTCTCGTTCATGTCGATCTCCCCAGGTGGAGGCAGATGGGTCGTGCTGGCCTAAGACTCACTGGAGGCGGTGGCTGAGGTGCCCTCTGTCGGACTGCTCCCTAACCCTGAACATCCTGTGTGCTGGCAGCCACGCCATGCCTCTAATTCTAGAACTTCCCATGATGTTCTCTGGGTAAGGCGGGGTCCCCAGGGTCAGGTGACCCTCAGAGATGAAAGTGCAGGCAACAGCAGGCTTGGTGGGCCTCCCTTCCCAGATCTCAGATTCTGATCTCATTTTCTTGACACGAAGACACTCTCTGACAAGACTCCAAACCATGACCCAAGGTTTGGCCACCAAGGTGTGACCGCCCAGAGTGTAGGCAGCCAGGGCTACGAAGTTTTGGGTGACAACCTCCTCTGAGGGTGCTGGTAGTTCACTCTCAAAGCCCAACATCTTTCTTTCCAATCTGGCGACTGGACTGGGCACTTTCAGGGTCTGTCCTAGCACCTCCATTCACACTTTCCTTCCTGTGTGGTGACTGGTGCCGTTTGGAGCCTGAGGCCAAAAGAAAAGGCAGTGACACCAACCCTGCCTTGATTAAATTTCTGGCATTTTTTTAAAATCATGGATTTCCTGCATTAATTTCAATGTGTTAAAATACTGCATTAATCTATTGTTTTATCTTGATCACTGAGTTTTTGTTTCCCCCTTAAATTTACACCGGGTGATGGCCTTACTTGCATCACCCCATCCCAGTCTTGAGCAGCTAAACAGAGATCACATGACCAGAAAGTGACAGGCAGCCTCAGAGCTATTGCGGGTCCAGGCGTCCACAATAAACAAGTATCAAAAGACAGTGAGTCATTCACTTTTTTTGGGGGGGGGGGTCAGAATGCACACAATATTTATTTATTAACTTCGCTGTCTTATACGGGCATGGCTCATGGCCCATATAAGACATTACAATAATAACATCAAAGATCATTCATCACAGAACACCATAACAGATATATCAATAGTGAAAAAGTTTGAAACATCCTGAGACCTGCCAAAATGTGACACAGAGACATGCAGTGAGCAATCACTGCAGGGAAAACGGCACCGAAAGACTTTCCCTGCAGGATCGCCACAGGCCTCCACGTGCAGGAACACAGGGCATGTGAAGCAGCATAGAAGGAGGCCGCCTGGACTTGATCTGAGGCCAGGGCCTGGGGACGCCTGTGAGGATGGCAGGGAAGTGCTGCACTGTGGCTCTGGCCTGAGGAGCTCAGGGTGTGGGACCTGCCATGCACTAGTCTGTGGGTCACGCTTGGTTCTCTGGCAGCATTGGCTGTTACAAGAGACTTGTCCCTCTACCTCAGCAGGTAGGGCCTGAACTGCTGTTCTGATCCGAACACTGTGGGCTGAGGAGGCCGCAGCACAGACGTGCTGGCCTTGGGACAGCAGAGAACCACGTGGCAAAGCAGGACTGGCCTCAGTCAGGAGGTGGGTGAGGTGAGGAACAGCTCAGTGCCTAGGGGGCAGTGGAGCAGAGGACCTGGTTCTTCTGTGGGAGGTGTTCACCTTCTGACCCTGGATTCAGCACCAGGCATGCGGACAGCTCCCAGGTGGGCTGGGAAGGGGCCCTTAGAAAAGATTAGGTGGTGTGAGTTTAGGGGAAGTGCTGGCTGGTGTGTGTGTGTGTGTGTGTGTGTGTGTGTGTGTGTGTGTGCGCGCGCGCTATTTTATTTTATTTATTGTTATTTAAAAAATATTTTTATTGATTTCAGAGAGGAATGGCGAGAGAGATAGAAACATCAACAATGAGAATCATTGATCAGCTGCTTCCTGTAATGCCCCCTACTGGGGATTTTGCCCACAACCCAGGCATGTGTCCTTGACTGGAATTGAACCCGGGGCCCTTCAGTCCACAGGCTGACCTTCTCTATCCACTGAGCCAAACCAGCTAGAGCTGTGTGTGTGTTTAAACCTCAGGAGAAAAGGAGCAGGCACTGATTGTAGGTCCTTATACCTCTTCTCGACCTTGAAGAATGAAACACTGCTATTCAGTGGATGACTAGAGCTATGCTATGGAGAAGGTGGATTGCATGACATCCAGCCAGGCTTTCTCACTGCCCCTGCCTGGGGCTCCTGACAAGGGAGGGAGGTACCTGATTTCTACCTCTGGGCAGGTACAAATTCCATTTATGGTGGGATTTTAAAGAGAGAGATCAGACGTGGCTGCTTCCTCAGGGTGTCATTATGTAGCTTTACATTTAACTTGGGGCTGGAGTGAGCCATGGCCCCATGCTTAGGGGTGTCAGGAGAACCCTTCCCAAAACATGTGTTCAATAATACTCCATGGCTGTCCTTTTTGCAACCAAAACAGAGGCGGTGTCTACAGCTGCCAGGAGGTCAGACAATGGGTGGAGTCAGAAGATGTCAGACATGCAGTGGGACTCCCCAAGGGAGACAGAGCTGTCCCTGCAGGGAGCCAGGAGAGCTGTGACGTCAGCCGTGTGGGTGAGGGGTTTAGCCTCAGAGATCAGAGGATGGGGAGCTGGGTGTGCGCCGAGGGCTCTGGAGGTGCAGGACCTACCTGTCTGTGAAGCAGAGGCTGTTCTGGGGCCACCTGTCCACACAGGTGCATGCTCAGAAAAGAGGGAAGCGGGAGGTGTGCAGGCAGGGGAGCTCTGAAAGGTTCCAGGGGAGAGGAGCAAGGAGCGTACCTGAAGGCTTGGTACGCTCTTGGTCCTGGGGTGGAGCTGCTGCCGGGTGGGTGTGGGGCCAGCCACAGTGCTTGCTCCCGCAGGCGCGGCCCTCAGCTGTGCCCAGAACCAGCCCAGACCCCCACCCCCCCGGAGAAAGGGGACACTGGGCAGATCCTTTGGAGCCCATAGGGCAGGTGATGGCCAGTTCCCGGCCACATCCTGTTATGTCCCTCTGCCCTCCTCACTCCATGTCACCCCATCTTTCAGGTGAGGCTGCCTGTGGTCTCCTGGGATCAGTGGGTGCTCCCCTCTCTTCCTCTAGGTCTGTTCCAGAGACACTAGAATGCATATGACCTTGTGGCTTCAAAAATTGCCCTAAGCTTTGCAGCTATTGAAGTGAATTCCAAATAAAATGAAGCATCACCTGCCTCCTGCTGCATCCCAGGGCCAGCGAGCATCCCTGAGGCCCCTGGGACCTGCCCAGCCCGAGGCCCGGATGTGTGCTCAGCCGCCTTCCCCAGTTGTCTGTCCATCCGTCCATCCTTATGTAATATGTTCTGAGCAGAGCGAGGCCGCGGCACCTTGCTCTGCAGGACAGTGACCTCGAAACAGGAATGAAGGAGCTTATCTCAGATGGAATTGAGGGCTGTGAGGGCGGAGTGGGAGGGAGCAGGCCTGACTGTTGAGAGGAGCTGACACCCAAGGGTGCTCCTTGCTCCCCAGTTCTGAGCACCTCCCACCCTGAGGCAGCCTACATGTCCTCAGGTTTTCACTGACCCACTGAACCTCCCTCCCCACCAGGGTCCCGAGTCTGAGCAGCCCCTGAGCAATCTCTCACCTGACTCTAGAGTGAGGGACTCCCGGGCTGGCAGGCACGTGTCTGGGGCTCCTCGGGGCTGGGCCTCAGCTGTCTATGCAGAGGGCAGGGAGGCCTGGGAAGAACAGAAGAAAAGAGTGAAAGAGAGGGAGCGAGGCAATAGACGGGGTAGGGCTGGGGGCTCGAGGGGGGCGCATCTCCAGAGACCAACCTAGAGTCCCTGAACTTGGGGGGTGGACAGACCTGGCCTCTAGGATAAAAGTGAAGATGGACAAAGCCTGTGGGCCGTGTGGACGGGACCCTCCTGGATACAGAGTGCTCTTCCCTGGCGGCTCTGTCTCTGGCTGGGCCTGAGCTCCTGGCTCACCTCTGTGGCCCCAGAGTCCAGAGGCGGTTTGGAGGCTGCTGACCAACTTGGGCTTGTTTGGTCCCCAGCTTGTAAATGTTCAATCTAGGGAACCCAGTTTGGGCAACGGCAATATGCAGATGGGTCGGACGAGGGCTGGTCTCCGTGGCCTGTGGCTGTGAGAGCCGCGTGGACAGCAGGGAGAGCCTCATGCTGATGTGGGTCCTGAGGTGACACAGGACAGGACCACCCACTCTGGTTCGCAGATGTGGCCACGCTGGTGCATCTGCATCTGTAAATTACCACTCCCTCCCCCCCGCCCCAGTTTTCCTTTTGAAGGCAGAACTAGTGAAATATTAATGAGAGCTTAGAGCCATTTAAGGAGCATGGGAAGTGTGAGAGGCTCCCGTGGCAGAACGAGCTGGAGTTACAGAAACACAGGAGGGTTCTGAGGAGCGCCTGCCCCCTGGAGAGCGGGTGCTGGAGGCTCGGCTGTGCCAAGGGGCCTTCCCCCTCCAGGGGAGAGGCTGTGCAGTTACCTGTGGGCCACGCCAAAACAGAAACTTGATGGATTTGTGCTTGGAACAAGAGGAAGGTTTTTAAACAATAAATGAATGAAAAATGGGGACGTGTCTCCTTGCCTTTGCGGGGTGGGGGCTGCTGGGTGCGCCAGCTCCACCTGGGACGGGAGTGGTGCCCTCAGCCGGAGGCACTCCACTTTCTCCAGGAGCCCGGAGCTCGCTGGGGTCATCACAGCCTTGCCTGGTGCTCCCGAGGCAGCCCGAACCCCCGGTTCCAAACAGCTCAGAAAGCGGTCTTGGCTGCCAGGTCCCCAATTCACTCTCACGTTAAAGAGCCAACCCACCTTTTCTCCTGTAATTCAGTTTTTCCCTTTTAAAATCAAAGCCACATGCCCCGAGGAGAACTTCTCACTGACCGACCCTCCGATACAGAGGCCACAGCTGTTAGCTCGACAAAGGGCTTGCCATTGGAGGCGGCACCCGCAACCCACCCCTGCCACCTTCTCTGTTCTCTGCTCTTTGAATCATTTATCTGCAGATAACCACATTACCAAGGCACACTTTAACCTAGCAGGGCGCTTGCCAACTTCCTTGGGAAACGTCACCAAAAAACGAGCGGTAGGTTGCGTTTCAGCTGCAAGCAGGCGCCGGCAGCCAGGCGTCAGCGTCGCGGAGCGTCCTGCCTGGCGTGCTGCGGCCCACAGGTGCGTTTGAAGGCTCGTAGGGTAACGAAGCCCCTGGACACCTGCTCCTCTTTTCACTTCCCGTGTGAGCCACTGGTCCGCAGGGAGCCTCGCCTCCAACATGGAAAGTGCAGCCCGGCTCCTGCTGCTGGACAGCTGCACTCAGCATGGCCCGCGCCCGCCCCTGCATAAGTCACGCCAGGTTTTGATTTTTCCTCCTTAACAAATCACGTACATCATCATATGTTAGTGCTGCTTGCGGGGAGTTTCCCTCTGCAAAATTCATCTCACTACTTGGGGGGATCCCTCCACCTGTCTTCCCAGGGGCGACCCCAGATTCCGCTCCCCCTGCACTGGCTTCCTCTCTCCGGACACGTCTCCCCCACTGTCCGCTGTCCCTCCGGCAGCCTCCGTGGTGGCCTGAGGCAGGTGGGCTGCTTCCTCCTTTCCCTGACCGTGGTGAGTGGTGCGGCCCGCTCTCCCAGGGCCTCTTGGGGTGGGTACCGGGCAGAGGCTGCTCTCTCTTGGAGACACAGAGCATGTCGGGCTCCTGCTCAGTGCCCACCTCCTACCTCGTCATCACCTGCTGCCCAGTTGTGTCCTGAGTGACACAGGCCAAGGATCCGTCTGATGACCTGGAGCTCCTGGGGCTCTCCCGTGACTCCTTGGAGGACAGTGTGGGCGTGTCCCCCTCCGAAGTGGATCGGGGCGGGGACTGTGGGGGGCATCACTAATGGGCTCCGGTGGGGTCTAGACCAGCGGTTGCCAACCGGTGGTCTGCGGACCACGGGTGGTCCGTGAGGTCTAAGAGGTTGGTGACCGCTGGTCTGGACGGTGCCTCGTCCCCTCGCAGGTGCCACTCAGCCTCTCCTGGGAGAAGTGGCATCGGGTAGGGGCCGGTGGGTCTGGCGAGCTGACCCGTTGGCCTTTATTCATGCCCCAGCCTGGCTCTCACGGACACGGCCTCAGCCTCTGGGCACGCCACACAGCCTGGAGGCCATGGGCAGGTGGCAGGGGGCTTCATGCAGATGTGCTGAGACCAGGAGGCACGCAAGGTTTCTCAGTTACTATAGAACAAAAGTCTCATTCACAATCTCATTCATATCATCATTGTTGAAATGACAGTTTTGGGTAGATTGGGCTAAGTTTAGTATTAGCATTAGTTTTAGCTGTTTCCTTTCACATGTCGGTGCGGCTACTAGAACGTGCACAGGGATGTGTCTCCAGTCCCCAGGGTGGGGCATGCCGAGCAGCCTGGTGCCTCTAGGAACACACGCAGGGGTGACCTGCCCCACGTTAGGGACGGTCCCTGAGCTCAGGCCCTGTCCTTGGACTGTTCCTGGGACAGCACACAGTGGAGCTCACAGCTGTCCCCCCTCTGGACGCTTCCTGGATAGTCCATCCGGGTCCCGGCAACCTGCTTCTGACCGGACGACCCTCACGCTAGCTCCAGCAGGAAGCTGGGCACCGGGGCCCAGTGGGGGTGGATCTGCGCTGGTGCCTGAGCCCCTGTGCCTGTGAGGGGGAGCGGGCCCACCCTCCTCGGTCGGGATGGGACAGGCGCAGGGGATGGGAGGACCCGGGGGTGGGGGGCCTGCTGCTCTAGGCCCAGGGCTTCCTGCCTGGGAGCCATTCCTTGGATGCGTGTCGCACGCCCGCCTGCACCAGCAGAGCTGGGCTGGGAAGCACGCAGGCAGGTCCGGCAGCCTTGTCTTCCCTGAATGTGACAGCTGCTTCTACTTGCAGATGAGCTTAGAGGACGAGGAGATGCGCGCTCGCACCAGATCCAAGGCCCTGAGAGGTGAGTGCTGCCTCCCTGTCCATCCTGGTGCCACAGCTGGCTCTGTCCGAGTCCCAGGCCGAGGCTGTGGACACCAACTCCCGCGGGGTCCCTCAGGAGAGCAGCCCACAACGAGGCTGGCCTGCCTGCTCCTCCCTGGCTGGGGCCTGAGTCTGAGGCCCCTGGTGGCCTCAGCGCGCTGTGGGTGCTGCGGGCTCTCCCAGACAGCGCCGGGCAAGGTGCCAGGAGATGCAGCTCCGCAGGGTGTCCTCTGTGCAGTTAGAGAAGAGGTGCCTCACTGGCTCTGTGGGCCCAGGCGCCTGTGTTGGGTGAGGGCACTTGTCCCTCCAAAAACACCAGCCCTCCCCAGGTTGCATAAGGCGCACTGGCAGGTCAGGGGGAGGCGGCACTGGGCAGCTGCCATTTCTCCACTCTGCTCGTTTAATGCTGACTCTGCGTGCTTCCTGTCTCTCACCAGCACCGCTGGAGCCCACAGGTGCCGAGCTCAGGTAAGAGGACCCTCCGCTGGTGCTGAGCGAGTCGCGCCTATGACCCTGCACGCCCTAATGTCCCCCCCCCCCCCCGGCCCCCGGGGTTCCCACTCCC
>NW_006294993.1:48713-69078 GCF_000327345.1 Myotis davidii | reverse complement strand
CCCCCCCCCCCCCGGGCTCCTGGGATTGACCGACTGCACCTCGGGCCCTGTTCCCTGACGATTCCCCTCTCTCCTTGGCATGTGCCAGCTGTCGTCCCCCCCTCCCCCGTCCTGGTCCCATCACCCAGTCGCCTCATGGCAGGGGCACAGCCGGTGCATATTGCCACCGCCGGCAGGGATGTCACAGGGTCCCTTGCAGTCGTGAGGGCTCTCTTGGTCACAAAGGCTCTGGTCAGACCATCTGAGGCCCATTTGGCTGGAGATGGAACAGGCTTCCGGGGCTTCCAGGGCCCGAGGCTCCCACTGACTGGGAAACGCAGACGGTGTGTTGGGGTCTCCTGTGGCAGAGTCTGCGACTGCAGATCCAGGCCACACCGCTAGGGGCCGGCCCTGAGGAGGGGGGAGGACAGCCCACCACAGCGAGTGCCAGTCTGAGCTGGAGGCCAGGCCCCTCCTGGGGGCTATGGCTGAGGTGCTCTCACCTGCTGGCTTCTGTCCTGGGTGTGGTCAAGCCTTTGGGTGGGGATGGCCAGAAGGAAAACCACCCTATGCCTACGTGCCTGCCAACCAGCACCCCTTCCCACACTGCCTGCCCCTGCATCCTTCCCACACTGCCTACCCCCGCATCCTTCCCACACTGCCTACCAGCACCACTTCCCACACTGACTGCCCCAGCATCCCCTTCCCACACTGCCTACCCCCGCATCCTTCCCACACTGCCTACCAGCACCACTTCCCACACTGCCTGCCCCAGCATCCTTCCCACACTGCCCGCCCCAGCATCCTTCCCACACTGCCCGCCCCAGCATCCTTCCCACACTGCCCGCCCCAGCATCCTTCCCACACTGCCTGCCCCAGCATCCTTCCCACACTGCCTACCAGAACCCCTTCCCACACTGCCTACCCCCGCATCTCCTTCCCACACTACCTGCCCCAGCATCCTTCCCACACTGCCTATACCCGCATCCTTCCCACACTGCCCGCCCCAGCATCCTTCCCACACTGCCTACCCCAGCATCCTTCCCACACTGCCTGCCCCAGCATCCTTCCCACACTGCCTGCCCCAGCATCCTTCCCACACTGCCTGCCCCAGCATCCTTCCCACACTGCCTGCCCCAGCATCCTTCCCACACTGCCTGCCCCAGCATCCTTCCCACACTGCCTGCCCCAGCATCCTTCCCACACTGCCTGCCCCAGCATCCTTCCCACACTGCCTGCCCCAGCATCCTTCCCACACTGCCTGCCCCAGCATCCTTCCCACACTGCCTGCCCCAGCATCCTTCCCACACTGCCTGCCCCAGCATCCTTCCCACACTGCCTGCAGACGGGTTTTTCCTGGGTTCTGGGGCCCTGGTCTTAGACAGAGCCCCAGCGGGTAGTGTGTAGTGACCAGCAAACAAACCGGCCCCAGTCCCCGCTTCTCTGAGGAGGGCAGTGCCGACGCCTTCTAGCTCAGAGTACAAGGGACGGAGGGAGGTGCTGCTTGCCGAGCGTCCCCAATATGCCTTGTGGGCTTTGGGTGCCCCATTTAATTTCCAAAAATTCCCTGTGAGGCAGCCTGCATGAGGTTCATCCTTGGAGGGTGGGGGGCTCTGCACACAGCGTTGGGGCTGGGCCACACTGTGCCCAACCTATGGGCTCTGGCGGGTGTGCCACCCTCGAGTTGCCATGCAGAGGGGCCGGGGCGACCAGCACACCTGATGGAAGTCTCTGTGAGCTCCCAGACTCCTGGCTGGAGACAGAACATGCTCTTCCTGAGGCTGTGGCCTTTCCGCAGAATGCTGGCTCCACCTCGCTGCCCTCCATGCCCTCTCACTAGACGGAGGAAACTGGGGCCAGCACCACTTTATTCTTCTCTAGGTAGTGGTTGAGCAGTTGGCTGCTGCCAACCAGGAGAATGGGAGGACCCCAAAGTGTCCCAGAGTCCCCCGAGCTCTGGGCTCTAACTTGGTTTCAGAGCCGGGGCGTGGGAGGCTCCGCGCTGGCTGCTCTGGACCGTCTGGGCGTCAGGGATCCGCATGGAAGCTGTGCCTGCTGCTGTCATAGTGAGTGGGAACCCGAGGGTGAGAGGGTCAAAGTTTTCCAGCCTGAGGAGCAGAACCACAGACTCTGCAGCTCAAAGCACATCCTGGGTCAAGAGTGAGAGGGTGAGGGTGGGTGGCAGGCAGACCAGGCGCCCTGAGAGAGGCTGCGGGACCGCCAAGGCCCTGGGCACAGGCGCAGAAGCTTCCGAGGGGGGCCCACTTCCTTGCCTGGCCGTGTGACACTCACCTGGGGACATCTGGCTTCCGCTTTGGTAATGGCAATTAATTTTGCCAATAGATGAAGTTATGGAGAAGTTAGAAAGGCAAACACAAAGGGTGGGATATTCTCTTGAAGAGAAAATGACTCTCAAATAGATTTGCTTGAAGCCTCCTAAGAGAAGAGCCGGCCAGGTGAGTGAGGCTCTGAACGCTGGGCTTTCCAGCTTCGTTAGTCAGACAGGTTCCCATGGACTTGGTCACAGAGACCATCTAGTTTCCTGCAGAGAAGCAGGGTAGACTGGGCACCCAGCGTTCTAGTAACAGTGTCTCCAGCTGTTCTTCAGGTTCCCAAGAACCGACATCAGCCAAGCGGAGCGGACTGTGGCCATGAGCTGCACGCGGGAATGTGACATATGGCCACAGGCCGCTCTGTGCACGTCGCCCACAGTGGGCACTTTCGTGCCATGGGATGACGGGTAGCAAGCCAGGACTCCTCCCTGCACAAGCAGATGGGCGCACATCCTGGTGTGACGCCCACTGTTGGTGCTGACACAGGGAGCATGACCACAGAAAACTCAGTGCTGTGGTGTGCGCGAGGAGCACCGTGAGGTTAGAGAAACTCAGGCGGAACTGCCTGCAGGACTCACTCTGTGGGTGAGGAATGTGGGCCCCATTGCCCCAGAGCTCTGTGCTACCTGCACGCCAGTTGTCCCTTCACCGGCTCAAGCACAGCCCTGGCATCTGGGCGGTGGGACAGAGGTTGTGACGAGATGAGCTGCCGGGAGGCTGGGACAGGTGGCCCCAGCACCTCCTGCCTCTGGGGCCGGATTTAAGTGTTGGGTGAAAACGTGTGGCCCAGTGGTCTTTCCCTTCACACCGCGAGAGGTGACAGACACTTTGCTGGGGTGTTAGTCCAGGCCCATCTGCTGCCACACACACTGTGCGTGTTTAGACCTGGGAGTGGTCTCCAGGTCCGCTCAGGGCTGCCCACGCCAGGCCCTCCGCGAGCCCGCATCCCAGCACCTCCCGCGTGGCCCTCGCCAGCGCTGCACACAGGCCAGCTGGAGGCCAGGCCCCTTCTGAATCGGTGGGCGGAGGTGTGTCTCGGGGCAGGTGATGTGTTGGGGCAGCGCCAGTGCCCCGCAGGCCTCCCCGGCAGCTGCCACCTAATTGCCTGATTAACTCAATGATTAATCGACTAATTGGGACCTCAGCTTCCATCCCCGGAACAAGGAGCTTTTGTGGAAAGTCTCAAAGCCGGTTCTGGAGAGCGAGGCCAGGCTGGGCTGCAGCTCTGTGCCTGCAAAGGAGACCCACAGTGACAGTGGCATGTCCCCCCGCCGCCCCTCCCCCCCCTTCCGTCTGCTTTCTAAATCAGTGAAAATCAGCACTGAGAGCGGCCGAGGCCCCACGTGGGCTGCAGGCCGTGCTCCCACCAGCTGCTCCTAGGCTGCCGTGCGGGGGGCTTCGCCTCCACCCTCTGTCCTGCTTCTCCCTGACTGGTCACAGGGGTGGCCCTCTGGCCAGCCAGGCCCCACAGCTGTCTGCACTCAGGCCAGTGACCAATCAGGTTAGAAATCATTGGGGGTGTCTGGACGGAGGTAAAGGGTGGTGCCCCTTTCCTGGTCCCAGGAGACGTCGGGCCCGAATGTTTTTTCCTTCTTGGCTCTGGGGACGTCTGAGCCAAGGTGGAGCTCAGGCCCTGTGGTGTTGCTCCTGTTAAAAATGAGGTCTTCTCCCCTTGGGCAGGGCAACTTGGGGTGACCCCCTTCTAGGGGGAGCTTGGACCCCTCCTTTAGGTGACCTCTCCATCTTGCTGGGTGTCAGTTTGCTGCTCTGTAAAATGGGGTGATCACATTATGTAAAACCCTGATCTGATGTGTCCGACAGCCAGAGGACGCTCACTCCACACCCCACCCAGGCCCCACCCAGGGCCCTGGGGAGCCAGCTCCTGGGAGGTGGGTTGGGTGGCATGGTCCCCGTTCATGACCAGAAGTTTCTGGAGCTTCCCACGGTTTGGTTCTGTGGGGAGACAGATGATGGTGAAGGGTGAGGAACTCCTGGGGTCTCGCCTCCATCCACATTTGTTCACCAGCCCTGAGGGGGGCTGGGAGAGGCCCCCCATCACCCCCTCCAAGGTCTCATGGCAGCTCCTGGGTCACCGGTCCTCCTGGCTTCACCACACCAGGTGTGGCCGCCACACCTTCGTGTTTGCACGGTCCTTCCTGCAGGCACCGGCTCCGCGCCGGGCGAGGCTGCAGGCCGCGGCCTCAGCGCTGCCGGCCCCGCGGTGGCCAGAGAATCCCAGCGTCTGTGTGCTGCCCTGGGCCAGCCTCAGAGCCTGCCCAGCCCGGGGAAGCTTGGCTCATCCGTGGAGAGGGAGCGCCTTTCCGGAGCTGCGCACCGGGAGCCTGGCCTCCACACGGACCCTCCCGACAGTTGCTTACATGGGGGAGTGATTTCACTTGTTTTCTTGCCACTGCAAGCGGCTGTTCTGAGACCAACAGCTTGGAGACAGTCTCTGGCCCCGGTGAGGTCTGGGGGGCCCCTCCCCCAGTGACGCTCTGCTTGCCTCCCCAGCTGCCCCACGCCGGGATGCTCGGGCTCGGGGCACATCCGTGGCAAGTACTCCAGGCACCGGAGGTAAGGAGGCCTGTGGGCCTCACCTCGGTTCCTGGGAAGGAGGGTGGGCGGCTGGGATGCTGTAGCCCACCCACTGCTCTGGGCCTTTTGTGGATCTAGAACCTTCCACGTCTGCCCAAGGCTGCGGAGCCAGTGTCCTCCACGTCACCTCTTACGGAGGGGCTGTCCCAGCTAAGTCAGAGCGCTGGCTCTCCCAGTTGGGCTGTCGGGAGGACGCAGGACTCTGTGTAGGAGAGCTCGGGCAGACCGGGGCACACTGGGGTGACTCAAGTCATCCTGGGGGGTCCACGCAACCCCGCCAACGAGTCTGGGGCTTCTAGCAGAGGGATGGCGATGTGATGCCAAGAGGAACAGGGGGAAGGGCAGGGGAGGCAGGGAGGCAGGGTGGGTGGCCTCAGCCTGGCCCCTTCCTCCAGTTTACAGAGCTGCCCTCTGGCCAAGAAGAGGAAGCTGGAGGGCCCCGAGGCCCAGCACCTGGTGTCCAAGCGGAAGTCACCCCCTCTGAAGCTGGCTCTGGACGAGGGCTACGGCGTGGACAGCGATGGCAGCGAGGACGCTGAGGTGAAGGACGCCTCTGTTTCGGAGTCGGAAGGAGCTCTGGAGGAGGCCAAGGCCGAGATGGCAGGACAGGAGGGGGCTCGGCGCCCCCCGCCCGCTGAAGGTGCCTTGTTCTTTCTGTCCTGAATCAAGGCGCCCAGTGTGTCCCAGAGAGCTGCCACCTGGGCTGGGAGTGCCCTGCCAAAAAAGCCCTTCCTGAGAACAAGGGCGCCCTGTCCGCAGGCGGCGGGCTTCCTGCGAGGCCGCGACTGCGCTGTGTGGACGCTGTGTGACGGGGTGTGTGTCTGTGCACGTGAGAGACTGACACACAGACACAGCTGGGTGGCCCTTGGGAAGTGAAGCCTGGGGCTGCTTGGCACTTGGTGAGATGGAGGAGGATTGAGGGGGACCCTGTTTGCACCAGCTTCCCTGTGGGGCACCCCGCCCTTGGCAAATGCTGGTGTGACGGGCCAAGGTCCACACCCCGTCGCACCCCCGAGCTCCTCGGTCCGAGGCGGGTTTGGGTAACTTGTTGCCAGTCCTGCAGGTCCCCACACCTGCCTCCTTCTGTAGCGCTGGCGGCACCCAAGGGTGTTCCGTCCCTTGGAGCATGAACTGCAGGGCCAGCGCGGGGAGCACCCCACATTTTAGTCATCACCCTGAAAACATTTAAATTTGGGTCCTTTGCAAAGTATAAATTTGTTTACTACTTTTCAATTTTGAAACAATTAAAAAAAATCTGATGTATTCCTTGAGCTCCATTTTGTGAAGTGATGTGAGAAAGCACCACAATGGAGTGACCCCGTCTGCCCCTAAAAAGTCCACTGTGACCTCCAGATCCAGGCAGCGGCCGTGACGCAAATTACCTCACTGATGCCCACTCTGGGCGGGGACAGAGGCCTGGACGCCGCCCTCCTCAGGGCCTCCATGTGGCTTTTCTGATCTTGTGCAGGAAGGAGCCCCATCCAGTCTCCGTTCAATTCCAACCCCGTCGGCACCCCCACAGGCTCCTCCAAAGGCAGCTACAGCAGCTTCCAGGAAGCCATCGCCACTTCCCTCCTAGACCTGGGCCACGTCACTGAGGAGCCCCTGGTCAGGGAGGGCTCCGGCCAGCAGGCCAAGCCGGGCCCCGGTGTCCTGCACCTGGCGCAGGAGGAAGCGGGAGGAGGTGCTGCCAGTGACAGAGGGGAGAAGGCGGTCTTTATCCAGCCAGAGGACATCGAGGAGGTCATCGAGGTCACCAGTGAGTACACTCAGGGGCCCGGCCCTCAGTTCCTGGAGGGCGTGGCCAGTGAGGCGCTCCACCAGCAAACAGTCTCTGGGGACCATGAAGAGAAAGAGGAGGAGGAAGCTGAAGAGGAGGAGGAAGAGGAAGAGGAGGAAGAAGAGGAGGAGGAGGAGGAGGAGGAGGAGACTGAGGACGAGGAAGACGAAGAGGACGAGGAGGAGATTACTCCTGATGTGACCTGCCGAGAGAGCGCCCCTTGTTCCCCCCCAGAACAGGCCCCTGAGCCCCACAGCCGCAAGCCTGAGTACTCTGTCCTGGTGGAGCTGATGACGGCATCTGATGACGGCAGGGATGAGGACTTGCGCTCCCAGAAGTCCGAGGTCACGGATGAGTCCGAGATGCACGACATGATGACACGGGGGAACCTGGGCCTCCTGGAGCAGGCCATCGCCCTGAAAGCTGAGCAGGTGCGGGCTGCGTGCGAGCCCGGGGAGCTGGGCCTGGGCGAGCCGGTGAAGGTGGCCAGGCCCCCGGATGCCACGCGGAAGACCTACTGCAGCAAAGGTAGGGCTGGCGCAGGCCTACATGCCCATCCCTGCCCTTCCCCTGGGACACCAGGCGTGCAGGTGCCACCAGCAGAGACCCCGCCTGATGTAGCGTAGCCGAGGGGCAAAGATCACAGGCCACAGAGCGAGGCATCGAGTCTGAGGACAGGGCTCGCACTGCACACACAGGGCCACCAGAGAGCAGCACTGAGCCGAGGCACCAGCTGAGCAGAGGGGAGGGAGGGACAGTCACCCAACTCAGCGGCTCAGCCACAGCCTGGGGAGCCACCGGGTTGGGAGGGACTTGCGTGAGTTGTAGGTCATGAGGCCGCCTCGCTGGTGGAGACACAGGGCCATGTTTTCTGGGGACACTTGCTCCTGTGGGACCGGTGCAGGGTCAGATATTCAGGGGTACAGCGGAGGGGACACAGGCAGGGACGTTATTTCAACCCGAGGAGAGCTATCAGGGGAGACCCTTTGGGGGTGGCAGACTGAGGGACAGCAGTTTGGGGCTCCAAGTCAGGCCAGCACAGGCTCCTGCACAGGCCTTGAGGGGACATGGACATGAGGATGCCGGAGTGAAGGTGACAGGGACTCGGGGGTGGTGTGGGGTGTCAGTCTGAGGGCGGACTTGAGGCCCACAGTTCAGTGGGACCCTGTTGGAGAGGGGATACAGACAAGTGACAGCCCAGGCCCAGGTGTTCAGGGACTCACACCTGTGGGATGGACATTAGGGGACCCAGATGCAGTGCCCTGCTTTCAGGGCTAAAGTTGAGGGCAGGGACCCAGGGGACAGATGCTGGTGGCTGGGCTGGGAGCACCAGGCTGTGCCAGGCAGGCCCATACGGCTGGTGCCAGGCTTTGTGAGGCCTCCCCATGAGCGAGGCTGTGGTCTCTGGGTTCTCCCAGGGGGGCGGCTCGCCCAGGAGCTTCTCCAGGGCAAAGGCCGGGCTCTGAGATCACCAGTGCCCTGACAGGTGTCCCCTCCGGGTCCCCCCACGCCCCAGCATTCAGTAGGCTGTGATTTGGGTCAGTTTCTTAACTTCTTTGTCCTCCTCATTTTGTCCCAAATGGTCAGTCCTGGCAGGGACCTGCGCCCTGACCATCTCCTCTCTCTGCAGAGGCTGACCCTGAGGGTGGGGCTCCGGCAGGTGTGGCTTCACTCTGAAGCCAGTGGCAGAGGGACCGGGCTTGGCTGCGCAGCTGCTCTCGGGGTGCTCGGTCAGTCTCGGGCGTCTCCGGGCTCCGGGCAGCCCACGTGTGCGGACCGGTCCTCTGGGGTCAGCTCGCTGTGCAGCCCTGGTCCCTCCGGGGCTCTCGGGCAGGCTGGTCACTCTCCCCTCTGGATGCCCAGAGAGAAGGATTAGCTGTCCTCGCCACCCCGCATGCCACTTCCTGGGCACCTTCTGACTGGTGTGTTGTGTGTTTAGATTCCTCAAGAGCAGAGAAACGTGAGATCAAGTGCCCAACCCCGGGCTGTGATGGCACCGGGCACGTGACAGGGCTGTACCCGCACCACCGCAGCCTGTCAGGGTGCCCCCACAAGGACAGGATCCCTCCAGAGAGTGAGTAGCTCCGCAGAGCTCAGGACACAGCTGGTGTTTGGACGGTGTCCAAATGGCCACTTGGGCCCTTTCCCTTGGATTGGCACTGTCCAGATGCCCACACGTGAGCCCCATGAGGCCGGGGACGTGGAGCCTGCTCAGTCATGCACCTTGAGAAGGCTGCTTGGGTCAGGGACCCCTGAAGACGGGCATGGGAGTCACAGCTGAGGGAGATGAGGCCACCCCGGGCAGGGGCTGGGTTTGCGCCCTGAGGGCTCAGGGCAAGCCTGTCTTGGCCCCAGGCTGGAGGCAGTAACTGACCCGGAGGGTCACTGGGGCCAGTCACACTGCACAGCCGGGGTTGTTAAGCCGAGTTCATTTCTGCCCCAGGGAGGCAGGGGGCAGCCGGGGGGTGGGGGACATGCCTTGACTGGGCTGAGGCTTGGGGACTGGAACCTCCCTGGACGCCTGCTCAAGGTGCGATGTGCCGCAGGCTGTGCTCACCCCTTCTCTTGCAGTCTTGGCCATGCACGAGAACGTGCTCAAGTGCCCCACCCCCGGCTGCACAGGCCAGGGCCACGTGAACAGCAACCGCAACACGCACAGGAGGTACTTGCGAAGCTGGGTGTGGTGAGGGCGGTCGTGGGTGCGCAGGGCCTGCCGTGGCCCCTGGGGGAAGACCTTGGTGTCACTGGTTTAGAATGTCCCCAAACCAACCACCTGAACAGTGGGTGCTTTGATGCTCGAGCCCAGAGCAGAAGAAAAAGCCAACTCTGGAGGAGTGACAGCTTCCCAGGCCCCGCAGGAGGCCCAGAGGGGAGGCTCAGCGGTCCCCTTGTCCTCCTCTAGTTTGTCTGGGTGTCCCATTGCTGCTGCAGAAAAGTTAGCCAAATCTCACGAGAAGCAACAGCCGCAGACAGGAGATCCTTCCAAGACTGACTCCAGCTCAGAGCGGATCCTCAGGCGAGTGCAAGCACCACAGCACTGGAGGGGCTGCCTGTGGGCAGCGCGTGCCTGTGGGTGTGGGTGTGGGCCTGTGCTGGTGCCTCAAGTAGCCGCGGGCCTCCCAGCACGAAGCTGGAGGGCAGTTTCAGGGCGCACAGGAGTCTCTGGCCTGCTGCAGGCGGGAGGGGGGTGTCCAGGCTCCTTCGTCCTGAGTGGTTGGCAGTCTCCCCCCACTGGTCTTCCTGCCCGGCTCCTGTATTCTCTGGGCTGGTCTTCAATGCTGCCTCTTGCGTATTTAAACACCCGAACTCTTCCAAGAGCTTCAGTAACAAAGAACGGCACCCTGCAGTGGCTTTCCCACGCCTGTCCCCGTCCCTGCTGCAGCCCTTCAAGGGCCATCTCCACCGTCCCTGCCCGTGAAGAGCTGCGTCGGGCCAGTCTCGAGGGCCCTCCGACACCTGCTGCAGAGCTTCCTCCCTGGGCCCATACCATCCCTGCTGGGGGCTGCTCTGGGGCGGCCCGCGGCCAAGGGCTCCGTGCACTGTTGCTGAGCTGTTTGAAACCTGCTCTCATAAGGTCGCAGGCCCTGCTCCTCTGGCTAATGCTGTCTGTAAGGGGTCAGGCCCCAGGCAACTGTTAGTGGTGGGACGTGGGGGAGGGTCTCCCAGGGGTCTGTCCGCTGGCTCCGAGGGGCCCCTGTGCAGGCTGGGGGATGAGCAGCACTGGGCTCCGGGGTCCTGTCCTCATGGTTCTGCATCTGTCCTGCACCCCAGACCCATGTGCTTCGTGAAGCAGCTCGAGGTCCCTCCGTATGGAAGCTACCGGCCCAGTGTGGCCCCTTCCACGCCCAGGGCCAACCTGGCGAAGGAGCTGGAGAAGTTCTCCAAGGTCACCTTTGACTACGCAAGTTTTGATGCTCAGGTTTTTGGCAAACGCATGCTTGCCCCAAAGATTCAGACCAGCGAAACCTCACCTAAAGCCTTTAAATGTAAGTTGGGGAGCATGGCTCCTGGGAGGTGTAGAGTGAGGAACAGTGGAGGGGCCCTGGCCAGGAGGGCGTCTGCCCGGGGTCTGACGGGATGGACCCAGGTTTTAGCTGTCCCTGGTCCACCCTCCTTGTTCACCATCAGGCTCACTATTCGTGAAACAAAACCAGGCCCTTTGTGGGGTGTGTGTCCAAACGCTTGAGAATGATGTCGCTGCTGTGGTCACCCTGCCAGGTCCCCTGCTCCTGGCCACCTAGTTCCAGCCTGTTTATTCCTAGAGTGAGGCAGGGCGTGTGCGGGTGTGTGCGCATGTGTGGGTGCATTGGTGCGCATGCATGTGTTAGTGTGTGTCTGGGGCGGGTCAGACAGCTGCTGTGTTGAGCCTGGTACCTGACAGGAGCCATTTCCCTTCCTGCTGGGGGCAGCTTGGTGGATGCAAGGTGTTCTTTGTGATAGTAAGCAACGAAGTTTCTGGGTATTTGTACTAATAGACATGACCCTTCGGGCACCCTTCCTGCCCTTTTGTCACTTATCACACTGCCTGTTAGCCCTGGGCCCTGAAAATGTGTGCGGAAGGAAAAGCGCCCCCACTGTCCCGGGTGGAACTGGCATCTGCTGGCGGGGATCGCCTGAGCCAGCAGTGACGGGTTCCTACCCGTTGATCATAAAGACGCCGATCGAGACGACCGTGCTGGAGCATGGCACCTTGCCCACTCACGAGGACAGGGCAGCCGGCCTTCCCGCCGGCACCCTGACCCCAGTGCCCACGCGCCCTGCAAGTCGGAAGTTGTGATCACTCAGAAATCTCAGACCTGAGAGCACAATGACTAGGAAAGATACCATTTTATGCCTTATGTCTGTTTGAACATCAATGTGACTTTATTAAAGCAGCGGCTGTTATGGGGACACCAAGATCAGCCTTTTGAGATGATTGACACAATTGTCCTACTTGGGTGGTATTCCAACAGTCATCCTGTTTGCAGAATTCTTTAGTCTTTTGATAACCATTCACCAATGGGCAACTTGTTTTTGTTTAAAATATCAGGGATGCTAGAATGTCTTTGGAGGGCTTTACTCTTTCTGCACACATTTTGGTCAGGCCAGACATAGCCTCCTCAGTCCCAAATAGGAGGACGAGTGGGAGCTGGGTGTGGGCACATGTGAGCAGCCTGAACGGCCCTGCCCCCGACCCCTTCCCTGCAGCTCTGCCCTGTGCACCCCACCCTACCGTCCCGTGTGCCTTTGCGTGCCACCTGCTGTTCAAGCTGCACATCAGCGTGGTGTTGTTCGCTCTTTGCAGCCAAACCTTTCCCAAAGGCCTCCTCCCCAGCGCAGCTCCTGCTCTCCCTCCTCTCCTATAGGCTTCGACTACGCCCACGACGCCGAGGCCGCGCACATGGCCGCCACTGCCATCC
Source organism: Myotis davidii (assembly GCF_000327345.1). Classification (NCBI taxonomy): domain Eukaryota; kingdom Metazoa; phylum Chordata; class Mammalia; order Chiroptera; family Vespertilionidae; genus Myotis; species Myotis davidii. Next base: position 56,992 of record NW_006294993.1, on the reverse strand, counting down.
TGAACCTTTCCACACGCTGCTGGGAGAGGCCCGAGAACCTCAGCACGAAGCCACAGGAAGCGCCCAGCAAGGTCGGTGTATCCCTTGCAGGGCCCCTTTGGAGGCAGACATCGTTGGGAGGAGTTTGCAGTCAGGGCCACAGGCCTGAGGGAGGCGTTCTCAGGACCACCCGTTCATCTGGGGAGGGTACTGTTTTCTCCCTCTCCCTCCGCTGTGGCTCCTGATGAGCAGAGAGCTTGTATGGGTGCCTTCTGAGAGCTCTGTGTGCCGAGCCTAAAGAGGGACTACGTGGCTGTGCACATGTGTGTTCCAACGTGTCTCCTTGAGTCTGATGGTCATGCACACACATGTTCCCTGTGTCTCCTGAGACTGAGGGTCACACACACACACACACACACACACACACACACACACCAGTGCATGAATTTCATGCACTGGGCCTCTAGTATGGAATAAAAGTTAAATTTAAAAAAATAATAATAAAGCAGCAAAGGAGCATAAAATACTAACTAAAGCATACAGGAACTGTTGGCGTGGCGACACTATTACGGAAAAACACACACCCCTTCCCTCGTGTCTCCCTGAGAAGTCACATACACATGTGTTCCCGCATATCTCCCTGAGACTATCATGCACACACATGTTCCCTTGTGTCTCCCTGAGACTGAGGGTCCTGCACATGTTCTCGTCTGACCATGCTCATGCCCTCAGGGCCTGGTTTGTGGTCCATGGAGACCGAAGGAGGGAGGTCGCAAGTCCTCCATCTGGGCCTCAGAGGCGCTTCTTCCTGTCTGGCTATTTCCTTCAGAGGGAAGCGGGTCTGGTGCTCTGCAGCGCCGCATTCGGGACCTCGAGGCCCACGTGGAGGGCGTGGGGCCAGGACGCAGATGCCCCTTTACGTTGTAGGCAGTGGCCATCGAGGTGGATGAGCATGGGACCCTGGACCTGAGTATGCGCAGGCACCGCAGGCGGGAGGGCATGTTCCCCGGCAGTGGCGGCCCCGAGCCCGGGGTGAAGGCTCCCGAGGCCTCCCAGCGCCAAAGCAGCACCAGTGCCCCTGGAAGCTCCATGACGCCCCAGTCCAGCCAGGCCTCCCACCAGGATGAATGGGACCGGCCTCTGGACTACACCAAGCCCAGCCGCCAGCGAGAGGAGGAGCCCGAGGAGGTGGGTGCGTGGCCTGAGGGGTCCTGTCCCTTTGCACTCGGGTCTGCACCCTCGGGCGGGAGGACTCCGCCGCTGCTGGGGGCGTTTCTGCCAGTGGTTGCGGTGTCTGCGTCCCTCTGAGAGCGCAGTCTCCTTGCCTCTAAGACATGGTGGGGCCTCGGAGAGTCCGGGGAAGAGGGGCTTCTTTCAGTCCCCACAAGGGATGACTTGGGAATGGCTCTGAGCTCCTTAGTTTTGGGGGCTTCCCGCCAACCTGCTTCCCAAATAGGCACACCTGAACCCCAGCAGCAGCCCTGGGCCCTCCAGGCCACCTGGCTCCGTGGACAGAGGCAGGAGAGAACTCCTGGCCTCAGAGCCTCCGTGCTGGGCAGTGGCCTGGTCCCAAGACAGGCACCGCCTGGTGAAGAGCAAAAAGCTGGGCGCCTGTGCTGGGCTGTGGTCTGGGCGCCGCAGGCAGTCCCTCCTGCCCAGCCGCTCCACCCAGCTGAGATGCTGGCTGATTGAGGGCTTTTCCCGAAGAGCTGTGCATCTTGAACAGCAAAGCCCAGCTCTGCGGGCGGCACCGCCCTGGCAGCTCTGCAGTGTGGGCAGGTTCCCTCACCCGCTTCTCCCCGCTAGCCCCCCTCCTCCCTGGAGGGCAGGGCAGGTCCCTGTGGAGGAGGATGTGGCAGGGAGACCTCCCATCTGAGCACCTGTCACCTCCGTGATTCTGTCTTGCTGGTGAGCCAGGCTCCCTCTACATGTGTCATATGAGGCCCCAGACTGAGGTCACATGGCTGTAACTTGGTGTTTGGCGCCAAGTCTCAGAGGAGGGGTGCCTCTGAGACTGAGCCCCAATGAGGGAGGCTGGCCAAGACCCGCCCACCGAGAGCTGTGCTCCCGCTTTCTCCCTGTTTGGCAGAGTCCCGTCTGTAGTCAGGACTCTCCTGTGTGGGGGCTGCAGTGCAGGTGGGGGCCTCTGCATCTGTGTTGTCCTTGTTCCTGTCTTGCCCCCAGGATTTATCTGCACCCCCTCCTGCAGCGACTTGTCTCCAGTGGCCTCCTTTGTCTCCTTCACTGGCCCCTTCCTCAACCCTCCTCAGGCTGATCCCCGTCTCTGAGTGGCCTCCTTCTCTCCAAGCATCCTTGTCCCCTCCCAGGACTGACCATCATCTAGGGCAGCGGTTCTCAATTTGTGGGTCGCGGCCCCTTTGGGGGTCGAACGACCCTTTCACAGGGGTCGCCTAAAACCATCAGAAAACACATATTTCCGATGGTCTTAGGAACCGAGGCACCGCTCCTCTATCCGTCTCCAGGCGGGTCCGCCCACATGCAGATACGCCCACATATGAGTATCCGGCATATTAGAGTCGCGGCATTAGGGAGGCTGAGAACCACTGATCTATGGGGTGGCCCAGAGGCCCCGCCTCGAGGTTCCCACCACTGAAGCCTGTTCCCATGCTCTGCCTTGCAGCCGGCAGCCCCTCCAGGCAGAAGCCTCAGCTCAGCCCTGCCCCTTCCTCTCCCCAGCTGTCTCTCCCGGTCATGGGAGCCCTGTCCATGGGGCCACCCCTGGCAACACCTCCTGAGCCAGGCTTCCTCCGTCCCTGCACCGCGATCCTGGCTCCCAGCTCAGACACTCCTTCCAGCGCGGCCACACTGTCCCGCACCCATGGCCTCCGCATGCTTCCTGCTCGGTGCTTCTGGGAACTCTGTCCATGCTGAAGAGATTTTTTAAAAATTAAATTTATTGGGGTGACATTGGCCAATAGCTTGCAACTCAATCAAGCGAATGAGTCAATGACGGTGACAAGACCTCGAGCAGTCCTTCTCGGGGCTGGTGCTCTAGGGCGTGTTCTCCTTTGACCCCAGAAGGCCTGTGAGGGGCTCCCCTGAGCTCCATTTCCAAAGGGGCACCTCAGCCTCAAGAGGCTGAACACTTGCAGGGACACAGAGCGAGGGCCAGTGCTGGGGGTGTGCCATGAGGCTCTGTGACGCCCGCGTGGGCCGGCCCTTGGAAGTGCCAACTGTGGGGCAATGTCGTGGGGGGTAGGAGTGGGGGGGCAGGAGACGGGGGGCTGAGGGCCAACTGGCCGTGGGGCACGGTGATCATTCTGTTATGCTCTGCGTGTGGTTACTCCTGTGCCACCTCATCGTCACAGCCTTTCCACCAAGGCGATTTGGCGCCCAATGTGCCAGGCGCACCCTCCGAAGGGCTACTCTCAGTGGCGAGGACCGTGTTCAGGAGGCGGCTCAGCAGCCGCTGGACAAGGCCACCCCATGCAGGGACGCGGAGGGTGCCAGGGTCTCCTGTTCCCGGGCAGCTCTGGCTGAGGTCGAGGGACGCCAGCCCCGTGGGGTGCTGTCTTCTGTGTGTGTTGGGGGTACTCTTCTCCCTTATCTAGAGGACGGGAGACTCCAGGACACGCCTCTGTGGCCGCTGCTCTGAAGGGTCCTCTCCCCCAGCCCTGGGCGGGCGCCCGGCCCGCCAGCGGTTAAAACCTCTCCCTGCTGGTTTTTTGCAGTCAGAGCCAGCAGCCCATTCTTTTGCTTCTTCTGAAGCAGATGACCAGGAAGTGTCCGAAGAGAATCTTGAGGAGCGGAAGTACCCCGGGGATGTCACCCTGACCAACTTTAAGCTGAAGTTTCTCTCCAAGGACATCAAGAAGGAGCTGCTCACGTAAGTCTCACCAGTCTGGACAGGAGCACCGCTGGGCCGGGCCGGGCTGGGCTGGGGGGTTGGGCGGCTCTGTCCATGGCCTTCCGCTGCCCTCTGTCTGGGGGGGCTCGACCAGGCACCGGGGACAGTGTCCGTCATCGCCGCACTGCGCTGGGCTCTCACGTGGTCCTAGGACACAATTGAGAATGAGAAAGAGCCCCTGTTCTACCCACGCAGCAGGCCGAGAGCTGAGGGAAGCGGCCTCCTGAGCACAGCCATCTGCCCGGCCATGGCCAGGCCTGACCGCTGCCCTCAGCTCCGGAAGCCGACGGGCCTTTGAGCTGGTCCTCAGGGAACCGGGTGTCACCGGAGAGCAGGGAAGCTGCTGGGAGCTATTCGTAGACAAACGCAACCCACACCTTCCGGTCGGCCCTAGAGAGCCAACTCTCTCAGAGGAGGGGCGAGGCCCTGCCCCTGCACCAGGCGTCCAGCCCGCGCCAGTGCTGCTTGTGCCCGGGGCTCCTCTTCTTGTCCTGAGCCTTCTGCTCCGTCGCTGCTCCCCAGGACGGCCGGCTCTGGGCTCGGGCTGGGGCCTTGTCCTCAGAGAGGGCCCTGCTCTTCGGAAAGGATCTCCCTGAGTGTTCATGGGCACCCACACGTGTGCTTGAAATACCCTAACTTCGAGCGGAGCTTTGATTCGGTTCCCTTTTCCCTTCCGAGTTAAGTTCCGTGGGAGCTGCCGTCCAAGGCTGAGGTTGTGCTCTGAAGGCTGAGGAGGAGACGTTGCCCCCGGGGTGATTAGGAGGAGGTGCCACCACCGTCCCTGCGCAGGCCTCGCAGGCGGCCCCACTCTCCTGACGCTCTTTTCCTTTGTCCAGCTGTCCCACCCCGGGCTGTGACGGCAGTGGCCACATCACCGGGAACTATGCCTCCCACCGCAGGTTCGTCCCCCGCTCGGGCCTGCCTGGCCGGGTGCTGCGTGGCGGGTCTTCCTCCTCTCCTGCTCTGCTCCCCTCTTTGGCTTACCCCCCTCTCTTCTCTTTCAGCCTCTCTGGTTGCCCTCTTGCTGACAAGAGCCTCAGAAACCTCATGGCTGCCCATTCTGCTGACCTCAAGTATGTCTGCCCTCCTGGCCGCCCGTCTCTCGGGTGGCTCCCTCGCTTTGCTGTCTCCTTCCGTGAGGCTCCAGCCCAAATCGCAGGCTGCAGTCCCGGGCTGGCCGCCTGCAGGAAGGGGCGGGGCGGCAAGGCTGTGGAGGAGCCGCTTCCCGTGGCTGGGGCCCCTGTGCTTGTGTCCCTCTCTGAGGCTGCTGTCTGTCTGTCCGCACCAGCTGGGCTGCTGTCGGCTCCTGTGCTGCCCTTGGCCCTGCCGGCCTCTCTGAGGGCCCCCGGTGGCCTGGCCCCTTCTCTCCCTGTGCTCAGGGTCCTGATGAGGGCCTGCCCCCCCCACTCGGGCTGGACCAGCCCAGACCTGGCCTCGCTGCCGCCAGTCCGGCCATGACTCCACGCTGCAGGCTGTGCTGCTCGTGCTTAAGGAAGCGCTGCTGCTGGTGAAGGAGAAAGCTCCTTGCCCCCCTTCTCTGCAGCCCTCCAGCTGCTGGCCTTGACCCTGGTGCCCCAGAGGTGCCTCTCCTCCTCGCTCCTCCCTCTTTCTGCTTCTGCTCCTCCCTGCCCCTAGTGCACTGCCTGACGGCCTGCTCGATGCTCCCAGAGGTTCCCGGTCTCAGTGTCCTCTGGGGTGTGGCGGGACGGTCCTTGCCTTTGTGTTCATGCCATCTGTTGAGCTGTGACAGGCTGGTCCTGGCTGAGCCAAGACGGGGAATGAGGTCATCCTCTGCGGCTGCTCCTCCCTCCAGGCCTCTGTGTTGGGAGGCCCTGGTCCAGACAAGTTTCCCTGGCCACTCCGCTCGGGGCCGGACGGAGCAGAGCCTGGCCAAGGCTTCCAGGCCCTGAGCTAGTTTAGAAACGGGCAGAAAGCCCCCGGTCCCTGAGGGCGCTGCCCTCGCAAGGGAGAGCGCCTCCTTGTGCCTTGTTGCAAGGGGCTCTGTCCCCAGATGGCGCTGGGCCGGTTTGCCGCCAGGGTCTTCCTGGGGGTGACAGCTGGGACACAGTGTTTCCTAAGGCTGAGCTCATCCCGACTCATGCCTGGGTCCAGTCCTGGAAACCCAGCGGAACCACTCAGCCTCTCTTCTCTCCGCTGCTCCCATGCTCCTTTCTCCTGTTTCCTTTTCCAATTCGACGGCCTTTCTTACCTGTGATTGGTTTTCATGGATTTCCAGTCTGAGGGCCTGAGTGATTGAGCCATGGCCATGTGTGCTCAGGGCTGCGGGAGGGAAAACACCAGAAATGTGGCTCTGAGAGTGCTGTTCCTTCTCAGACTAACAGCCTGTGAAGAGCTTTAACCCGGCCCTGGCTGGTTGCTCAGTGGTTAGAGCATAGGCCTGCAGAATGAAGGGTCCCAGGTTCTATTCCCGGTCAAGGGCAAGTATCTCAGTTGCAAGTTCCCCAGCCTGGTAGGGGCGGGAGGCAACCAATTGATGTGTCTCTGTCTCCCTCTCTCCATCTTCCCTCCCTTCCATTCTCTAGAAATCAATGGAAAAAATACCCTCCAGTGAGGATTGAAAAGATAACTTTAACCCAGAACATACTTAGAAGTAGCACCAGAAAGTCTTCCTTGTGTGAAACAAGCTCCCCCTCAGCCTCCGGAGGTCTGGGAGGCGGCAGTCCTGCTGTTCCGAAGCCTCTCCCCAGGGCCTCCCAGGGAGCCCTGATAGTCTGGCTGAGGGGTGGGCCAGGTCCCAGCACTTTCCCAGTGCCGGAGGCTCCCTGTCTCCTTCTCCCTCCCCTGGTCAGTGGGTGGCCGGCGTGGCTGCTCCCAACCAGCCCTGTGGCAGGGATGGGGACAGACGCCTATGCCAACCCCTTGCAGAGGAGACCTTTCGGTGGCCTCCCTAGCGACACCTGGGTGCAGTGAGTCTCGTACGATGTTTTCTGTATTTTAATTAAATCCATTTGCTCTTCCCGTTCACGTGCCCTCGTGTGGTCAGGGGTGGGACTTGGCTGCTCAGCACCCTCTGTGTGGGGAGTTGGGGTACAAAGGTGTGATGGGGACTCTGCACAGGGTAGGGACAGGGATGGGACTCCGAGGGGAGACCCTGTGCACTGCCACACCCCTCAGACACAGGCACTTCCTCCTGCTCAGACAGCCCACTCACAAGCCAGTGGTGGATGGTCCCTGCAGCTGGCCCTGTGGGTCCTCAGGGCCCCGAGAGGGGCTGGTGCTGCGGCTGCTTCAGCCACATGGACAGCACCCTCTCTTGGACTCGACTCTGGGAAAAGCTATTGAATTGGGTCTCAGCAAGGAGCGTAGGACAGTCTCACCTGCCTGGGGCAGGTGTGCCTCAGTGGGACCCCTGGGGTTGCTGGTCCCACCTCTACTGGGCCTGGCAGGCACCACCCCGTGTGTGTGTTCCCGCCCTAGACTCAGGCCCCACTGGGGCTGTACCTCGCAGGGCCCTTCCCCACCACCCAGAGCTCATCCAGGCCTAGGACACCATCCACCCCGAGCCTGTGAGTCTCACCTGGGTGTGAGGCTGACGAGAGCAGAGGCCTGAGCAGCGCCTCCTCCCTCCCCTCTGCACTGGCCTCTGGGGAGCACTGCAGGCCCCTCATGTGAGGAGGAGGCAGCAGGATGTCACAGGCTGTGGCCTCAGCACTGAGTCACGTGAGGGGCTCCCCCATGGGCCCGAGACCGGAGCGGCTGGCGCCTGGGCCTCAGGCAGTGCAGGGACAGGGGCCAGCGAGGGTGCTGCGCTGCGGGCAGGGAGGGTGACGGCTGCCTGGATGGTGGAGGGTGGCTCCTGTTAAGATGCAAAAGCCTCCTTGTCCCAGACATGGTGGGTTGAAATGTGACCACATATGATTGGAACGGAGACCATCATAACCTCAATGGAGTGTGAGTTACCCCACAGCCTGGTCAGGGGGTGATTTGACTGGTTGGTCAACTGCCACGCCAGGGAGGCATTTGATGTGTGGCCTGATGTGGCAGCGATGAGGAGGGGCCCCAGAAAGTCCCGAGAGCAGGAGAGGCCAGAGGAGGCTGGGCATTGAGCCCCATGCCGTGCGCCCACCTCAAGGATTCCTATGGGGACAGGCAGTGCTGCCTGCTGGGTTCTGGGAGGTGCTCCTGTAGCTGTGGGGCATCTGCTGGCTGCACCAGCTTCCTGTCCTGCCCCCAGTGCCAGACACTGTGTGTGCCGGTGGGGGACACTGAGGAAGGGGTCAGGCAGGCAAAGACCCGTGTCCTGCTCCAGCGTGCTAGTCCCCAGGCCCCTCGGGCCACGTGGGCACCATGGCTCTGTGTGGGAGGGGGAAGGTGTGAGTAACAGCTCCCTCATGCCACACCACAGGCCTGCTGGCCAGGGTGCACCCTCACGGGGACACCTGCGGAGTCAGGCCAGCAGCCGTGGCAGCGA
>NW_006294993.1:45071-48570 GCF_000327345.1 Myotis davidii | reverse complement strand
GGGAACGTCATTTAAGGAAGCCCACGCTCGTGCACTAAAGTGGAATTTCTACGGTCTCTGTGCTACGGCTGCCCAGCGTTTTGTGTGGGCAGAGCTGGGCTGTGTGTGTCGTGCTCCCCTTTTCCCTGGAGCCAGCCCGCCCTGAGCTGGGTGAGCACGCTGGGTCTTGGGGATGGTGTGGGTGGCGCTCACACGGCACAGCCTCCTTCAGGGAAACCCTCTCCTTCCCAGTGACACCATGGAGACCAGGTGCTAGGTGCTAGGCTTGCCTCCCTGACCATCCGTGTAGAGTGAAGGCCGGTGTGTGTTCTGGAACCTTCTGTGGCAGCCCCAAACCCTGCACCAGGCCAGGCTCGGAGCTCAGCATCCCTACTGTGGGGGTGTGCTCTCCTCTTGGCCTTTCTGGGACTCCGTGGAGGTCTCACTGGCAAAGCAGTGAAGGCCGGAGGCCCGGTGGAAGGCTGGCCAGGGTGGGCACCACCGACTGCGAGGCCCCCTGGGGTGGGTGTCTTCACCGGCTCTGTCCCAGCTCCCTTGTCCCTTTGCTTTGCAGGTGCCCCACGCCCGGCTGCGATGGCTCTGGCCACATCACGGGGAACTACGCTTCGCACCGCAGGTGAGCCTGCGCGCCCAGGGGTGCCGCGGGGCGGGGCCTCTTTCTCAGGTGAAGGTGTAAAGGTCCAAGTAAGACGTCAGTGTTGCTGGCAGCCAGGCTGAGCTGCCTCTGCACCAGAGCTGGGCTCTTGGGGGCGCACCCTGTCGGGGGTCTTCCAGGGCTGCAGACCCCGGGGTGAGGTGCTGCTGCTCTGGGACCACAGTTGTATTTTTCCTCTTTTGAAACCAGCTTGTCCGGCTGCCCTCGTGCCAAGAAGAGCGGCACCAAGGTGACGCCGACCAAGGACGACAAGGAGGACCCCGAGCTGATGAAGTAAGTCAGGGCCTTGCCCGGCGGAATTGGGGCTTTCCTGTAGCTTCTCGATCCCTTTCCATTCACATGGCCCCTCAGTGACAGCACCTGCTCGTACAGATGTTCTCGCCCCAGGCATGTGGACGCCTATGAAGGCGTGAGCCCTGTGCATTGTATCAGGGCACGCAGGCCCCAGCCATGGGCCGAGGGGCACAGGGCCCTGCTACCCAGGCACCGGAGGCCAACTGGGCACAGGACTGAGGTGTGGAGCAGCCCCTGGGGCACTCGTGGGCACTGGTCTCGGTCCGTCTGTGGGAAAGGGCAGGTGCAGGGGTTGAGGAGGAGGCTGTGGTAAGAAAGATGGGAGATCTTGCAGTCGGTCGTGAGTGTGGGACTCACAGACCTGCGTGCTCATACACCTTTGCGGGAGCCGGGTGAGATCCTTGGAGGTTCACCCTGGACTGGGGCCTCCACATGGCTGTGGGAGGCGGGGCGGCAGTGAGCGCACTGTGCTGTCCTTGCAGACAATTCGAACCAGTACCAGGACGTGCAGGCTCCCTGGGAACCGGGCTCCTCTTCCCAATGTGCTGTGAACTTTGTTTCAAAAAAACAAAACAAACAAGATTTCTGCAGCCAACTGAGAAGGTGACTTTCAGAAACAGCTCAGCCTCTGCAGGAGGGGCGAGCTCCTCGGGCTCCCAGGCAAGGGGCTTGCAGGCTGCCCTGCCGCGGGACGGGGTTTTGTGACATGCTCCCTGAGCCTCTGGACAGGCTGGCGAGGAGAGGGCTCCCGTTCTGGCCCCTGTGTCTGCTCTGCTTGAGATTAAGTCCTGTCAGCACTTTGTGGCGAATCCCTGTGGCCACAGCTGAGTTACTGGCCATCCAAGTCTGTGGGGGCTCCTGGGGTCGGGAGCTGGATGCCCTCTGTCCTCACTACAGTGGCATCTGGGACCCGGTGGCTCATCACTCCCGCTCCCAGCACAGGCTGCCCGGGGAGCGCAGAAGCCACGAGAGTCGCACTCCACACACATGTTAACAATGTCACCTGACAGCTCTGAAGATCTGGGCACTGGATGGATGAGAAGAAAGTGCTCACTAGCCACTCAGTTCTAGGGACACAGCACAGTCCCTGCAGGCAGGCTGCGCAGAGAGCGAAGGAGACTCCAGGCCCACCGCTCGCTCGGCCTTTTGATCTTGTCATGTTGGGGCTTCATGGGCACCTGGCCCAGGCCTCCTGCCAGATGCCCTCAGCTGGGAGGTGTCCAGGTTTGGGGGATGGGTATAAAACGGAACCTCCCCAACCCCCTGTGAGCCCCTGGCAGTGTGTCTGCTCTGAACTATGGGCTGAGGTGACCTTGGATGGGGTCAGTGGACACCCCACAGGCCCAAGGTCCATGTGGGTGGGATGACTAAGGAAATGGGAGCTGGCAGAAGGGGACAAATAAGGCCGGAAAGTGTCTGTGGTGGCTGCTCCGACCGAGGCCGGGGTGTTGGGGCTAGGAGCCCAGATGGCCTTGTCACTGGGCAGTGCACACACCCCTACCCCCCTCTGGTGCTGCAGGAGCCCTGGGACGGCCCAGCCCTGCCACGGGCTTCCTGCCCTGGCTTCTCTGAGCCCAGGAACCTCTCTGTAACATGGGCGGTGTGTCGCCTCCTGGGCCCTGTGCGCAGCGGGTGAGCAGCGCAAGGCAGTGGTGACCAGCGCCATGTTGAAGGGGCCCTGCCTGCTGGAGGGAGAGGACGAGGAACTTGCAGATAGAGGAGCTTGTCCTCTGTCCCCTGTTGGCCCCAAAGCCCGGACCCGTCGGTGCTCAGAAGGAGCAGCTGTGAGCTGCCGGGCCAGGTCCCTCCCCATGAGGCACCCAGAGCTCTTGGCCTCCACCTGCTGTGTGTGACCGCGTGGTCCTGACAGCAGGGTCAGGGCAGTCACTCTCAGCCCCTCGTCATCTCACCTGTCCCTGGGGCGTTGTGATTTCTGTAGGGACCCCTTCCTCTCCTTGAACAACCTGAATAAAGGGGAGGCCAGCCTCAGGCTGGGTCACTCTGGGGTGTCTGAGCCCGTTTCCCATGTGAGCTGTGGCCTCCATCCATCCTTCCAGACACACATTTCGGATGTGGAGAAGCTGGGACACCCACAGGCATCATGCCATGACCAGCCTCATATGGGTGCGGGGGTGGGGCTCAGGGTACCCTCCTGACCTCCGTGACTCCTAGGCCACCCGGGCCTGTGCTTGGTGCAGGCTCCCAGCCAGTGGTCTCTGGGTGGTCCCGGCGGGCACTTCACCACTGGCATGGTACAAGGCGGCATGGGCAGCAGGTCTACTAGTAGGGTGGACCCAGAGACCCCCGCGAGCCACCTCGGGGCCAGAGCGTCATGTTAAAGTCTGCTGGGGACCCTCTGGCCACGCAGGGGGCAGAGACCAAGGCTGGAGAGGGGACGTGATTCCTGCGGCTGTCACCGCCCTGGGGCTGCGGCCATGGCAGGGCCTGTGTGGAGGGCCTCTGGGCTCTGCCCGGCACCCCTACTCCCCTCTGAATGTCTGTGCCAGGTGTCCAGTTCCAGGCTGTGTGGGGCTTGGCCATGTCAGCGGC
>NW_006294993.1:37215-44732 GCF_000327345.1 Myotis davidii | reverse complement strand
GTGCCCGGGGGGCTCCTCCCCCCCCGGAGGGACCCGCTCCCTCTGTGCCCGGGGGGGGCTCCTCACCCACCGGAGGTACCCGCTCCCTCTGTGCCCAGGGGGCTCCTCACCCACCGGAGGTACCTGCTCCCTCTGTGCACTGGGGGGCTCCTGGGGGCTCCTGGGGAGGCGAGAGGAAGCCTGTGGCCCAGGTGATGTGCCTGTGGCCTGTCACCTGAGGCCTCTGTCACTGCCTCTCTCCACGTGTCTGAGTCCCTCCTGAGTCCTGGCTGCCAGCGTCTTAGGAGCAGCGTTGGTTGCCATGCTCCATGCCCTGCTTTCCCGCTGGGGCCTCTTTGAAGTTTAGGGCTGGCCTTGCCTGTCTTGCAAAGAGGCCTGGTGACAAGACCCCTCCTCACCCTGTTAGTGGTCCTGGGGGCTCCTCCCCCATCTTCCCCCCACCACCCCCACCCCAGGGCGAGTGAAACTTTTTCGCCAGCCCGCTTCCTCTGTGCCAGGTGATGGCTGAGGCGCACAGAGCCACCACTGGGTCCTGTCTCCTTCTTGTATTTGCCCTTGTCTATCCACCGTGAGATCAATTAATTCACTCACTCCACAAGCCTCTCCTGGAGGCCACGGAGCCCCAGGCTCTGGAGAGACAGCAGAGATGAGATTGACAGCTGGCCCTCCTGGAGGCCATGTGGGCAGGGCGGGTGGGAAGATGGTCTGCAAACAAACACGTGAAACTCCCGTTGTGGTCAGAGGTGGTCCCCGCTGGGGAGGCGTAGCTGGGAGGGTGCAGAGGGAGGGAGCAGCTTCCCAGGACATTGGGGACACAAGTCTTCAGGGCAGTGACCAGGGTCTTAGACAAGGAGGGAGGGAGCTGGGGGACTGTCCCTGGGTGAGGGGCAAAAGGTCATGAGCTAGAAAGTTCCATCCAGGACCCTCCCAGGCCACCAGCAGCGAGGACTTGGCTCTCACTGGGATGTGTGCCCTTCGGCTGGTTTTGATGTGTGACTTTTGCTTCCAGCTTGTCCGGCTGTCCCAGAGCAACCTTTGCTGGAAAGAAGGGAAAACTCTCAGGGGATGATGTTCTTAGCACAAAGTTTAAGACGAGTGATGGTAAGGACGCCCCTCGGCAGCATCTGCGTGGACCTGGCACCTGGGGCGAGCGAGCCTTCCCGTGGGGAGGGGTTAGGGGTGCAGAACCCATCGTGGTGGAGACAGATCCCTTGACCTGAGCCAATGGGTCGTCGGACCTTGGCTTTCACCTAGGGTGGCCGTGCCTGGGCCCCCAGCACTGCAGCTCTGACCTGGGCGTCGGTGAGTCCTGGCAGCAGAGGAGCCTGCTGGCCGACCTGGGGGCTGTGCCCTGCAGGCCTGAGGAGCAGAGAACTCAGTCCCAGTGGAGCAGGGAGCTGAGGAAACTCAGTATCATCTGAAAACACTTCCATGTTATTCTTGGCAATTAATGCCTGTGACCCAGGGCCAGGAGGCAAACAGACACAGCCAGTGGCCGCAGACCAGCCTTCCCAGCATGAAATGTGGGAGGTGAGCCACTCACCAAGGGGTGCTCAGAAAGCAGGCCAGGTGCCTCTGCTCGGAAAGGGGCCCCCTTCCATCCAGAGAGCAGACCCCTGCCACACCCCCCCTCGCTGGCCTGTGTGTGAAGCGGAGAGCCACGACCAGGCTTTCTCTCTGGGGCAGTGCTGGAGAACGATGAGGAGATCAAGCAGCTGAACCAGGAGATTCGAGACCTGAACGAGTCCAACTCAGAGATGGAGGCCTCCATGGTGCAGCTGCAGTCTCAGGTGGGTGGCTCCGCCCACCTGCCCGCTGGCTCCCAATTCAACAAAGTCCTTTTGCCCTTGGTCCTTGGCTTCCTCTCTGAGGGGGGAAGAGCCGAGCCCCACATCAAGGTCCCTGCTGGTCTGGGCAGATGAGCACGGTGCTCATGGCCGCCTCTGGCCCGCTCTGCTGTCGGTGCTGGGCCTCTGGCACTGGCGGTTGGTGGCCCGGCAGAGTCAGTGTCAGGAGGAACACACCACAGTGTGGGTTTGAAGAGTGGGGCAGAGCTGGTCCCACGCCGCGTGGCCACACAGGCTGCGCGCACCTTCCTGTCCTCGTGGGGTTGATACAGTGCAGTCAGCTCCATGGGTCGTCAGAGGAGCCTGTTTCTGAGAAAGCAGTGAGTGTGTGTGTGACCCAGCAGCGCTGCACCGAGCGGGGGCATGCCGAGGACTCTACGTGTGTGTGCCGCACATCCCTCGGACTCCCCCCAAATGAATGCTTGCGACCAGGAAAAAGCAGTAAACATCTCATCTTGAAAAGGAGGCCGTGGCCTGCCCTTTGGGTGCTGAGTGGGGCTGGAACAGAGCTGGGCATACAGAGGCGGGGCCACACAGAGTAATGTCCCTGTGGCTGATGCGACAAAGGGACAAGGAGGGAACCAGGCCCTGCAGGACTTGAGGGCAGTGAGGACGGCACAGAAGATGGGGCTCCTGTCCTGAGGCGGCAAGGTGACACGTCTAACTGCTTGTCACTCAGAGGCCATGTAAACACAGCGGCAGCCCCGAGGGCAGGGAGGGTTGTCACTCTGCCAGCGGCATCTCCCCCAGGTTCCTGGACAGCAGGTTCCTGGACAGTGGAAGCAGAGAGGGCATCAGGCCGTCTCTGGGCTTCAAGACACATCTTTGTGCCGTGTCTGTCCCTCCCTGGCCCTGGCCTTCTCAAAGACCATGGGCCCCCTGGCGGCAGTAACCAGCAGGTAGGGCCTCTAATTTCTCTTCATTTGCCAACGCCCATCTTTTGTTGTTGTTGTTAAGCCTCACCTGAGGATATTTTCCCATTGAGCTTGCCCAGGCTCCTTTCTCTCTTTTTAGGGGGTGGTGGGGGAGGAGAGAAACATTGATGTGAGAGAGACACATTGATTGGTTGCTTCCCACACAGCCCGACCAGGCCAGGGATCTAGCCTGCACCTGCGGTGCGTGCCCTTGACTGGATCAAACCTGGGACCCTTCACTCTGAGGACTGACGCTCTATCCACTGGGCCAAACGGCCAGGGCGCCACGCCCACCTTTAGAAGTGTATTCAGCAGTCCTTTAGGGAGGACTTCCTTCCCCTCCAGGGAGTTGCTGGGCGGAGGCTGAGGCCCAGAGGCAGCCGCCCAGACGCAGGATGCTCCCAGCCGTTGGCCACAGAGCCACCTGGCTGGAGGAAAACATTGGACAGTCATCACTGTTCATCACTGACACTGAACTTTCTGAGCCCAGGCTCCTGCAAAATGCAGTCAGGCAGGCCCACCTTCCTGTGCTGGCCATGCACCTCTGCACGGCTGTGCGGGTGGCCTGAGCCGCCCAGAGCACACAGCACTGCCCATGGCCGCCAGCCCAGGCATCGCTGTCTTCTGGCATTCCACTGTAGGGCCCAGAGCCGCCCTGGGATTCCCCTCTGGTGTCCTGCTGGAAACCCCAGGGCCCTGTCAGGGTGCCTGGAGGAGCCATCGGCCGCTCCCCTGGGCGATGGGTTTCTGGGGACAGTGGCTGCCCGCCCTCCCCAACCTCCCGCCTCCTCAGCTGCTTTAGACACATTGCTGGTCTTTGTGGGGTGGAAACCCAAAGGCAGCAGACACCCCGCTGGGTGCAGAACTCCCATCACAAACGAGGACTGTGAAGCTGCCCAGGATCGCGCTTGCCTGGGCTCCTTTCTTTCACCCTAAGGAAGACACACACCAAGCCATGGCCCACATTGCCCCTGGCTAGTCGCTGTGTGCCCTGCAACCAGGGACCAGGGCGCTGCCAGCCCCTCCCTGTGGCAGGGACCCTCCCCCTGAGGCAGGAGATGGTCCCAGGAGGACGTGAGGGACGGCTCCCGTCTCTGTCAGTGCAGATCTCCTCCATGGAGAAGAGCCTGCGGACCATCGAGCAGGAGAACAAGGTCATCGAGGAGCAGAACGAAGCCCTGTTTCTGGAGCTGTCGGGCCTGAGCCAGGCCCTCATCCAAAGTCTTGCCAACATCCGCCTTCCACACATGGTGAGCAGCAGGCGGGCCTGAGGGCGCATGGGGGGGCTGCTGCCACATGGCTCCTGGCCTCCTGAGTCCTGGAGATCCGCAGCCAGCCCTCCTGGGAGATGGAGTGGAGGGGCAGTCAGTGCTGGGTGGGTGGGGCTCGTCCCCTATGGCTCCACAGTCTTTGAAACCCCGGGGCCGCCGCAGGCAGGCCTTGCTAGACTGGTTCTGTCCTCCAGGAGCCAATATGTGAACAGAATTTCGACGCCTACGTGAGCACCCTCACCGACATGTGCTCCAGCCGGGAGAGCTACCAGAACCCCGAGCACAGGGCCCTCCTGGAGAGCATCAAGCAGGCCGTGAGGGGCATCCAGGTCTAGGCCCCCAGCTGGGCTCCGTGCTACCTCCCCCACACTGCCCTCCCGGAGGTTCCCAAGTCACAGTGACTTCTGGGCGGAGCCCGCCTCGCGGGTGATCAGAGGGGTGCCTGGAGGGCGGGCTCCCTCCGATGCCGGTCAGGCCGAGGCCGCAGCCTCCCTGAGCGAGGGCAGAGTGTGAAGTATTACAAAGGGATTTATTTTTGTTTTCTGAAAATAATCTGAAGAACAGCTCGAGGTCTCCAGTGGTTCTCAGGGAAGTTTTGGAGTTTGCAACCACGGTGTTCCCGTGTCTGTGGCGCTGGGGTGGCCATGGCCTGAGCCGGGGCCCAGCCGGCGCGGCGGCTCTGCGAGGCCAGCGCGGCGAGTGTGTTTTCTGTTTCAGTTAATTCAGTTTTGTGTTAAGAATGGAACAAAGCACCGCTCCAGAGGGCAAGGTAGGAGCAGGCCTGCAGCCCACCGTCCGCTCCAGGTGTCTGACCGGGGTGCCCCTGACCGGCCGCTGGCTCACCCAGAAAGCATCTTGCGCCACAGCTCCCTCGTGGGCCGCAGCCCTGCACGGGGCTGACTCAGGGCTGGGTGACAGCGTCTGTGAGGTCAGGGGACACATTCTAATCGGAGACACCAAGGTTTCACTCCTTGTTAGATCTATTCAAGATGTGAAAAAAGGTAAATTTTAATCGAATGTGTTAAAAACACAATGTTCCTACGTGTAAATAGAGTCCAAATCAGTTGTGACTGCAATTCCAAGTTAGTATTTACAAGTAGAGAAATTGCTCTTTCTGGAAGAAATTAAAAAAGTAGTTAGTTTAATTATTCTGTAAATTATTTAATTTTGTCAAGATGTAAGTATTTATATTCACAACCTCTTTTATGTTAACGTTTGCTATTTATTTGACATTTTTTATTTATTAATTTTGTACTGTTTGAAGTAGTCCCCCCCACATACCAGGATACCATGAGAGAGAAATAAATCAAAGTGAAATTAACGATTTGACTATGAGGTAGGCCACACATACAAAAAATCTTGCTATAATCTAGTTATAATTTTGATGCAATCAAGTTATTTTTAATATATTTTGTTATTTATTCTTTTAATAATAGAATTTTTAAAGTATTTTGTAACTGAGGAAGTTCGATGCTTTGGGGAATGACCCCCCTTGTCCAATGGAGGGAAAGGCTTGGTTCTCTTTATCCCTTTCGGTTCCTTTTGTTTCAGGCCCCGCAGCAGCTCTGTGTTTGTGGTTGATGTGTGTGTAGCGCAGCTGTGTGTCGTGCGGCGTCCATGTGCAGATCGTGATGGCGAGTCCTGTCACTAGGGGTGCTGGCCGCGGCGCTGAGCAGTCGCCTGCCCACTGGCCCAGCTCCTCTGAGCTCATACTGTGACCCTCCTTCCTCAGGAAATGTGTGGAACCACAGCACAGTGCTCTTGGTGTGCTGGCGGCTGCTTTCCTAATAAAAGCCCCTCTGACTGTGATGGCGTGTGCGCGCTGCCTCTGTGCCTGCGCCCGTTCCTTACCTTTGTGGGGCAGCCCTTGCTCACCTTCCGGGGGCGTGGGAGTGGGGTGTGGACTTTCATCTCAGGCCTCTTCGCTGCCACCCAGGGAACCCGCAACTTCCGAGGTGTGAAGGTCTAAGGCACTGCACCCTGCCCTGCCCACATGACAGACATGTGTAAACGCTGAGGCTGTAACTGGGGGGTGTGCCTCGGGCCATCTCTCCTGGCCACAAGGAGAAGGCCTGCAGCAGGAGAGAGTTGGGACCTCTCAAGGGAGGCAGGGCTGAGAGGTGGGGAGAGAGTGGAGGTGGAGGAGGAAGGAAAGAGCTCTCTAAGGATCTGTTCAGAGCTCCTGGATCCGGCCATACCTGAAGGCTATATACCAGCCGTGGGCAAACTACGGCCCGTGGTTCCGGATCTGGCCCGTTTGAAATGAATAAAACTAAAAAAGAAAAAGACCGTACCCTGTGATGTAATGTTTACTTTGAATTCATATTAGTTCACACAAACACTCCTTCCATGCTTTTGTTCCGGCCTCCGGTCCAGTTTAAGAACCCATTGTGGCCCTCGAGTCAAAAAGTTTGCCCAACCCTGCTATATACCCTTGCAATTCCCAGTTACATGAGGCAACAGAGTAACAGATTCCCTTTTTTTGGCTTAAGTCCCTGGCCTTGCAGGAGCACCTCACTGTCTCATGGGGGCTCTGGCTTCCTATGCAGAAGCATAGGTGATGGCTCTAGGCTGGATCTGGCCCATGTCCCACCCGAGAACCTTCTGCAGGTCAATTCCAGCCTCTCTATAAAGGGGCCCCAGTACATGTGGCTGAAGGAGAGGGAGCCTAGACCCCAGCTCACTCACCCTGAGGACACCCTCGAACCCGCCCCCCTTCCCATCTGTACCAGCTGCCACTCCTGGTTCTGAGGTCTGCCCCTGGGGGGTGGCAGCCACCTGCTGTCTGCTCACTGCTGCCACACAGGCCTCCTGTAAGCACCCACAGTCTTGCTGCCGCCCACCTGGCACCTGCAGAGCGCCTGCATCTGCTACCGCCACCTCCAAAGTGACATCTGCCACCAACAGTCGGAAGTTCTGGAGTCCACTCTTCCCAAACTGGTCCCACTCACACTCTTCCCTCTCCTCAGCCACAAGAGGCAGTGAAGAGTGGCTGGGGCTGGCGAAGGGGAGCCCTTAACCTTGGGACTACATCCTAATAAGTGCAGTGTCCTGTAGTGGACCTGGGTCTGGCGCCACTTCTTTGTAAGGACCCTGCATTAGTCAGGTTTCTCTAAGAAAATGGAACCGATAGGAGACCGATTAGATATATAATAGATTTAACGATTGCTGGGGCTGAGTCTGAACTCTGCAGCCAGGCCAGAGGCTAGAGGCCCAGGAGGCATTAATGCTGTTGTTTCCCTCCTAGAGGCTGTCTCGGGGCTGAACTCATTCCTCTCTGGGGATCTCCGTCTTTGCTTTAGGGCCTCAACTGCTTGGACGAGGCCCACCCACATGATGGAGAAGACTGCTGTTCTTAAAGTTTACTGATTTACATGTTAATCACATGTGAAAACACACAAAAACATCAAAAAAGGCCTTCACGGCAACATCTAGCCTGATGTTTGACCAACCACCTGGGCACCATGGCCTAGCCAGGTGGACCC
>NW_006294993.1:36897-37194 GCF_000327345.1 Myotis davidii | reverse complement strand
GGGGACATTTTGTTAAGGTGGTTTGTTTTAAGATAAGTTATTTTTATTTTGTGAGTCATTTTACATGTACAAATAAAAAGATTAGAGTTCACCAGTATTTTCAAATCAACAGCAAGCCCCAGTCGCCTGCGCAGCACACAGCAGAGAGGCCCTGACAGGACTGAGCTGAGTGCCTTAAAAAGGGGAAAGAATACTTTTTCCCTTTCCAGAGAACCTAGTTTGGATGTTCCCATCACAAAAGCTGTGCTGTGGCGACACCTTGTGGTGACGTTTGAATCTTGTTATCACTGTGGCCTC
>NW_006294993.1:31298-36809 GCF_000327345.1 Myotis davidii | reverse complement strand
GTTTCATTCATCTGCCGGCAAGGATCTCACTCAGAGACCCAGGACACCAAGAGAGTGGGCACGAGACCTTCCTCCCCGTGGAGCTGTCAGGAAGTGGGGTGGGGCGGAGCTGCCACCCACCCTCCCACTTCCTCTGCAAAAGGCAGTGAGGACGGCCTTAGCAGCGCTTCCTGGCTGACGGGAGCAAGGGAGGAACCCCGCCCCCCCGCCCCGCCCCCGTTTGTCTAGCTCCACTCCACCAGCTGGAGGAGCCCCCATCTGCAGCCCTGACTCAGCTTCCTGGTCACTGTCTGAGCGAGCTGATAAAACATCGTGGTGACTGTAACTGCCAAGGAGATCCTTGACAGCACTGTGGCAAATAAAACAAGTGGTGTCTTCAGCCAGGACAGGCGGGCAAAGGAAAAACTACTGTACAGACATGTAACTCATACGTACCTTCCCCACGTGGCTGTCCTTCCTTTATCACGTCATATTGTGCGAGTCTGCTTCTTCTTCTAGCTTTTATTTTATCATTTCAAAGAAGTAATAGTCTAGCCCTGGCTGGGTTAATCAATGGTTAGAGTGTCGTGTTGGCCCGCACATGGAAGGGGCTCAGTTCCGTTAGGGCACGCTCAGTTGGTGTCTCTCTCACATTGATGCTTCTCTCTCTCTCTCCCTCTCCCACCCTCCCTTCTACTCTCTGAGAAAGCAATGAAAAAAAATCCTCAGCTGAAGATTAAAAAAGTAACAGTCTGTATTTTTGAGAGTAGTTTTAAGATTGCAGAAAAGTTGCAGTGGTAGTAGTCCTATTATCAGCAGCTTGCATTAGTGTGGTACATTGTTATAATTCATGTGCCAAGATTGATACATTATTAACTAAAGCCCATCTTTTTTTTTATGGATCATGTTTGGTGTTGTATGTAAAATATCATTGCCACGCCCAAGGTCAGCTACATTCTCTATGTTATTTTCTAGAACTTCCATGTGAACATTGTGAGGTTTGTGTCTAGACTCGTTTTTGCACGTGTGGATGTCCAGTTGTGCAAGTACCGATTGCTGAAGAGACTGTCCTTTCTCCATTGTGTTGTCTTTACTCCTTTGTCAGTCATCAGTTAACTGTTTTTGTTGGGGTCTATTTCTGGGCTCTCTGTTCTGTTCTATTGATCTATTTGTCTGTGTTTTTCACCAGTACCACACTGTCTTGATCACCATAATTTTACAGTAAGTCTTGAAGTTGGGTGTGTCAGTCTTCCAGCTTTGTTCTTCTTCAATGTTGTGTTGGCTACTGTGTTTTTTCCTCTCCACATTACTTTAGAATCATTCTGTTGATGTCCATAAAACAACTTGCTAGAATTTTGATTGGACTGCATTGAATCTACAGATCCAATTGGGAAGAACTGACATTTTAACTACATTGAGTCTTCCTATTGGTGGACATGGAATATCTGTGCATTTATTTAGATCTTTGATTTCTTTCATCAGGATTTTGTAGTTTTTTTTATACAGATCTTGTACTTTGTTAGACGTATGCCTAAGTATTTCCTTTTTTGATGCTAATGTAAATGCTATTGTGTTTTTAACGTCAAATTCCAATTGTTCATTGCTGGCTTATGGTCATGCACCACATCGTTATGTTCCGTTCAATGGCGGACCACATGTGCAGCGTGGTCCCATAGACTAAGATGGAACTGAAACTCCCTGTCACCTAGTGATGTCGCAGCCTGTGACTTCAAAGGATTTGCCAAGGATGAGGAGGTCGCAAAAACCACCAGCCTGTGGCTGAGATGGCCAGCACCTCCAAGCTGGGTGGAGGAGGGTGGCACAAGGAGTTCTGGGGACTGACGACTGAGGAGCTGCTGGACCTGGAACAGCAGGCAGAGCTGAAGAAGAGGCAAGAGAAAAGGAAACTGCAGGAGAAGAAAAAGAGGAACCACCAAGAAAACTCAGCAAAGGGCTTCGCAGAGCATTTGCAGACCTCAACCAGCTCCTTAACACACGAGCCCACACTGAAAGGTTTCATTCACAGGGAGGGGTGCTCCTGTGCCTACAAGCACGTCTACGATGGAAAAAAGAAACCAAGCCAACCACCAGGGACAGCTTTCTGAAGAGTGACCCTCAGAAAGAGCCCGGGGGTGCTCCAGCAGAAGGCGTGTTGTCACAGGAGAGGGCAGCTCACAGTGTTGTTGCCCCGAAGACCCAGAGGGGACAGGACATGGAGTGGGGGCCGGGGATAGTGATGATCCTGACCCTGTGCAGGCCTCGGCTAATGTGTGTGTTTGTATATTAGTTTTTACCAAAAAAAGTTTAAAATGAAGAAATTAAAAATTTTAAGATAGAATAATATAAAGAATATTTTTGTACAGCTATAGAATGTGTTTATTTTAAGCTAAGTGTTATTATAAAAGAGTTAGAGTTTCTGAAGTAAAAAAGTTAAAGCTAAGGTTACTTTACGACTTAAGAATTAAAAAAATATGTTGACTGTAGCCTAAGAGCACAGCATTTATAAAGTGCCCAGGGGGATGCAGGCCTCATATCACCCCCACTCACCCTTGGCTCCTCCAGAGCAACGTCTAGCCCTGCAAACTCCATTCCTGGCAAGTGCCCGGTACAGGTGCACCTTTTTTATCTTTTATGCCATATTTTTACTGTGCCTCTTCTATGTTTAGGCATATAAATAATTACCATTGTGTTACGGTTGCCTAGAGCATTCAGTATGGTAGCATGCTGTACAGGTTTAAGGTCTGTGTCTACTAATGTTAAGATCTATGTCAGCTCTGGGTCACTTTCTCTTTTTAAAAAAAAATATTTTTATTGATTTCAGAGAGGAAAAGAGAGGGAGAGAAAGAACCATCAATGATGAGAGTCATTGAACGGCTGCCTCCTACATACCCCTTACTGGGGATCAAGCGCACATCCCGGGCATGTGCCCTTGACCAGAATTGAACTCGGGACCCTTTAGTCCGCAGGCCAACACTCTATCTACTGAGCCAAACCAGCTAGGGCTCTGGGTTACTTTCAACGGATTGATTTTTCTCATTATTCGTTGTATTTCCTCCTTCTTTGTATGCTCGACAATTTTAGATTGGATGGCAGACACTGAATTTTATCTTGTTGAGTGCTGAAAATTTTGTATTCTTATATTAAATACTAGAGCTCCAGTGCATGAAATTCATGCACTGAGCGGGATGGGGGAGTCCTGCGCCCTCTTGCAGTCCCGGAGCCCTTGGGAGATGTCTGTCAGCTTAGTCAGATATCCTTAGTGCTCCGCTGTGCTTGCCAGCCATGAGCCTGGTTTCTGGCTGAGCTGCACTCCCCTTGTGGGAGCACACTGACCACAGGGGGCAGCTCCTGCGTTGAGCATCTGCCCCCTGGTGGTCAGTGTGCATCATAGTGGCCCATAGCTCTGCCGTTCAGTCGATTTGCATATTAACCTTTTATTATATAGGATGATTAAGGTATATATTTTCTGTGTAGATTGTATTTCAATGAAATTTTATTTCAGGTTTATGAAAAGAGAAATACGTGCTTATTTATACATAGGTGGCTTTGGATTTGATAAGGTTTAGAACCATTGCTAAGGAACTGCCAGCACTTCTGTTTCCCTTTTGTGCACTGGCTTCTTATCTATAGCAGACTGTTCTGACATAGTCTTTCTTTAATTGAAGGGATGTCAGCTCCCAATGCAAAAGGAAATAGCTCCTAGTCAGTTTGAAATGGAACACGGTGTGACTCTATCCAGTATCAAGAGATGGCTTCACCTAGAAATTTTTAAAGGACAGCTTTCTGCCCTTTGGGGGCAACCCAGGATAACCAGGCCTTCTCACCCGCTCTCTGGCTGGGTCCGTGGCTCCAGCTGGCACTGCTATCTTTGTCGCGTCAATTTGAATATTCCCTTCTTATTGGCTGTGGGCACCGCCATCTTTATTGCGAAGTGATGGTTAATTTGCATATTACTCTTTTATTAGATAGGATTGTTTAGCTTTGTTCTAGGACACAGTCACTAGGAACAGTTTGATCTCTCCAAAGTTTTCTTTGATTTGTTAGCTGGGGTCAGAAGCTAGTTACTCCCCACGGTTGAAGCAAGATCTTCTCTGTACTGGACACTAGGCTCCCGGTCTGCTGGTGGGTCAGGTGCTGATCCCTACCTGGTGCAACTGTGGCTAGTGTTACCTCTACTCATGGGAACCTGCAGATCTCTGAAACCTTCCTTAGGACCGGCCTGATTTGGGACTGCGAGCTGCCTTGGTCTCCCTGCATTCTCAGTTTTATTTCCTCAACGCCAGGCCCTGCTTGGACTCCCCTCTGCATTGTGGCCTGGAAACTGTGACAGCAGTAGGAAGAGGTGATTGTTAGGTTCGGTCCACTGGCTTCTGACCTCTCAGGAGTCACTGAACTATTGCATAACTCCCAGCACCCTAAAAACTGCCAGTTCCGCCCTGACCGGTATGGCTCAGTGGATAGAGCATCGGCCTGCGGACTGAAGGGTCCCGGGTTTGATTCCGGTCAAGGGCATGTACCTTGGTTGCGGGCACATCCCCAGTAGGGGGTGTTCAGGAGGCGGCTGATCGATGTGTCTCTCTCATCGATGTTTCTAACTCTCTATCCCTCTCCCTTCCTCTCTGTAAAAATCAGTAAAACATATTTAAAAGCAACAACAACAACAACAAAACCTGCCGGTTCACACACTGTGTCCATTTCTTGGTTGCCTCAGGCATCTTGGTCAGAGTTTCAGTTGCAGGTGATAAAAGAAGTTCTGGAGATGACGGTGGTGTTGGCTACACAACAATGTGAATGAACCTAGTGCCACTGAACTGTACACTTATTAATGGTTAAAATGGTAAATTTATGTTTTCTACATATTTTCACAATTAAAAAACAACTAAAAAATGGGGTTACCTGAAGCAAAGGAAGCCTTAGTGCTGTACTTTGAAGACAACACAACCCAGCATGATCTTGACTCACGTCCAGCAAAGGCATCTCAACGCTGGCGGGAGAGCCGTCAGCTTCACCGGGCAGCCCCTCACCCCGAGAGGGACGCGTGGACACGCCCTCCGTGTGGGAGGCACTCGCTCCAGCGCTCCAGCTGCTCGCCGCCTCAGGGCAGCTTTCAGTTCACACCGGCATCTCACTCCTTTTCATAATGATTCAAAAGGCTTCTCTTTGCCTGGAAGGACCCAAAGAAACCCGGCCAGTGGGCCCTCTAGCCCAAACTCCCCTCCCGTCACCGGAGACGGGGATCCTGCAGGAGGCGCTCAGGTCCCGGTGGACGGAAGAGCCCTCAGCCTCTGCTCACGGCCGGCCTCCTCCTTCCTCTCCCTCGCACCGGCGGACTTGCACGGGGCTGCTGAGTCGCACCCCTACCTCCCAATCCTTTTTGTTTGCTGTCAATACCCAGGAACCGAGACGCTGTGACATGAGCGCTCACTGGTTCAGGTGGGGACTAGGTGTCATTGGGGATGTCTCCCACTGTCCCTATGGACAAAACAGCGACTTTGCTGGAGCTCGGCGGCCTGCTCCAACCGCGGGACTTCT
>NW_006294993.1:28402-30413 GCF_000327345.1 Myotis davidii | reverse complement strand
TTCCGTTCCTCGGGCAGGAGTTGCGGGCGGGCCCTTCCCCGCTCCTGGTCCCCCTGGATGACGTTGCCCACATTTTTCCTGAGTGATGTTCACGGTGGGACATGGCCCTCACGTAGGGTCGACAAACACGAGGATGGACGGTGGCCCCACGTTCGCGGCTTCATGCCTGCGCCCAGCGCATCCATCGGGAGAGCCCCTGCCGCGCGGGTTGGGGGAGCGCCCGAGAGGGAGGTGCGTTAGGCCGGGGCTGCGACGGACCATCCAGCGCGGCGTCCGAGAAAGGACAGCGTCCCTCTAACGAGTCGGGTTTGAATGAACGGACGGGAGATCCAGGTTTGGAGGCTTGAGGACTGATCGCATCGGGGTCAGCAATCAGCCGTGATGGTGTCCAGTGGGAAGGGAGCCTTAGGGTCCTGCAAAGTTAATATTCAGACCCTACAGATGGGCGCGTGCATCTCACCAGTGGCAGCGGGTAGGGTTACCCCAGAGTTACTTAGTCTGCCATTTTGGACAAAGATTCCCCACATGTTATGTGTTAAAGGATGTTGCCCCTTTGAGAATTGTTAAAAGCTGCATTTGTTGTGGGTAAAAAACAGGCTTTTGACCGGACAGTCTTGGGTTTGAATTCCAAGCCTCTTACAAGTTGTGAAGCCAGAATGAGGTCGTGACTGGCAGGTGGTGCCTGAGAAAAGGTTGAAGCTGTACTTACTAAAAAACTAACTTTTGTGCCCTGTCTGGTGGGGTCAGTGGTTAGAGTGTCGGCCGGAGCTTCAATACCTGGTCCCTGGCCCTGGTCGGGGTGCACGCGACATTGCTGTTTTTCTTTTTCATCCCCCCCCACCCCAAAAAGCAATGGGGAAAATTCCCTTGGGTGAGGATTAACCAACCAACCAAATAAAAAAGTAGCCTTTGCATATGGAATAAATTCTCAGTGAGGCAAAGTTGGAGATAAGTGATAATACTTAGTACAAGATAAAACCTACCGATATATAGTCTGTGTTTGCCTGGTAGGATGGAATGATGGTGTCGACATCATGGGTAGGCTGAGACCATGGTGGGGTGTGTGTGGTTCTAGGCTTTTACCTAAACCCTGAAGCAGCCACACACAGCTCCACTTAACCAGTGACCCACATTTTAAGATGATTGTCCTAGACTAGGGGTGTAGACTTGAACCTCAAAACTAAGTGGCTTATCTGAGATTAAATTCGACCTCGTTAGCATAGTAGCCCACAAACCGGCCATGGACCCACACTTCACCAGGGCTCTGAAGCAGAGCTGGGTGGAGGGAAACGCTGGCCCCAGCGCTGTGGACAGTCTCCTTCAGCTCTGAACCCCAGTGAAGGCAAGCCGTCCCGGCGGTGACATGGAAGCGTGTGTATTGAGCCCAGGCTCTCACACGTTCGTGTTCTTGTCAGAAGATGGCGATTCGTCCATGTGCCGGTGTGTTTGCTTCCTTTGTGTGAGTGGAAGCAGGTGTGGACTCTCCGCCCAGTCTCTCCGTAGGATTCTCTTTCTGTTGAAAGCCAGAGGATTGTGAGGGCAAAGCAAGGATACATTTTGTAATAACGGAATTATAATATGTTGTTCTAGGAGTTGGCCTGATTTGGAAAAAGTTACATGGACAAAGTATAAAATTTGAAAAGATATCTTTTTTAGCTTTTGGATTCGATGAAGGCACATTCGGCTATTAGCTGAGCCAGAGGGGAACACAGGGTGTTACTGCTATTCTTCTTCTTGTTAGTCCTCACCCAAGGATGTTTTCCCCTTGATTTTTAGAGAGAGTAGAAGAGAGGGAGGGAGAGAGAAACCTCAGTGTGAGAGAGACACATCCATTGGTTGCCTCCCACACATCCCAGCCAGGGCGAGTGATCAAGCCTGCAACGGAAGGTATGTGCTCTCTTGACCAGAATCGAACCCGAACCCTTCAGTCCTCAGGCCAGTGCTCTAACCACTGAGCAGCCGGCCATGCTTTCTTGGTTTTCTTGGAGGCGGGTGGGAAGAGGTAGCTCAT
>NW_006294993.1:24149-28362 GCF_000327345.1 Myotis davidii | reverse complement strand
GACGCCGAGCTAGCCTTCAGAGCGCAGCAGGGCTTGGAGTAGCAGCTCCTCCTACCTGGAAACTAGATTTTGTGTTTGTTACAATGTGTTCTGTTGGGGAAGAGAATTTTGTGGATGTTTTCAACTTAACTGTGTACGACAGAACATCCAAATGAGCAGACTGCCTGGATCGCGGGACGGGGCATCTGCGTGTGTGAGGGGTGCAGAGTTGCCTGATAGCATGTAGGACACCATGCACAGTAGGATTTCAAATGACCAGTAAGTTTTAGTACTTGTTCACCTGAATTTCAGGGCCCTTTTTTTTTTTTTGCAAAAAAAGATCTGCAGCACTTGAAATATTCAAAGAACAGTTGCTATTAGAATGAGTTTTTAGACTGTCTGCCCTCCTGTGGTATTACATTCAGTGATTTTGCCATGGGTGGGTGTATCCCTTTAAGGCAGATCTGTATTCAAGATAGAATTAATCCTAAAATTTTGACTTTGTGGATTGTTGATGAAAGTACAGTATGGGATTCACAGTTTAATTAAGGTTTAAAGTTAAATATGTCATAGGTATCTCAAGTTCAAATTAAAATTTAACTCAGTTGATACTATAAGTTATAGACTTTCTTCTGGATGGGTACCACTGAGTTTATTTCCTTCTGAAGCTGGCATCCTTGCTATGGGGCAGGCAGGGGTAGACAAAATATATTCAATCTGTATTTCAGAATTCAGAATTTGAAATTGGTATGTGTTTAGTACTTTCATTGTTCTGCTCTTACCTTTAATGTAAATGGCTCTTTAAAAATTTTTCATTGCAGTGTTGCCCGAGTGTGATCTCAAAGATGGGAGGTGCGGTGAGTGCTGGTGAGGACAATGATGAGCTGATAGACAATTTGAAGGAAGCACAGTACATCCGGACCGAACTGGTGGAGCAGGCTTTCAGAGCGATTGACCGCGCAGATTATTATCTTGAAGAGTTTAAAGAAAATGCTTATAAAGACTTGGCATGGAAGCATGGAAACATTCACCTGTCGGCTCCGTGCATCTACTCAGAGGTGATGGAAGCCCTGGACCTGCAGCCGGGGCTCTCGTTCCTGAACCTGGGCAGTGGCACCGGCTACCTCAGCTCCATGGTGGGGCTCATTTTAGGTAATCGGGGGAGTTTGCAGGACCAAAGAGCTGCTGTGTCCTTTGAAGGGGTCTGTCTAATTGCCCTTGGCCTTCCCAGTGTTATCTGGTATCATTTACCAATAGTCGCTGGTGGGCTGGCTCCCGGTCCCTGTCCCCTGCCACGTGCGCCTCCAGCAGGTGTCAGCACACCCTCCTCTCCAGCAGTGGAGCCCCTGGACAGTGGCGTCAGTCTGGATCTTCCCTGATTTCCTGACTCGACCTCACCCAGCATGCCCTGCCACTTGCTCTAAACAGAGTAATTAACTTCAAAGTCCCCTGGGATTCACAGTTCTCTCAAACAGTTTTTGTTTGTTTTGTGATTTGAACACTGGAAGAATTAATGCCTGTAATGTTATTTTTAGATAAATTCCAGGATGAGAGGGATTTCACAAGTTAACTTACTTGAAGCCATTTAGTAACATATCCGATAACTGAGGATTCATTTAATTCCTATCTTGTGTAAAATGAGGGGGCGGGGAGGGCGTAGGGAGGGGGAGAGCATCTTAACAACTATCATGGCCAGAAGCTTTTCTGGAAAAATAAAATGTATCAATGCAGAGCAGGGAGCAGGTCGTGGGCAGCCTCAGAAGATGGAGGAGGCCACTCTGTCCCGTCCGGAGGTTGACAGTGACTCTGGAGAAGAAAGATGTCAGTTGTGAGAGAATCCACATGGGGTGTCAGGAGGAGGAAAGGAGAGTGTGCAGTGTGGAGCCTGGAGAACTGGCACATGTGCCTCCACTTCCTTGCAAGCACACCCAGAGGCGCCCACAGGACCCACACCCTCCAGAGAGGAGCACTTGCCCTCCATCAGCACAGATGGTGCTGCCTGTCTCTGACCTGCATGGAAACATTCCCACACAGACTCACCTTAGCTGTTTGTGTCGATCGTTGTCACCCAGATGTCACCTGGAGGAAGGTTCCCACGCAGGGAGCAATGACAGCAGGAACAGCGTGATGTCTGTCACGATTCCCTCTGATAGAATGTTTCACTGTGACTTGGAATGGCAGTTTCTTCAATGATGATTAAAACCTGTTTTGTGAGGATTATTAGTGCCCACCTCTGAGTGTCTGGTGGGATCTTCTGTGGAAAACAGTCCTGTATCAATGTGCCGACACGTTTGTTCAGTTATTGGCAAGACCTTGAACTATTGGTTTCAGACCTTGGCTTTTTTATATTTTCAAATAATTCTTTGGAAGTTGGAGAGCAGGGAGATTCAGGCTTTGGAAAGCTATGGAGTCAGTAACCACAAGTGAGTGAGTGTGATGTGAGCCAAGCCTGCCTTGCATGTAAAGATTAGCTGGAGGTGATGTGTTAAGATTAGAAAACCTTGTGAATTTCTGTAATTGCTCACACAAAATCAAGAGAAATGCAGAGTAAGAGTTGTCGCTCCAGTTCTGAAAGTTTTCTGGCTCTGAACCCTTGCAGGTCCTTTTGGGGTAAACCATGGTGTGGAGCTTCATCCAGACGTGATTGAGTACGCAAAGCAGAAACTAGACTTCTTCATTAGGACCAGCGACAGCTTTGACAAGTAAGGTCAAGTCCTGTCCCTCGGTCGGTTGCTGGTTCGATTCCTAGTCAGGGCACAGGTGTTGGGGTTGTGGGCTCCATCCCTGGTGGAGGGAGTGCAGGAAGCAACCGATGCCTGTTCCACTCTCACATTGATGTTTCTCTCTCTTCCTTCCTCTCTCAAAAAAAAAATCTTAATCTCTCTCTCTCTCTCTCTCACTCTGGCCGGGTAGCTCAGTTGGTAGTTGGTTAGAGCATCTTCCCGATATGCCAGGGTTACAGGTGGTAGGCTCTATCTCTGGTGAAGGCACAGACAAGAGTCAAGTGAATGTATAAATAAGTGGAACAACAAATTGATGTTTATCTCTGAAAATTATTTAAAAAGTTTTAAAACATATATATTGGGGTTTTAAGGGCTTTAGATTTGTTCACTGTGCTACCTAGGTAAAGGTAGGTTTTCACCAATAAGAGAGAGAAATAGAATGTTCACTTTGCTCAGTTTTCATGTTTCTTATAGAGGTGTTTTATCACTGATGGTTTCTAAAACAGTGAATAGTATTTGTAACTAGTTCTTGCCATTTTTAAACAAGGCATGAATATTCTTATTCTAGGTATTAAAATTTTTAGAAAAACCAAATGTATTTTACTTACTTTCATTTCTGTTGTGTAGTTACTTTGAATAAAATAATTATAAATGCAGGGCAAAGATAGTGATGATTGGAGGTTGGATGACTTAAGCTTGGATCATGCTTATAATGTTCACTTTCATGATACTTTATTTGCAATTTCTAGGGTTTAGTTATTAATAGCACAATTCTTTTTGAAGTCTGGCTTCCATGCCAGCTCAGTAAGCTGTGTCACATGGTGTAGGTTCTGAAATGAAAGTCTAACCTGTGGTTGGCATATATTTATTATAGCCCTGTTACAAGTTACAGAGGTGTGGAATGAACACACTTCTTCCTTTCAGGTTTGACTTCTGTGAACCTTCCTTTGTTCCTGGCAATTGCCTGGAGCTTTCTCCCGACTGCTCTCAGTATGACCGGGTGTACTGCGGGGCAGGTGTGCAGAAGGAGCACGAGGACTACATGAAGAGTCTTCTCAAGGTGGGGGGCATCCTGGTCATGCCGCTGGAAGAGAAGGTCAGACCCCTTTCTAACTGACATCTTTGCACACGTAACTGTTTGGCAAGGTCTGTTGCAGGTAGTTGACACATATTCTTCCTTGTAACAACTCCGTGGTCACAAATGAGATAGCAGGCAAGGACAGGTCTTGGGTTGAATAAGCATCTCTGAGCCTCCCTGTGCACTCCCACCCCCAGCTGTGCTGTGGTGCTTGTTCTGTTACTATAATCCTATCTAATAAAAGAGAAACATGGTAATTAGCGTACGTCTGCTACCCTTCCCATTGGCTAATCAGGGCGATATGCAAATTAACTGCCAGCCAAGATGGCGGCCAGCAGCCAGGCAGCTTAAAGCCAACATGAGGCTTGCTTGCTTCAGTGACGGAGGACTCCAGCGTTCCCCGCCTGCCGCTGCTGGCCTCTGAGCTGCCACT
>NW_006294993.1:16446-23360 GCF_000327345.1 Myotis davidii | reverse complement strand
CCGTGCGCTGTGGGTGACAGGGTAGAGCCATAACCTCCCCATCGGCCCTGCCCTGAGTGTGAGAGTGGTGGCGCCCCAACCCCCTGATCGACCCTGCTCTGTGGGTGATAGAAGGCAACGCCCCAAACCCCTGATTGGCCCTTCTCTGTGCATGACAGGGTACAGAACCCCAACCCCCCTGATGGGCCCTGCTCTGTGAGTGACAGGGGGTGGCATCACAACCTCCCGATCACCCTGCTCTGTGCATGACAGGGAGCAGCGCCCCAACTCCCCAATCGGCCCTGCTCTGAGCC
Organism: Myotis davidii; assembly: GCF_000327345.1. Lineage (NCBI taxonomy): Eukaryota > Metazoa > Chordata > Mammalia > Chiroptera > Vespertilionidae > Myotis > Myotis davidii. Next base: position 23,067 of record NW_006294993.1, on the reverse strand, counting down.
CGATCAGGGGCTGCACGTAGGGATTGGGCCTGCCCTCTGCCACCCGGGAGCAGGCATAAGCCAGCAGGTTGTTATCTCCCGAGGGGTCCCAGACTGCGAGAGGGCACAGGCCAGGCTGAGGGATTCCCCCTTTCCCCCCGAGTGCACAAATTTTTGTGCACCGGGCCTCTAGTTACTTATATAAAACCACTAGAGTAAGTCTATTCTGGCTGGTAGTCTCATTGTGAGACAATGTGATGGTGATAGTTCACAGGAATCCCTTGCTTGGTGGGCATCTTGCCCAAGTCTGCTGTTTGGTCATGCATGTTTTAGTAAGTTTTCAGTACTGTGTTTCAGTGGGAAAAATAGACATGCATTGGTCATTGGGAAGGATGATTCATTGTCACAAAGAACTAGGAAAAACAGAATGATAAAAATTATGAGATTGTGCATTTTAAAAAAATTTTTCTGTAATTAAATGTTTGCATTTAACTCATTTTGTTTGATAAGTAATCATTCATTTTAGGAAATGAAGGAACACCAGGGACAACTGCTCACAATTCCCTTCCTGCTGGCTGAGTGTGGTCCTTGTACCTGTTTCTAGTTTGATGTCCTTTTTACAAAGGCGACAGCACATGTTTGAGAAGTTACACTGGGTTACTTAAAAGAGTTTGTGAATATAGTTTCAAGTCAGTCAGTGCTCACATCATTTTTAGACTTTGCCTGGCAGCCACTGGTGTGTGGGCCTAGTTTATGATCCAGTTACTGTGATTGGACATGAGGCTGTGTGTTGTGACTCACTGTTATTTTACTGTTACATAAAGACTCAGTGAGTTACCCAAATTAAAAAACAATTACTCATAAATATTTCAGTATGTATCTGGGTAAGATAAGTGTTCTGTTTTTCAAACATAGTCCTAAAACCATCATCAACCTAAAAAATAGCAATTTCTTTTTTTAAAATGTGTTTTTATTGATTTCAGAGAGAGGCAGGGAGAGGGTGAGAGGGATAGAAACATCATTAATTAGAAAGAATCATTGATCGGCTGTTTCCCGCACACCCTCTCCTTCCCCAGAGAGAGTCAAGCCCACAACCTGGGCATGTGGCCTGACAGGGAATTGAACTGTGACCTCCGAGTTCATGGTTCAGTGCTCAGTCACTGAGCACACCTGCTGGGCAATAGTAATTTCTTAATATCTTCAAATGTCAGCTACCATTCCATTTTTCCTGATGGTCTCAAAGTTAATTTGAGTTGTTTATGTGAGTGCATGTCCATGTAAGATTTATGTGTTGAATCTGGTCGGAGGATCTCCTAAGTGCATTCATCCTTAGAGTCTTTCTTTTTCTTTGCCATTTAGTTTTGAAGCATTTAGGCCACTTGTCTGACAGAGCCCCCTGCAGCCTGGACTGTGGGGTTGCATGTCTCTGTGGGGCTCTTTCCCGTGTTCTTCCTCCTGTCCTTTCCTCCAAGAGATGGTGGTGGGTGTTGGCCCTCTGCCAGCGATGTCAGTGTCACCTGTCTCTCAGGCAGAACGCCTGTCCCCATCCGCCCAGTGTGATGTTTATCCACAACATGTGGCATCACCATGATCACCAACAATCTGATGTCTATAACTAGTTCAAGATTTTTGGGGTGTGTGCTTTTTGCCATTTTATTCCACTGGAGATGTGCCAAATAGGCTATCCTGCCAGGTTGATTCTGCTGTTTTCACAGGTGACAGGACCAGGCCTCGTCTCTGCTCTTTATTCTCAGAATGCGGAGTGGGTCCTTCCTTACAGATGACTGTAGGACTCTTCATGGTTTTGTAGAAATACATAGGACCTTTGATTAGAATTGTGCTACAGCTGGATTAATTTGAGGGTTAGAGACATATTTTTAATATTCTGCTCATACAGAGCATGAAATAGGCATTTATAGTTTTAAGGGCTCACACTTTTTTTATTATATTTAAATATTTGATGTTCATTATAACTAGAAATTCTCCTTTTAAGAATGTCTTCCTTTGGGTGGTGGGCACATAGTGCAATACAGATCTTATATCATAGAAACCCACACCTGAAACCTATATGTTCATGTTGACCAGTGTCACCCCAATCAATTTAATAAATATTTTTTTTAAAAAGGAATGTAAAAAAAAAAATAAATAAAAAAAATAAAAAAAATAAAAAAAGGAATATCTTTGCTAATATACAAGAATGCAAGTAACTTGTTGATGTTCATCGAGTACATGGCTACTGAATTCTTTTATTTCTAAGATTCGTGGCATAGAATCTTAGTTTTTAGATGGTTTGCTGGTTTAGATATTTTTAGATTAGAGAGTATATAATCTTAGCAGGACAGAGCTGATCAGAAATAGTCCTGTGACCCAGGTGTGTGTGGTGGCAGAACAGGCCCACAGAGCACAGGATGGTGTGTTGTCTAATCGGTTCTGCTGCCCCTGGAATTGTGATTCACAGGAAAATGTGGTGAGACCTGCACGCAGTTAGCCACTGACTCCAGGGTCCTGGGCAGCATCACTGGGAAGCTCCTTGGACACTTCAGTGTGCATCTCCCAAGGGGACAGGAAGACTAGACTCCCAGCAAGGAGCTGTGCTCTGTGATTGCAGCTGTTGGGTGTGAGTCCCCACTTGCTGTAGGAGATCTGCCGGCCAGAGTGCGGTGTAGACTGTGTGTGTCTGATGACTGTCACTTCAGAGCCCCCACGTCCCCCAGCATTGAAAGTGGTCTCATCAGAACCCCACACTCCTTACTGGATTGTGTCCTCTTGTTGTCCTTTAATTTCTTCCTCTGTCATAGACGTTTCCTGTCAACAGGAGTTAGGGTGAGACACTTGGCTGTGTTCCGACTAAATGTGTCCGCCGTACATGTCGCGTCGCCCTCGGGTGTCACGGGTCGTGTATCTGTGGTTGTAGATGGTGTGGGAATGATCATATGTATTCTGACCTACCAGCAGTTCCATCTTGTTTTGTCTCTGGGATAGCTGACTAAGATAACGCGCACAGGACCTTCTGCGTGGGAAACCAAAAAGATCCTGGCTGTTTCCTTTGCTCCTCTGGTCCAGCCGCGCCGCTCAGAGTCGGGGAAATCAAGACTCGTCCAGTTACGTGAGTACAGAGACCCTAGCCATCATTTGGATGTTTTGAATTTCATTAGAAGGAGCCTTTAATATTAAAGAGCATTTCCCACTCACTATAACCTTAAACTTTTCCAAGTGATTTTTAGGCATTTAAACAATTATACTCCATTTCCAGCTTATTGTACGTGATTTTAGCCTTGTTTTATGTCTACAGAGAACTGCTGATGGTGATGCCCTGGGAAGCAGAAGAGCCACATAGAAGGGGAATTAAACCTGCTCTGTGGAGAGTGTGTCCCGGCACCTCTGGCTCTGGGGCTCCTGCAGACACTGGTCCCTCTGCTCCCGGGTGGCTGCAGGGCCACGTGTCCGCCACTCGGCTCGGGTGGGCAGGGCCAGGTTTGCAGTGGAGCCTTCCTTGGCCAGGCCTGTGCCTCTCAATCTGTTAGGGTGCAGACCCAGCAAAGAGCTAAGCATTCAGTCAAATGTTTTATAATTTCAACAGAGATTTACACAGCAAGGAGGATTGCAAGTGTCTTTATTTAAAATAAAACTATTCAGCATGCACTCTGCTTTCTGATCATTTAGAAAATTTGGAAAATGAAATAATATATAGGAAGAAAAAAAATCACCCTTAATTTCAACACCCAAAGATAACTAATACTTGTTGGTGAGTTCCTTCCAGAATCATCCTTTAATATATGAGAGGAGTCACTTACCAATGTGATGTTCTTCCTGGTCTCTGCTAAGTGTAGGTCACATGACATCAACATGGTCGGTGAAGTGTGAGGAACCGGGATAAGGAGCAGCCATAGAATGTGCAGAGGGACTGAGAGGGCTAGGTGTGTAGAGAGAGAGGGTATTTGTGCTTGGTCCTTGAGGCTGAAAGGAGCTACGGAGAGAAGAGGGAGGAAGGGATCCAAGGCCGTGACTGTGACGTGCGCATCCCCAGGTGCTTAGAGGAGGCAAGCGGGGACCCTGATGGGATGCAGGTTAGCCTGCAGTTAATCACACGGGCTGTGCAGAGCTCCCGCGGGTTCAGATAGGAGGTGGTGCGTCTCACTCAGGACCACCCTCTGCCAGGCGGGGGGTGTGCAGTCGTGTCCATGTTCCGTGAAAATCCCAGAGGGTAACTGAGCCGATGCTGCCCACGGCAGTGTGCTGGAGGTGAGGGGACAGTCGGGGGTCGAGGAGGCTTGGTCGGGCCTGGCTGATGGGTAGAGGGCACCCTGATATGTGGGTTTTGAGCTTGTGTTTCCAAGTGAATATTGGATGATAAATAATCATGTAATGCTGTTTAGGGCTCATGAAGGGAACAGCAGTCCACTTGTTTATAACTTGATCTTTGTAGACCAATAGTCACACTGATGGAGACAGGGCCTAGTGCGGTCCTGCAGGTGCCGACATGGTCAGCCGTCAGAGTGGATGGGCCAAAGACAGCACAGGCAGGAACCAGTTAGGAGGCGATTGGGATTCCCCAGGCTAGAGAGGAAGATGGATGGTAAACACTGGCCTGAGAGGGAAGGGCTGGGGCAGGCCAACGGGCCTCTCTGAGGAAGGATGCCAGAGACCATTGTAGATTCGGGTTTGTGGTCAGGACTGGGCTATAGCCCTGGGAGCTGCTGGCCGGTTTCTGTTAATTGAAGCCACAGACTAGATGTCAGATCAGGGGAGAGGAGAAAGGGCCAAGTCAGAACCTTGGGAAGCAGCATTTGGGCTGGGCGGAGGAGGAGCCAGGGAGAGGTTCGGCCTGACACCAGCCCGCGAGCAGGTTACCTCCCTACGTGGCCCACGTGCCAGCACTGTCTGTGGGAAGTCTGGTGGCCTGTGAAGGACTCCTTTCAACTGCCTTAGGAGCAGCAGCTAGTGGCAGGGTGAGCCCCAGCGTCCTTCCTGGAGGAGGAGGACAGTTGAGCAGAGAGGAGAGTTGGTGCTGACAATGGAGTCACAGGAACTTTCAGGGTCCCTGGGTTCTGTGGGCATTTGCTGAGGTTCTGCGAGGCTCCCGGACGGTGGGTGGCGATTTTTTGGAGAACTTAGGTACTGGAGAGGAAAGTGATGCTGGTTTTGAATTTACTGTATTGAAACACTTGACCCCTCAGGCACAGAGCCTGAATTGAACAGAGCCTCAGTGACCAAGTTTTCCTTTTCTTGTGCTGTAGAGTTTTTGTTCTTAAAAATGTTGTGGTTCTACTTTTCTCTACTATGACAGCAACAACAAAAAAGTATTCAGTTTATAAATCACAGTGAAAACATTAAAGTAGGTGGGCGAGTGCTGGATGGCACTGGATGAGAGAGCCCATGGGACCAGAGGGCCAGAGGGCCGTGCGGGCTGGGCTGGGGAAGACGCAGAGCAGCTGGGCTTTCTCCTGCCGGTCTCCACCAGCAGGTGGTGCCCTCCTTCGTCTATGTGCAGGTTATGTGTTTAAAGTATTTCCTGAAAAGAGCTCATGTTCTTTGCTTTGTCCACATGCAGTTTCCAGGTGGTTAGGCCTGTGTTGTCATCACAGACACTGACTCATGTCCTTTGCGCTGCAGCCCCCCTGGCGGTCCGGAGCCTCCAGGACTTGGCTCGCATTGCCATCCGGGGTGCCATTAAGAAGGTCATTCACCAGGAAGCAGTGAGCAGAAATGGGGACGGACTCAAGGCCACTCCCAGGTTCAAGCGAAGGAGAGTGCGTCGACGTCGAATGGAAACCATTGTCTTCTTAGACAAAGAGGTCTTTGCCAGTCGGATTTCCAACCCGTCTGAGGACAACAGCTGTGAAGGTTTAGGAGAGGAGCAGCGGGAAGAAGAGGAGCAGAGCCCGGCTGAGATGAAGCCAGAGCCCCCTGTGAACTTCCTGCGGGAGAAGGTCCTGAGCCTGCCCCTGCCTGACCCCCTGAAGTACTACCTGCTCTACTACAGGGACAAGTGAGCGCACGTGGGCGGCGCTGAGGCTGTGGCCAGTGGAGTGTGCCCTGTCTGCACGGTTCTTCCAGTTTGATCTTGATTATCTTGTAGAATTTTCATTAAATGGTAGATTTCTTTAAATATAATCTGACAAACGTAAGTGCATGGGAGAATGTTTTCTTGAAAGGGACAGAGTCTCCTGGAGAAAGGGCTCCCCCCAGCTGGTGGGAGGCGCAGGGAGGCATGTCTGCACAAGCAGTGAGATCGAAGGGGCCCGTGCCGTGCTGTGTGTGGAGCGTGAAAGCACACCTTTGGAAGTGTGGGGGACTTCTGAGTGTGACACACCTTTGTCCAAATTTGAATTTGACATTATCAACCTCTTAATTCATGGCCCTGACTTTACTAAACCTAGCTCTCCATTCTTGACAAGCCCTCCCTTATTGTAAGTAATTGAAGTAACTCTTATGGGAGTTGTCAGTTTGTGCGTTTTTTAAAATTGTGCTGGGGAGGAGGAATAAAAGTATCAAACTTCCAGATATCTTTTAGGAGTTCCAAAAGAATTCCAAGGAATTTTTTCCTGACACCTTTCCTTACCTTTAGAATAATGTCACCCTGACCAGGTAGTGCAGTTGGTTGGAGCATCGTCTAGATACACCAAGGTTTCGGGTTCAATC
>NW_006294993.1:13098-16416 GCF_000327345.1 Myotis davidii | reverse complement strand
CTTTCCCTTCCCCTCTACGGTTAATCAGTCAGTCAATCAAAAAATAAAAGATCCAATGTCTAGTAATCCCTGAGAGAATATCCTGAAGAATGAAGCGCATGTCATATATAGGTAATAAACAATATAACTTTTACCCGGACAAAGGGGATCTTGGTGATTCTTGCTAGGGGTGGCCTCTGGGGACCGGGGCCCTTGGGCTGCAGGAGGGGCAGAGACTGACGGGCAGACTGGCCGCCTGCCTGCGGGTTTCGCTTTTCTGAGCTTCCGTTGGTATTTCTCTGTAATCACATTCGAGGACTGACTCAGATTTTATCTTTTGTAATTCTGGAGAAAAAAGATTTGTTAGTTTTGTAATTTTTCTTAAGAACAAATACATGTATTTTGCTAGCTCCATTACACTAGAGCAGTTTCACTCTCGGGGAACCGACCTCGGGGCCTTGTGTGGCGGGAGCTTTTGTCTAATCAGGTTCTGGGTCCGGAAGGAAGGGTCCTATGGGTCTGGTGGCAGAATGTTTTGAAGTTACAGCGCTTATTCCAAAACACTGGTTCTTTCCCATTTTTTTTTTTTTTTTTACCCAAACAAAAGAATAGTATTAAATGTTAACAGTAAACCCAGTAAACAGTGCTGATGCTGGTCCGTCACCCAGAGGGCTCATGTTATTGCTTCACATCTTGGGTATTGCTGAGGTTTAGTGTGTCTGGTTTCAACCAGTTACTTGAGTCCTGGTTATTTTTTCACCTTTTTGCTGTTTTTAGTAGCTGAATCCTTTCTGTCACAGGGTGCTGTGAGCATGCCTGGCTGGGAAACTGCTGTGTCCTGGGCTTGTGCATTGAAGCTGTTGGGAAGAAGCACTTCATGGCTTGGTGTCCTGCCTGGGACTCGCCACTCTGAGAGCAGGGCAGAGCGCTCCTGCTGACACTGCAGTGCGACAGGGTCTCGATCCACAGAGGCCTCCAAGTCGTGGACATTTTTGGACATGATATTAAATGTGATATCTGTGAAATCTGTTCTATTATGCGTTCCCCTATGATTGTATATGGATTTCATTTCTTTTAAACCACGTTTGCCTTATAGAAGGCAATACAGAGGCGTATGCCTCGGTTGTGGGTTCTCCAGCCCTGGTCCTGGTATGTGTGGGAGGCAGCCAATCAGCGTCTCTTGTGTTAATGTTTCTTCCTCTGCCCCACCTCCCTCCCTTTACTCTCTAAAATCAATGGAAAAAATGTCAAAAGGGGAGGATTAAAAAAAAAAGGCCATGCATAACACGTTTTTCTTATGTATGTGTTAAGCCTTGCCTAACAGTTTTATTTTACATGTTGTCAGTTGTGATTTTTAAACCAGAATTTGGTTAAAAAATATGATGCTGTAATATATATGAACTAGCTTGGTGTTTATTTTGTAAACATGACAGAGAGTTGCGAGTGGGTCTCCCGTGGGCCCCGTTGCTGGTGCAGTGTGAGTAGCCGGCGACTACGCGGGCTGTGCTGCCTGCAAGCCCGTGCGGAAACCACTCTCTAGACAAGGTGGGCTTCCGTGGAGTCGTCTGTACTTTTATATGTGACTTTTGTCTTAGAAGTAGGCGAGCCATAGAGATGTACAAAACAAAGATCAAGTTTATAACATTAAACGTGTAATGTAAAAATCAACTGTGTGTATGAAAGTGCTTTAGCCAGTCTGGAGCTTTCAGAGGATTAATGTAAGAAATTTGAAACTGGTTTAAAAGCTGATATACCTAAATAAATACAAGATATCAATAAAGGCAGTTAAGACATTTTAGCCTTCTTAGCATTGCTTCTGTTTCTTGTCTGGGATAGATATTCTTGCCTACATTCCCCCCCACCCCCCAAATCTTAAAAAAGATATATTTTTTCTTTCTTACAGTGTGTTTTCTTTCACACTTTATTACTTAATTCTGGGACATGAAGAGTGTCAGTAGTTAGATTTTTGGCACAATTTTTCCATGACCTGAAATACGGAAAGAAAATTGGGTACTACTGGTAGCTATACATTTTACCAGCAGCAAAGGGTGAGGGTTTATGGTTTAGGGTTGATTTGTGTCAGGGCCTAGGGCCAGGGCCAGGGTTTAGGTTTGGGGTTTATGGTCAGGGTCAGGGGTAGCATTCAGGGTCAGAGGGTTAGGGTCAGGACTTCAATTTTTGAGGTGCTATTGCAAAAAACATTTTTTCATTTCAAATTCCAGTTTTTCCTGTACATTTTAGTCCATCTGGGCTGCTATAACAAAACACCATTTTGGTATTTTGGGGTGGCTTCTAAAATTATTATTCATATTCTGGAGGCTAAAAGTCTGAGATCAGGGTGCGGAGCTGGTAGGGGAGGGCCTCTCTCCAGAGCCTGGGGTCCAGGCTCACCCTTGCAGGGAAGAAGGAAGGGGCTGGGTCTCTGACAGCGAGGACCCTCATGTGGACTCCACCGTCATGGCCTGAGGCCCATTCCTAACACCATCACCCGGGCTTTAGGTCCTTGTGACGGGATCTTGCCTGAGGTGGGTCCGGCCATGCTGTTGGCCCAGAGGTGCGCCCACATGAGGCTTATCTGCAGGAGTGTCCGGCAGCACGGGCAGCTGCAGCCGCCAGAGACTTGGTGGCCGATCAGCAACAGGGATGTGTTTCTCCCCAGTTGGAGGTGGGAGGGCCAGGATCAAGGCGCCAGGGAGTCTGTGTCTGATTGCAGCTTGACCCTTCCCCTCCATCCCACACGACAGAAGGGCAGTGGAGTTGTTATCCCTTAAGGTTAGGGGAGACGTGGAGAAAAAAAATTGTTTGGAAAACAGCTGTGGTTGCTCTGTGTGGTGATGGGTGAGAGGGATGAAAGTTCAGGGCCATGCACACCCCTGACCTCAGGTTCTGTCCTAGAACCTGGGGCAGAGCAAGCACCTTCTGAAAAGAATTCACAATGATGGACTTGGGAAATGTTTAGGAATGTGTTTGAAACACTTGGAATACATGTTCCTAGAACCTTAATATCTGTAGGGTAGTGTTGAAACACTGAGTATGTGCGATCAAAGAGATGTGAAAGGAGTAGGGTAGTGTTTAAAATACTAACAACGTTTAAAGAGCTGGTATATATGAAAAAACGAGGTTTAAACACTTGGAGTTCACATTTAAGGAGCTTGAAGAACGGGACAAAAGTGTATAAAACACTTGTAATTCACAATGATAGCCAAGGGAAATGGTTAGGAATGTGTTTGCAATGCTTGGAATACATGTAAATAGAGCTTTAATATCTGTAGGGCAGTGTTGAAACACCGAGAATTTGCGTTCAAAGAGCTGTGAAATGACTATGATAGTGTTTATGTT
>NW_006294993.1:9721-12634 GCF_000327345.1 Myotis davidii | reverse complement strand
ATTTATAAAGCCCAGAAAACTGTAAGATTGTGTGTAAAACAGAATTCACAATGATGGACGCGAGAAATGGTTAGGAATGTGTTTGAAACACCTGGAATACATGATCATAGAACCTTAATATCGGTAGGGCAGTGTTGGTACCCTGAGAATTTGCACTGAAAGTGCCTGAAAATGGGTAGGATAGTGTGGTATATATGTAAAAACAAGGTTTAAATACTTGGAATTCACACTTAAGGAGCTTGAATTACAAGACAAAAGTGTATAAAACACTTGTAATTCACAATGATAGCGTAGGGAAATGTTTAGCAATGTGTTTACAGTACTTGGAATACAAGTAAGTAGAGCCTTAATATCTGTAGGGCAGTGTTGAAACACTGAGAATTTGCATTCAAAGGATAGTGTTTACATTCATAATTCTGGCCGAATGAGTTGGCCTTTTTGGAAGAATGTGGTTTAAAAACTTAAAAATTCATGTTTATAGAGCTCAGAAAACTGTCCAAAAGTGTTTAAAACTCCTAGAATTCACAATGATAGACCAGGGAAATGTTCAGGAAAGTGATTGAAAGACTTATAATACATGTAAATAGCGCCTAAGTATCTGTAGGGCAGTATTGAAACACTGAGAATTCGTGTTCAAAGAGCTGAGAAATGACTAGGATATTGTTTACATTTATAATTCAGGTCAATGAGTTCGCATTTTTGGAATAAAGTGGTTTAAACACTTACGAATTCGTGTTTATAGAGCTCAGAGAACTGTCCAAAAGTGGTTAAAACCTTTAGAATTCACAATGATAGACCAGGGAAATGGCTAGGAATGTGTATGAAACACTTGGAATACATGTAAATAGAGCCTTAACATCTGTTGGGCAGTGTTGAATCACTAAGTATTAGCATTCAAACAGCTGTGAAATGGTAGGATAGTGTTTACATTCATAATTACGGCTAAATGAGTTGGTGTTTTTGGAAGAATTTCTTTGAAAACTTAAAAATTCATATTTTAAAACCCAGAAAACTATAAGGAAGTGTTTAAAACAGAATTCACAATGATAGACCAGGGAAATGGTTAGGAATAAATATGAAATTCTTGGAATATATCTAAATAGGCAGTATTGAAACTCTAAAAATTCTTTAGACGGCCCATGTGAGGCTGAGATGGCCCTGGTGAGGCCGAGACAGCCCCGGTGAGGTCGAAATGGCCCCGGTGAGGTTGAATTGGACCTGGTGAGGCTGAAACGGACCCGGTGAGGCTGAAACAGCCCCGGTGGGGTTGAAACAGCCCCCGTGAGGTTGAGGCGGCCCTTATAAGGCTGAAACGGCCCCCGTGAGGCGGGGACAGCCCCTGTGAGACTGAGACGGCCCCTGGGAAGCTGAGAAAAATACCACATGAACTCACTCATTTATGGATAATAAGAAACATTATAGACTGATGAACAAAAAAGGATACAGAGGTAGAGCAGCATTGAGCAGAATGTCAAACTACAGTGGGAACCATAGGGAGAGTTGGGGGGAGTAGGAGATCAACCGAAGGACTTAACAGCATGCATATGAGAATAACGAATGGGCACAAGACACTAGGGGGCGGGGGAAGCCGGGGGAATGTCAAGGGGGAGAAAAAAGGAGACATGTGTAATACTCTTTGTAATACTTTAAGAAAAAAAAAAGAAACTCTAAAAAATCATGCACAACGAGCCGTAAAATGACTAGTATACTGTTTACATATATAATTCAGGCTCAATGAGTTGGCGCTTTTGGAAGAAAGTGGTTTAAACCTTTAAGAATTCGTGTTTATAGAGCTCAGAGAACTGACCGTAAGTGGTTAAAACCCTTAGAATTAACAATGATAGACCAGGGAAATGGTTAAGAATGTGTATGAAACACTTAGAATATGTGTAAATAGAGCCTTAATATCTGTAGGGCAGTGTTAAATCACCGAGAATTAGCGTTCAAACAGTTGTGAAATGGGTAAAATAGTGTTTACATTCGGAATCTGGCTCAATGAGTTAACATTTTTGGGAGAATTTGTTTTAAAACTTAAAAATTCTCCTGGGGTCCAACCCCAGCAGGTCCAGGGGTCCCCAAAGGTGTGGACGGAGTTGGCAAAGAAGGAATGACACGGAGACAGCGTTCAGTTGATCAGCAGCCTAGCCAGGATCTCCAGCCAAATTCTGGTTAGGATCTCCAGCCAAGTTCTGGTTCGGTTCTCTCACTAGGTTCTCCAGCCAGGTTCGGTCGCCAGGTTCTGTAGCCAGGTTCTGTCCAGGATCTTTTGCCATGTTCTCTCGCTAGGTTCTGTCTCTAGGTTCTGTGTCCTGTTGTCTTGTTACATCTGTATTTATACCAGTTGATTCCAATCCTATCAATCTCTATTCCAAATGTTAGGGTGTTTATTATCTCCATTCCAGGGAGTAAAGATTATGTAGTTTAAGCGTGATTGTTTGTAGTTAAAGTGATTAACTACCCGCCTGGCACTTAGTTAAGGGGTTTTATTCCCTCCCTAACTTCAGGGGAAAATCCCTACCTGGGGAAACAACCTTTCTCGGAGAGGTGACCTTGGTTAAAACATGTAGTACCAAGATGGTGAGCAAACATATTAAGAACAGTATGCCATATACGCCAGGTCCCTTGAAAGAGCAAGGATGGACCGGCTCCCGGCAGGTTGTGAACATGGAAGGTGGCAGAGGGGCAGAGAAGTCCAAGTGGGCCAACTCTACCAGGCGGTCTCCAAGTATCCCTGCATAGCGCCTTCTCTAAGGGGAAGAATTTTTTTGGTTCCTTCCATAAAGGGTGACATCAATTTGCTCTGAAGCAAATTTCAGGTTCAATTTTTGTTTCAAATTTCTCTGCTCTGATACCTCCCTCAGTGCATTTTAATGGTTTAACACATTTTGAAATGAGGACAAGCCAGGCCCCAGC
>NW_006294993.1:0-8751 GCF_000327345.1 Myotis davidii | reverse complement strand
TCCTAGATATTATCTGGGAAGCTAATGGGCTGAGGGAAGTGCAGGAAGTGTAACTATGGTCAAAACAAGTGAAATTCACAAGAACTGTGTAACTATGGTGACCACTGCCCTGTTTACCTCTGACTATAAAAGGTTGGTATGGCCTGAGCACCGGTGGAAGTCCTTCCTCCTGAGTTGGACTTACCTGCCAGGCCCCCAATATTCCCAAATTACCTCGTGTCTTTTCTCTTTCATTTATGTGCGGCTCTTCTTCCAGATCCTGATCCCTAAACCACACAGGACGTGGAGGGAAACATTTACAACAGATTCAGGTCTATAGAGCTCAGAAGACTATGTGAATGAGGTTAAAACTTGTAGAATTCACAATGAGAGTCCCAATAATTGTATAGGAATGTATATGAAACACGAGAAATACATCTAAATAGAGCCTTAATGTCTGTATTTCAGTATTCAAACACTGAAAATTCATGGTAAAACCGTTGTGAAATGACGAGAATACTGTTTACATTTATATTCCGGTTCAATGAGTTGGCGTTTTTTAAGGAAAGTGGTTAAAACCCTTAATAATTCAAGTCTTTAGATCTCAGAACACTATGTGAATGAGGTTAAACTGTTAGTATTCAAAATAATAGACTGTGGAATTGTATAGTAATGTATCTGAAACACTAGGAATCCGTCTAAATAGAGCCATAATTTTTGTATTTCAGTATTCAAAGAATACTTTTACATTTATACTTCTGTTTCAACGAGTTGGTGTTTTTTAAGGAAAGTTCTTCAAACCTTAATAATTCAAGTCTATAGAGGTCAAAACACTATGTGAATGAGGTTAAAACTTGTATAATTCACAATGATAGACCCTTTAATTGTGTAGGAATGTATATGAATCTTGAGAAATACATGTCAATAGAGCCTTAATGTTTGTAGGGCACTGTTAAAACACTGAAAACTCACGTTTAAACAGCTGTGAAATGACGAGTATACCATTTAAACTTATATATCTAGTTCAATAAGTTGGCTTTTTTTAAGGAACATGGTTAAAACCCTAGTGATTCAAGTCTATAGAGCTGAGAAGACTATATGAATGAGGTTAAAACTCGTAGAATTCATAATGATAGACCCAATAATTGTATAGGAATGTATATGAAACACGAGAAATACATGTAAATAGAGCCGTAATGTTTGAAGAGCACTGTTAAAACACTGAAAACTCAAGTTTAAAAAGCTGTGAAATGATGAGTATACTGTTCACATTTATAGTTCAGGTTCAATGTGTAGGCGTTTTTTTTTTTTTTTTTTTAAGAAAAGTGCTTAAAAGCCTTAATAATTCAAGTCTATAGAGATCAGAACAATATGTGCATGAGGTTAAAACTCTTAGAATTAAAAATGATAGACCCTGGAATTGCATAGTAATGTATTTGAAATGATAGGAATACATGAAAATACAGCCTTAATGTCTGTATTTCATTACTCAAACTCTGGAAATTCATGTTTAAACAGTTGTGAAATGATGAGAATACTGGTTACATTTATATTTACAGTTCAATGAGTTGGCGTTTTTTAAGGAGAGGGGTTAAAACCGTTAAGAATTCAAATCTATAGAGCTCAGAACACTATGTGAATGAGGTTAAAACTCTTAGAATTCACAATGATAGATCCCGGAATTGTATAGGAATGTATATGAAACACGAGAAATACATGTAAGTAGAGTCTTAATGTCTCTAGGGTACTTTAAAACACAGAAAACTAACGTTTCAACAGCTGTGAAATGACGACTATACCGTTTATATTTACAACTGAGGTTCAATGAATTGGAAATTTTGGAAAAAGTGGTGGCAGTGCTTAATTATTCACGAGTATACAGCTAAGAAAACTGACTGAATGTGGTTAAAACTCTTAGAATACACAATGATAGTCCCAGGAAATGATTAGGAATGTCTATGAAACCCTGGAATACATGTTAATAGAACCTTATTATCTGTAGGGCAGTGTTAAAATACTGTGAATTTGTGTACAAAGCTGTGAAATGAAGAGTATACTGTTTATATTTCAGCATCAATGTGTTGGCGTTTTTGAAAAAAGTAGTTTAGACCCTTAAGAATTCATGTTTATAGAGCTCAGAATTTGTGTATTAAGCAGTGAAAAGAGAATACTGTTTATATTTTCAATTCAGGCTCAATGAGTTGTCGTTTTTTGAATAAAGTGGTTCAAACCCTTAAGCATTTATGTGTATAGAGCTCAGAAAACTGTATGAATGTGGTTAAAACTCTTAGAATACTCATTGATAGTCCCAGGAAATGTTTGGGAATGTCTGTGAAACACCTGGAATACATGTAAATAGAGCCTTACTATCTGTAGGGCAGTGTAAAACATTGAGAATTTCTGTAGAAAGCTGTGAAAAGATGAGTATACTGTTTATATTTACAATTCAGTCTCAATGAGTTGGCGTTTTTGGAAGAAAGTGATTTAAATCCTTAAGAATTCATGAGTTTAGAGCTCAGAAAACTGTCTCAATGTGGTTAAAACTCATAGAATACACAATGATTGACCCGGGAAATGTTTGGAAATGTCTATGAAACTCTGTAAATACGTGGAATTAGAGCCTTAATATCTGTATGGCAGTGTTAAATGATGGAGAATAAGCTCCTAAATGATGAGTATACTGTTTTTATTTTCAATTCCAGCTCAATTAGTTGGTGTTTATGGAAGAAAGTGGTTTAAACCTTTAAGAATTCATGATTGCAGTGCGTAGAATTTGTGTTCCATCTGTGAAATGACAAGAATACGGTTTAAATTTACAATTGAGGCTCAATGAGTAGGCGTTTTTGGAAGAAAGTGGTTTCAACCCGTAAGAATTCATGTGTATACAGCTAAGAAAACTGACTGAAGGTCGTTAAAACTCTTAGAGTACACAATGATAGTCCTGGGAAATGATTAGGAATGTCTATGAAACACTTGGAATACATGTAAATAGACCCTTAACATCTGTAGGGCAGTGTTAAAGCACTGAGAATTTGTGTACAATGCTGTGAAATGAAGAGTAAACTCTTTATATTTTAGCCTCAATGAGTTGGCATATTTGAAAGAAAGTGGTTTAAACCCTTAGGAATTCATGTGTATAGAGCTCAGAAAACTGTCTGAATGTGGTTAAAACTTGTAGAATACACAATGATAGACCAGGAATTGTTTGGGAATGTCTATGACACTGTACATACATCTAAATAGAACCTTAATATCTGTAGGGCAGTGTTAAACCACCGAGAATTCATGTAGAAAGCTGTGAATTGATGAGTATACTGTTTATATTTACAATTCAGGCTCAATAAGTTGGCCTTTTTGTAAGAAAGTGGTTTAAGCCCTTCAGAATTCATGTTTATAGAGGCTAGAATTTGTGTACAAAGCTGTGAAATGATGAGCATACTAGTTATATTTACATTTGAAGCTCAATGAGTTTCATTTTATTCCTTCATGGCTGGAAGGCTTTTCAGACAACCCTGTGTACCTCATCAGGGAAAATGACTTTATGGTGCATTTTCCTACTGTGGTGAGATTCAGGCAGTGTTCCAATGTGGACACCAGGTGTTGCCTATCAGAGCTCCACCCAGGAGATCATGAGATGGTCATGGAGACTCAGTTGGACTAGTACAACTTCTTCCAATCCTGGTCCGGGAGCTAGAGACCAGAGCACCGGCAGTCGGAGTGGGCCCAGAGTTGAGGGTGGGTACAGAGGGCGCTGTCCCCATGGGATTGAGAGGACCCAGGAGAGCCAGATTTCAGATTCCCCCGAGAGTGTTCAGCTGTTCCACCTGCATTTATTTATTTATTTATCATTTATTTATTTATCATAATCCTCGGCTAGGATATTTCTCCATTGATTTTTAGGGAAAGTGGAAAAAACTGGGAGATGCAGAGAGAAACTTGGATGTGAGGGAGACACCTGGATTGGTTGCCTCCTGCAGGCGCCCCAAGTGGGCAGGGATCCATCCTGCAAGGGAGGTAAGTACCCTTAACCCCAATTGAACCTGAGACCCTTCCATCCACAGGCCTACGCTCTGTTCACTGAGCCAAACCCGCTGGAGCCTGTTCCACTAGCATCAGAGACACATCCCTCCCACCCAGGGGTGCCCTCTGTCAGGCTGGAGACACCTTTCCCTGATTGGGTGTGGAGGTCGTGGTGGCCGGAGGTGGGGGATCCCAGAGTAGACCCAAGGGTCCCCCCACCAAACCCTCAACACTGCCAAGGCGAGGAGGGGAGTGGCGAGCTGCTCTCCTGGGCCCAGGGTGGGTGTTTGGGGGTGGGGAGGTGGAGTGTTGCAGAGTGGCAGGAAGGGGGTGGGCGTCCTAGTGGACCTCAGGGCCCTGCCTTGGCCACAGGGCGGAGCTTGGGCCAGGAAAATATAAAAATAAAAAACCTTGGCCCCCTCCCCCTTCCTAACCTGGTGCTGCCCTCCCACTCCCCACACCAGACACCCCAGCCCTGACCAGGTCTCTTCTTGCAGAGCCATCAGCTGTCTCTGGCCCGCCCATCTTCTGAGCTCCCAAAAGATGCAGGAGGGCGCCTTCCATTGGGGTGCGATTGCCTGAAATGCGTAAGGGGGTGTCCACTGCCACTGGGTAGGAGGAAGCCCCTGAGGGATGGCAAAAAGTGAGGGGGGGCCTGGGCCTTTGGTGGGGACCGCGGGGTTCCCTTAGCAGTTTGGGGAGCTACCCCCCTCCGCAGCACCAAGGGTTGGATGGGTTCCCCCGATTGTGGGGCCCCTGTTCCCCCCGCAGAGCACAGAGCGCTTGGGGCTTGCACCTGTGCCGGAGAATGGAAGAGACACGTCCCTCCACTGCAGGGCTGCTGTCTGTTAGGCGTGAGACATCATTTCCTAATTTTTTTTAAAAAAATATTTATTAGTTTCAGAGAGGAAAGGAGAGGAGAGAGAGAAAGAAACGTCAACGATGAGAGAGAATCACTGATCGGCTGCCTCCTGCACGCACCCCACTGGAGGTCAAGCCGACAACCTGGGGATGTTCCCTGACTGGGCATTGAACTGAGGACCTCTCGGTTCCTGGATCAACGATCAACCACTGAGCCACACCACTACGGGGAGGTGGCGTTCAGTTCCGAGAGTAGCCCCGGGGGCGATGGGAGGTTCCCCCCACACCAAGCCAAAGGGCGGATGGGGCGGGCTCAAAAAATGGCAATCAAAAGCCTACAGCACCCGGTATTCCCAGGCGGAATCCCATCCAAGTACTAACCAAGCCCGACCCTGCTTAGCTTCCGAGATCAGACGAGATTGGTGCGTTCAGAGTGGTACAGCCACCTGGAGCCTTAAGAGCCCGCTGAGCCCTGGGCCCCGTGGCTGACCTGGTGCTCCGCTCCTCTCACCCTCTGCCCTGTCCGCCCGCCCGCCCTCTAGCCTGGACTGGATCTGTCCCTGCTGAGCCACCAGCTGCCTCTCATCCACCTTCTGAGCTTCCCGGAGATGCGAAACCCGGGAGAGCAGCTCCCGGTGAGGGAGAGGGGGGGGGGCTGGGGGGGCGGGGTGCGATGTCCCGAGGAGCCCAGAAGGGGGCGCCCTCCCACAACTGGGCTCCGCTAGGGATTCCACTTCACATCCCCATGGCAACATTTTGTTGTGGAGAATCCAATGGCTAAACCCTTAGTTGTGACCAAAAATGTGCATGTGCGAAGGCAGGGTCCAGGGAGTGGAGGTGGAGGCCGCCCACCATGTAGGCCCACAGCCAGCCCCAGGTCTGAGGCGCCGTGTCCTGGGAGACCATAGGAGGGGATATGGCCTGGGTGGTCACCCCTTCGTTTCCTCCATTTCACCCTCTTACAAGTGGAGACCTAGCCAGGCGGCCCAGGGCGGTGCGCCTCTCCCAGGGCCGCAGTGCTGAAGCCCGGGCCTGTTGGAAGTGGCCGCCCAGGCCACATCCCACCCCGTGGAAGGATCTGGCCCTCTCTGAGTTTGTGCTTCCTGCGCAGGTCACAACGCCCACAGGTGCGGCAGGTTTGATGTCAGAGGCACCGGTCCAGGCCTCTAGAAGATTGTTTCCTGCATCATCCCTCGTGTGTCGGCAGGGTCCCCGGGAAGGCCCAGGAGGACACAGTGGCTTTGCCAGGACACTAAACGGATCAGACAACACAGGTCTCACTGGGCTCTCCTGAATGCTAGGCCCCTGGTGGCAAGAACCGGGAGCTGGGGGAGGGGAAAGCTGAGTTGGAGAACTTGGAGTATTTCTGGGGGTGTCAGTCAAAAGCCCAGAGGGCTTTGCGGGCAAGTGTGCTTCAAGGAACACATACAGGTCATGGAACCTGGCAAACTTGATGTCACTTCCTCAGGGACAGCACAACCCAGAAGCTAGAACTCTGGTCACCAGGCACCACGTTCCTGAGACAGGCCCCTGTCACCTCCCTGGACTGGAGACCTGGGAGAGAGCAGGATGTTCTCCACTGGTCTCCAGATGTCCTTGGGGTGCGCCTTTGGAAAAGCTGACAGCAAAAGTGTTTCACTCACGCAGACAGTGGCTCTAGTCTCCCTTCTGACGCCTGCTGACCTTGAGCGGTGTGTAGCCTCAGGTAACTGAGGACAGCCTAGCGTTGGCCAATCCCAGGGAGACCACAGCTGGGGGCACTTGTGGGCATCCTATCAGTAGGCCTCAGGGTCTTGCCTCCTCTACTCCCTCTACTGGTGATTGAGCCCACAACCCGGGCATGTTCCCTGACCCAGAATCGCACTGTCACCTCCTGGTTCATAGGTTGATGCTCAACAACTGAGCCACATCAGGCAGGCAGAAGCATTCATTTTATGATACATTTTAACTCATAAACAGTTACAATAGCTCTCATGCCAGCAATTCTCTTATTTTCTTTAATTTTATTATCAATTTAAAAGCACTGAGAGCAGCAGAATGTCACGCCTGGGCACAAGTCTGAAATGTGTGGCCTGAACGTCGTCACAGGGAACTGCAGAGCAACCCAAATTCAGGAACACCTCAAAGTATCTGGCCTGTGCTCTTCAAAAAATATCCCGGCAATAAAGGACAAAGTCTAAATTTCAGATAAAGGGAGATTAAAGAAATATGATAACCAAATGTAACATGTAATTCTATATTGACTTTTGGACCAGATTTTTATTTTTAATGGAATAACTGGACAAACATGAATTAGGTAAACAATTACATAAGAGTATGTTATTTTCCTGCATCTGATAATTGTACTGTAATTGTATAAGGGAATGTATTATTTTTATTATTATTATTTTTATATGTTCTTATTGACTAGAGAGTGAGAGGCGGCCTCCTGCACTCCTGTCACTGGGGATCAAGCCTGCAACACGGGCATGTGCCCTGACCAGGAATAGAACCGGTGACCTCTTGATTCATGGGTCAACGCTCAAACACTGAGCCATGCCAACCGGGCTGAATGTCTTATTTTTAAAGAAATGCACACTAAAATGTTTAGTGGTAGTCAGGCATAATGACTGCAAGTACCTTAAAATATTATGCAAAATGATAATTTGATTATTTAGGAAGAGAAAGCTGATGTGACAAGATCTTAATATGTGTGGGCTGTGCATGAAGAAGCTACGAGCATTTTCTGTACCACCTACTATTGTTATAACTTTTCTGTAAGTCTGCACCTTATTTTAAAAAGACTTCTAGCCCTGGCCTAGTAGCTCAGTTGGTCAGAGTGCCATCCTGATGCACCAAAGTTGTAGATTTTATCCCTGGTCAGGGCATGAACAAGAATCAGCTAATGAATGCATGAATAACTGGAATGACAAATTGATGTTTCTCTCTCTCTCTCTCTCTCAAATCAATATAGAAATATTTTAAAAAACAAGGAAATAATCTTGGTAGAAATATATTAAAGTTAGCAATAAGCCACCTATAATTTATTAAACGTTATATAGAAAATCTGAATATTTAAAATTCACAAACATCCAGAATGTATTACTATACTACCTAAAATGTCCAGAAAACCAGAATATGAAGAACCTTAATTTTTGTACCTACAATTTTTACCATTAAGCAAAAGTGTGCTTGGCAAATGATGAGATTTGTTTTTCTATTTCATTCCCACCTCACGTCTAGACCACAGTTCCTCTCTGTGAAACAAGGCCATTGAACTAGAAGGTTTGAAGCGCGGCCTCAGCGCCAGCCCAGGCCACCGCCATCGGCTGTGCAGTGCAGAGCGGAAGCAACGTTGTCCTTGGGCACAAAGTAAACCTGCAAGAGACTGTGCTGGGCACTCGACCCCGGGAGCCCCACAGCGACTCTGTCAGGCAGAGAGGACTGTTTACCACTTCGCACAAGAGAACACGTGCAGGACTCCCCGGGGCACGCAGCGGCACAGGGGCAGGGCCCGGCCTCACGTCTGTGCGTCGGCCTCCGGCCTCATCCTCTTCCCCGGCCACGCCCAGCGAGCCCCTTCTTGGGGTGCTTCTCCAGTTTTCCATTCACTTGTCCTAGACATCGCTGCTTCTTTCACCTTAAATGTTGTGTTCTCTAAAGCCTGCTAAAATGTATCCGTATCCACACACACTCTCACACTTCCCTTTCCAATTCTATCTCCTGACATAAAAAGGGCATGTGTTAGCCTTGTTCTGTGTTGTTGTTGTTGTGAGGGTTGTTTTTCTTTTTTTTTTTCTTTTTGAATTCGTCTTTTGATATCCATCAGATAAATAAGCAGAAGTGGAATTGCTGAATCACATGGTAGTTCTAGCCTTAATTTATTTTTATTTTTTATTGCTTAAAGTATTA
>NW_006294992.1:207627-212723 GCF_000327345.1 Myotis davidii | reverse complement strand
GTAATACTTTAAGCAATAAAAAAAATAAAATGTTAAATCAATTAATTTAGAAGTGCAATATGAACCTGACACAGTCTTTTCCCAGCAAGGGTTCCGGAATCTGAAGAAGGGCTGCGCATAAATGAAGAGTGACTAGACAACAAATATAAATTTGGAAGGCATTTGGGGGAGCCAGGCAGAGGCCACACCCTCTAGTGAAG
Source organism: Myotis davidii (assembly GCF_000327345.1). Taxonomy (NCBI): domain Eukaryota; kingdom Metazoa; phylum Chordata; class Mammalia; order Chiroptera; family Vespertilionidae; genus Myotis; species Myotis davidii. Next base: position 212,523 of record NW_006294992.1, on the reverse strand, counting down.
TGGGCTTCCCGAATCTCCGAATCCATGGCTTTTTATTTACTGGAAAACATATTGGCCCTTTAGGAATGCAAACAGGCATATCAAAGTTAAAGTTTGGTAAACAGGAAAAGATTGTGAGGTTAGGCCCTAACCGTTAGGGGAAATGTCTACAGCTGTTCAGCAACAGGTAATAATATGCAGATTTTCAACCTTGCTGAAAATGTCCATCAGCCTTCTGACGAACTTATCACATTTATTATGCAAACTACTGTTCTTAGCCTCCAGCATGAAGTACAATTGGTTATAACATAATGGCAATCAACAAATAGTACTGAGAAAAAAATGTTTTTTAAACAGGTGCCTTTATTTCAATATAGGAATAAACATCAAGTGCTGGGAAGGTACTCACATCTGTTTGATTGTAGTGAGTACCTTCTCAGTACTGTCTGTTTGGTCTGCTCTTGACAGTTGTGAGCAGTGCAACAGTTTGTTTTGTTTTGATGGTCTATAAACCCATTGAATTTGGTCTGTTCCAAATGCTCTTTGAGGTTCAATTACTCTCTAGATTTGATTTTCTGATTGCTCTAGCTTTCAATAATAAATGCTACTTTACTATTTCAAGTTATACCAGTACAGGAAATATAGTCTTATTATAGGTCCAAATCTTCTAAATTCCTAATGCCTTTTTCATCTACTGAATAAATGTTTAAAATAGAATTTTAGGAAAATATGAAATACTAAGGAATGTGGCATTTTCTAATAGCTTAACATACTATATTTATAATGTTTTCTTAGATACTAGAGTCTTAAATTTCTTAAACATATTAAAACTAAAACAATGAGATAAAATGTGAAGATGAGACATTTTTAAAGAGAAGAGCATATAGCTCTGGTGAGTGTAGCTCAGTTGGTTGGAGCATCATCCTCTATGCCAAAAGGTTGATGGTTCCATTCCTGGTCGGAGCACATGCCCAGGTTGCGGGCTCTATCCATGGTAGGGGGCATATAGGAGGCAGCTGATGGGCCTCTCACATCAATGTTTCTCTTTCTCCCTCTCCCTTTCTCTCTCTCTCTCTCAAAAAAAAAATTAAAATTAAAAAGAGAACATATAAAATTGGCTGATAAAACAACTCTATAAAATATTGATATTAAATCTCATTACATGTATGTACTAGACTAGTAAGTCATGTATAAGGATGTGGAGATTTGGCATCTGGTTCAGAGATTTAAAATCAGGAGAAGAAATTGCTATACCAGAACCAAGAGTGAAATGATAACACTCAAACATATGTGAAAATTTTTGAAAGTTGTATATGTAGTCAGTTGGAAATTTGCGATAATGGGTACCCAGAAGGAAATAATATTTTGCACAGGTGTAAACAGCTAATTTGCAAAGGATTGTGTTCACTTATAATTGATGTAGTCTGATGAGGTATAAAAGGATAAAACAGAGTGAGGGAAATCCAATGGATGGTGCAGAAATGAAAGTGTTGTGGCTACAAGAGTCTGAGCCATTATGAGACAGTCATGAAATTTTTGGTGAGTTTCCTCTCTCCATTTTGTTATGACCAACAGACAAGGAATTAATGCAAAGTGGGTGGAAAGGAGAGATTATGATAGAAAAGAGTTTTGTATACAATTTTCAGCTGCTAGAGACCTCATCACAACAACTACTTTGTAATGACATCCTTTCTCTTGTATTTCACCCATGTTATAAAATATAAAGTTACTCATACTAGTTTGAAAATATCTACTAGTATAATAATAAAAGCACAATATGGTAATTAGACCAGACATCCTTCCGGACATCCTTCTAGATGACCTTCTGGACAAAGCCGGGGCTGCGAGGGAAGCCCAGGTCACGGGTGTCGGCCAACGGCTGGAGGGAAGCCCGGGTCCTGGGTGCCAGAGGGAAGTCAGTGCTGGCAGCTGGGGGAAGGAAGGCCTCTAGTATATACATATAGTTTGAATAGCAATTAAGAGTGAGAAATCTGGGGAAGACTGCCTATGTACAATCCCAGCTCTGTTATTTACCAGTTGTATAAACTCAGCAAGATATTGAAACTGTTAATACATCAGTTTCCCCATCTATATAAAGGTGGTAATAGCTAACTCATAGGAATAAGGTAAAGATTTATTAAGTAAATATACCTTTTAACAAATTTATATATTCACATATATTGGAACAGTCCTCAATAAATGTCATTGCTCATCATGATCATGATCATTATCATTATTATGGCTGTATTATTGTTTAAAAAAACAACACATAAGTTCACATATATAGGCCACCTAAAATGTTGAGAGGATGTCAGCTAAAAATGTTCTAAAATTGAAGCTTATGATTATTGTTCAGATAGTCACCAGAGGAAAACTTCTATGTTAGGAACTATCTATCAAATTAAAGAATTGGTGGAGTGACCCCTATAAGACAGATGCAGAAGATAAAATCTTACAGCTGGGCTAATAGCCCAAGCTGCTGATATTGCTTCTTTATCTTAACCTTGTCTGACCTGGCCGGAAACCAATCTGGGCAAGCTGCTCCCATAGTTTTGGGGAAACTATCTCTAGATAAAACAGTTTAATTGAAAATTCCAAAACTTCTTAAAATTCTAGGATGGGATCATTATATCCTTGCCCAAAGTACCTAGAGCTGTTTTCTGCCACCCAAGGGATATTTATCTTGTACTGTGTTTTCTTCTCTTTTCTCAAAGGAGGATAAATGAGCTATTTAAAAAATTGTTACTTTTTAATTTTTTAAAATTTTGATGAATTGTATTATAATTTACAAAAAATGCCTATTTTTGTGTCATTAAATTGCCACTCATTTTAAATATAAGAATATTCCCCTTTATGCCAGAATATGCAAGAAGTCATAAGTTAAATATAGTCTTACACAAAATAAAATTGAAGCAATTAGAGCATCTATTTTTATATACGATAAGATCAAAGCAGATTATAACATCACAACCTCATCTTTCTAGCCTGTTTTCATTTTAAGGAAGCATATTTAATGACTATGGCATTTCATGTAAGTACACTGAAGTAAAATTGCAAATGTGAAAAAAATGAAATAATTCATTTGATAGAAGTTACTTGTTCCCCTGAGATTTGTCTCTATTCCTCCTGACAAAGCCTCACCAATGAAAAGGTGTGATTTTCTAAAAAGTTCACAATGCTGTAAAAACTAACTCTGTCACAAATGAGGTATTGCTATAATGTATCACAGTTTGCATCTTATGCTAAAATTAGAGAGATATGATTTAACAGCTTGAGGCATAGTTTTGTCTCAAAATAATCCACATTTATTTATTACAAACAAGGAGTTAAGAATTATTCCTTTAGTATGTGTAAGGATGAGATTCATATGCCTTCATACATAGACATGTGGTATTATTCTTATTCTTCTTTTCTTATATGTACACTAGGGGCCTGGTGCATGAAATTCGTGCACTAGGTGTGTGTGGGGGGAGTGTCCCTCAGCCCAGCCTGCCCCCTCTCACATACTGGGAGCCCTCAGGCGTTGACCCCCATCACCCTCCAATCACCTGATCAGCCCCTTGCCCAGGCCTGACGCCTCTGACAGAAGCATCAGGCCTGGACAGGGGACCCTCATTTTCCCCCCATCACTGGTGCTGCCCCCAGCCGAGGCCTGATGCCTCTGGCCCAGGCATCAGGCCTGGGCAGGGGACCCCCAGCCCCCCACCCAGGCCTGATGCCTCAGCCCGAGGAGTTGACCCTCATCACCCTCTGATCACCAATCACTGGATCGGCCCCTTGACCAGGCCTGAGGCCTCCGGCAGAGGTGTCAGGCCTGGGCAGGGGACCCCCAGCCCCCCACCCAGGCCTGATGCCTCAGCCCGAGGAGTTGACCCTCATCACCCTCTGATCACCAATCACTGGATCGGCCCCTTGACCAGGCCTGAGGCCTCCGGCAGAGGTGTCAGGCCTGGGCAGGGGACCCCCAGCCCCCCACCCAGGCCTGATGCCTCAGCCCGAGGAGTTGACCCTCATCACCCTCTGATCACCAATCACTGGATCGGCCCCTTGACCAGGCCTGAGGCCTCCGGCAGAGGTGTCAGGCCTGGGCAGGGGACCCCCAGCTCCCCGAGGGTGCAGGCTCTGCCCCTGCCCAGGCCTAACGCCTCTGGCCTAGGCGTCCAGCCCAGGCAGTGGGGAGTTGCAGTGGCAGTGGGGAGCACCGCGATCGTGCGGGCTCTGCCCCTGCCCCTGCAGGATGCCTGTAGCTGAGGCGTCCGGCCCAGGCAGCGGGGACCCGCAACTGTAGCAGCCCCGCGATCATGGGCTTCGCTTTAGGCCCAGGCAAGGGACCCCTAACTCCTGGGACTGCCAGCTTTGACCATGCCCAGCTCCCATCACTGGTTCTATCCCTACTTCCTGCTATGACTAGCCAGGGCGGAAAAGGCACCTGATTCTCCGATCATGGCTGGGGAATAAGAGCTGCCCCCCAGCTCTTAGCTCTCCCCTGGGTTTCCAATCACTGTCAGTGGCAGGGGGCTTCTTCCTGCTTTCCCTTTTGCCTCCCTGCATTGTGCCTACATATGCCAATTAACCACCATCTTGTTGGCAGTTAACTGCCAATCTTAGTTGGCAGTTAATTTGCATATAGCCCTGATTAGCCAATGAAAAGTGTAGCGTCGTACGCCAATTACCATTTTTCTCTTTTATTAGTGTAGATTATTTCAAAGCAATACTCAAGACTGGTTCAAGAAAATTAGGAAAAGTTAAATCTAGACTTTTCAATCACATTCATAAAAAAAACTACTTTATAAAGATTTTTTTTTTTTTCTTCCAAATTTTATTTTTTATTACAAAGGGTATTACATATGTGACCATTTTTTCCCCCGCCCTAGACAGTCCCCTAGCCTCCCCTATTACCCAGTGTCTTATGTCCAA
>NW_006294992.1:199866-201482 GCF_000327345.1 Myotis davidii | reverse complement strand
AGTTTCAGCTGCTCACTCCATTTGCTCCGGGACACGACCTGGGACGCGTCTGCCTATATCGCCGCCATCTTCCGAAAACCTTTATAAAGATTAATACAATTTCTTAGGAGTCTTAAGAACCACATTTATAAAATATTGCAATGAAAAAAAAATACCCTAAGCAAATGTATAATTTATTTTTGGAGAAAATAACTAAAACTAAGGTTTTTTCCAATAAAGGGGAATAATAAAAATAGGATACCATACCACAGTTACACGTTAATTACCACATTCTGTACAATGTGGATGTGCTTAACATGTATTCACAGACAATATGAACTTTTGAGATTTAAAAATCACAAATCCTTGTCAATGCTGTAAATTTACAAATGTTGAAATAAATAAATTTTACTAGAAATAAGTAAATTTTAAAAACTGAAGCCTTTGACAGTGTTTATAGATCAACCCAAATGTTAAGTAGAAATAGTACAGTAAGTAAATTGACATTACTATTAGTTCCCACTTACCTTCTTCATAATATGGCTATCTGATGTTACATTTGTGAAGATACTTCCTACAACCACATGGGTACCCCAGTGATTATGAGTCATCAACAGAGAATCCCAAATGACAATAGTGTTCATCTGTTTCAAAGAGTGTTGTTTGTATATGGTCCAAAAAAACACCAAACCAGATCATGGGTCAGTAAACTCAGCCCAATAGCCTTCAGCTCAAAGAGTATAGCATATTTCCTTACCACCACTGATAAACTTGTCTAAGAGCATTTCTCTTTCATTTTCTACCTCCTCAGTCCACATCCTATCTAATAAAAGAGAAACATGGTAATTGGCGTACGACCGCTACCCTTCCCATTGGCTAATCAGCGAGACATGCAAATTAACTTCCAGCCAAGATGGCGGCCGGCAGCCAGGCAGTTTAAACTGAACATGAGGCTTGCTTGCTTCAGTGACGGAGGACTCCAACGTTCCCCGCCTGCCTTGCCGGCCACTGAGCCTGCAATTTGAACATTGTAACAAAAATAGAAGCTAAAAAAACCCCCAGAAACCAGCTTTCAGCGAGCGGGGATCTCAGAGCTGGAGTTGATACAGAGTTTCGATTATAGAATCGAAACAAACCAGATACCTACTTTCAGCAGCGGAGGCCTCAGACCTGGAGACAAGCCTCAGAGCTAAAGCGGGTGTCCAAGAATAAAAAAAAAAAAAGCAAAAAGGAGTGGTTGGGTTCAGTCACCCGCCAGCCTGAAAACAGTCCTCAGCCCCTCACCCAGACTGGCCAGGCACCCCAGTGGGGACTCCCAGCCTGAAGGGTGTGTGACTAGCTGCAAACAGCCATCATCCCCACACCCAGGCTGGCCAGGCACCCCAGTGGGGACCCCCACCTGATACAGGACAACCGTCAGGGCAAACCAGCCGGCCCCCACCCACGCACCAGGCTTCTATCCTATCTAGCACAAGGGTAATATGCCTCCCAGCACCGGGATCAGCGGAGCCACGAGGCCTCCCAGCACTGGGATCAGTGTGACAGGGGGCGACGCTCAAACCATCTGATCGCCCTGCGGCTCTGTGTGTGACAGAGGGCGGGGCCACAACCTCCCTATCCACCCTGCTCTGTTCCTT
>NW_006294992.1:197592-199402 GCF_000327345.1 Myotis davidii | reverse complement strand
GTCTGCACCTAAGGATTGGGCCTGCCCTCTGCCACCTGGGAGCAGGCCTAAGCCAGCAGGGCGTTATCTCCTGAGGGGTCCCAGACTGTGAGAGGAACAGGCCAGGCTGAGGGACACCCCCTTCCCCCTGAGTGCACAAATTATTGTGCACCGGGCCTCTAGTAGTCATATAATTCTTAGTTTTCAGTGTTAGAGTCAGAATCATTAGTTTGTTGGTGGCCATTTCTGGAAACTGATTAAAAATCTCTTCGTAGCAATTCTGGACATGTTTGGATTACACACTCCACTTTGGCATTTTCAAAGTGCGTTTCTCATTGTAATTTCTTGTTCAACAGATGCATCATTACCCTGAAATCATTCACATATTGTGCCATCACAAACTCATGTTTTCACTTCATAAAAGTTCTGCTAAAACATCAAGTAAAGTTTTATAAATCTGGCTCTTCTTTTGTGTCATGGTCCCGTTGAGATGATAATCAAAACCTATATTCCCAGGAAGCTGGAATCTCTGATCCTGGGGCCCAAATGGTCCCATTATTTCATCCGGCCACATTGTTCGAGAGCCTGACTTGTGGGTTTAGCCCCAGGTTGGGGAGCTGACAAGAGGCAGCTAATGGATGTTTTTCTCTCTCTCTTTCTCTCTAAATATCGGGAGGTGCAGTGGCCACATGAGACTGTTCAGAACCTGAAAATCCTGCAGTTGAAAAGGTTTTGATATTGACAACCCTTTTAACTAAAGAGTAAAATCCTGAAAGATAGAAAACCAGTCTGTCTCTGTTACAGAGTACATTGACCATTTCTGGTGGAGCAGGCAGACACAAAATATCTTCCCTTCCATGAAGTTACTCCAGTCACTGCGGCCGCCTCCAGTTGTCCCAACCCTGATTTTTCCCACCTCGAAGATGTCGGCGGCCACAGCCACTTTTTAATTTTTAAAGTTAATTTCTGTAGGGGAAGACAACACTGAAAGGAAAAAGTTTGAAAGTCAAGATTAAAGAACTGAAATTCTATTCTCATCCAAAATATAGGTTTTATGGGTTTTGTGTATGTATGTATGTGTGCAAATTTGTATGTATATCTATGTGATGAATGGTGTGTGTGTTTGTGTGTGTGTGTGTGTACCCACATATGTAAGAAAATGTCTGTGGACAGATGCCTGGATCAATGTCTACAGAGAGTAACAAGACAGCACCCATGACACCTTCCAACAGGTGCTAGCCAATTCACAGATGTTTGGAGTGTAGGGTGGGGGACTATGATTTGTCAAAGCTCACAGACAGTTTTGCTGAAGGAATGTATCTGAACCATAATAATAAACGGTATGATCAGCTTCAAACTTGAGAATGATTCTGGAAAGTAATTTGAAGCATTTTGAAAAGAAAGTTATTAGATAAGTTAAATAGCATGAGAAGAAAATTATTTCATTAAAACAGAAGAATCCACAAAAGCACACCTAGACGTGAAAAGCTGAACTGAGCGTGATAGTGTACTGTTCAGTGCAGGGTAAGAGTCAAGACAGCCTTACTAATAAGTTATTTACATAGACTTAGAGTAGCAGTCAATGGAATAAATGCGTGCTCATATCCTTTTACTTAAACTTTCACAGAGAAAAAAAATCACATGCCAATGCCACATAAAATTTTAAAATGACCCGTACTTCTTAATATTACTAAATATAAGTGCTCAAGAAAGACATTGTTTTTCCTTATAATTATATTGGTGCATTGTTTTTATCAAAATGCATTAAATACCCTTGCCCCAAATATAAATTCTGCTTTTGGTCTTTTATCTAAAGATATATATATATACA
>NW_006294992.1:196244-197553 GCF_000327345.1 Myotis davidii | reverse complement strand
ATCCTTGAGATTATATATATGTGTGTGTGTATATATATGTATATATATATATATATGTGTGTGTGTGTATATATATATATATATATATAGCCTGTTGGATTTAAAAATAAATCTTCAACTCAATTTGCAGTTTTATTTTACAGTTTTGGTTGGTTCAGTTCTGTGAACAAGTTGTCATCTCTTTTGATTATAGTAGCAGATCAAACACACTTTTTTATTTACCAAAGAAATAACAAGGTATATCATTTCTATCACTGGGCTCAAATAACTACCAAAAAGCTCATCGAACACCAAGATCCATGTGCCCTGGTGCATCAGGCCACTGCCGTCTGAGTGAAAATTGACCTTTCACTGGGACAGACAAGTAGGAAGCACTTTAAGCCAATTTTAGTTAAAATTGGTTCCTTTAATATTTTACTAGCAAACTGCCATCTGCTTTGAAACTTGAACTTTACGACCTCACTTACATTTATTTGCTGATTTGTGATCTGAAGCCTTGAAGGCTGGTACCTACCACCATTGATGATGGTAATTAAAGAAAACAAAATACATTCCTCACTATCAAATTATAAGAAAGATACTTTTTAGTTATATGTGTTCTTTCTATGCACCCAAAAGAGCTCCTGCAGTTTGTTTCTTGAGAAGTTATTTGTACTCTTATGATGTATAAATATTTGTCATTATGAAGTTGAGAGATGTATTTTATAAATACAGATCTAAAAATTAAGAAGGAAAAAGACCTAGACAAAAAATTAACCTAAGGCAATTTAAAAATATTACCTATACTAGAGGCCCAGTGCACAAAAATTTGTGCACTCAGGGGGGAAGGGGGGTCCCTCAGCTGGCCTATGCCCTTTCTCAGTCTGGGACCCCTCAGGAGTTGACCAGCTGCTGGCTTAGGCCTGCTCCCCGGGGGATTGGGCCTAAGATGGCAATCAGACATCCCTCTGGCAGCCTGGCAGACCTTGGGGGATGTCCACTTGCCAGTGGGGAGCAGGCCTAAGCTGCAGTCGGACATCCTTAGTGCTGTTGAGGAGGTAGGAGAGGCTCCCACCATCACCACTGTACTGGCAGCCATCAGCCTGGCTTGTGGCTGAGCAGAGCTCCCCCCTGGGGAGTGCACTGACCACCAGAGGGCAGGTCCTTCATTGAACGTCTGCCCCCTGGTGGTCAGTTGGTGTCATAATGACCAGTCATTCCCAGTCTTTTTGCTGTTAGGGTCAGTTTGCATATTACCCTTTTACTATATAGGATAGAGGCCTGGTGCACGGGTGGGGGCTGGCTGGTTTGCCCTGAAGGGTGTCCGGAT
>NW_006294992.1:188956-196051 GCF_000327345.1 Myotis davidii | reverse complement strand
TCACTGGAGCAAGCAAGCCTCCTGTTCGGTTCAGTTGCCTGGCTGCCGGACGCCATCTTGGTTGGAAGTTAATTTGCATATTTCCCTGATTAGCCAATGGGAAGCGTGTCAGAGGTACGGTTAATTACCATGTTTGTCTATTATTAGATAGGATTATTTACTAATATATCATAAGCACTAATAACCTATTCTATTTTTTAAAGTCAACTTCAGAAAAAAGCCTAGATAGTCACAATTTAAGAACTACTAAACATATTTATTTGTGCCTTTGTTTTATTTAAGGAGATCTTATATAAAACTTTATGATATTGTGTTATAATCTCAATTTAAAATACTTATAAATATAACTGTGATTTTTCAAGTCCCTTGAAATTTCACTTATTTTCATTCAAGTTTTACTGTATAGTAGATACTTAAACAATACTTGAGAAGATTAACTAATTAAACTTAGCAAATAAGCCAGATTTATGACTCTATTTACTTGTTTTCTCATCCACACATCAAGTGCTATGTCAGGTACTATGTTAAGCCCTATACACACTACAGGAAACGACCTAACAGGATCTAAAAATCTACGTCAAGGGAATGGCTATAGCTGTTGATCAAACAATTTACTTCTGAAATTAAAAATACAAAATTAGACCTAAATAATTTTGTAAAATATTTGGTACCACTACTTGAAAAAAATCTTATCTATCTTCCATCTACCTCATTTAATGCTCTATAATCCTATATCATAAAACCCTAATATGAAATCGGCTGAATGGTGGAATGACCAGTGGAACAACCAGTCCCTGCGCACTGACCACCAGGGGGCAGATGCTCAATCCAGGAGCTGCCCCCTGGTGGTCAATGTGCTCCCACAGGGGGAGTGCTGCTCAGCCAGAGACCAGGCTCATGACTAGTGAGTGCAGTAGTGGTGGCAGGAGCCTCTTCTGAATCCGCAGCAGTGCTAAGGAACAGCGAGTTGAGTGGTAAGGAGCAGCGAGCAGGCGGGCAGTAAGGAACAAGGGGTCCCAGACTGTGAGCGGGATATTCGACTGTCAGGTGGATCAGACCTAAGCCAGCAGGTGAACCTCCCCCAAGGGCTTCTGGGATGCAAGAGGGCGCAGGCCAGGCTAAGGGACCCCTTCCCCCAGTGCACGAGTTTTGTGCACTGGGCCTCTAGTTTGCTTATGCTTGTCTGCTGTCTGCACATCTAGATTGATTCCTCTTGGCACAGGTAGACTTATACTGATTTCTCCACTCACCCTTGTCTAGTTTATCTTATAACCAAAAGCATACAATTCAAGGTGTCTTCCAGGATTTAAGATGGCAGTTTGTAAATTTTAAGTAGATAGTGGGTACTGGGCTATGCTCTTTTCAAAAACTCTATTGCTATAATTTGGCACTAATTAGAAGATAAATAGATGATATAGATAGATAGATAGATAGATAGATAGATAGACAGATAGATAGATAGATAGATGATAGATAGATAGATACAGACAGACATGAAAGTTTATGGTAAAAGACCCCAACTTCCAAAAAGAAAGGTCTGCTTTTTAAGGAACCAGACCAGAGTGTGTTCTTCAGTGTGACAACCCCAGGAGCCCAGAAAAAGAAAAAGAATAGTGGAATTAAAGCACATTGGACATGCCAATAAATGAGTGATAAATTATTAAAGCATGATTGGAAATATTGCCATTTCTCATAGCTGTCACTTTAAGTATAAAAGCAGCAGCACATTAAACTAGTTACTGCTTTTTCATAATTGAGACTTTAGCTTCTAGCTGTGCCCTGCAGCTTTTCATTAATCACCGGGACTAAAGTTCAAGCTCAGTGACAGCTTAGAAGGCATTAAATGGGCAAAGTATTTTCCAGGTACAGTTAGGTAAGGCCTTTTAGACCTATAATCCACAGCTAATTGTTTTTCAAAGCCTCTAAACACATTCAACTCCTGGCATTTCTTAGTGACAGAATTAGCTACAAACTGGTTTTCTTTTTATCTTCCCAGGCTTTCTCTCACTAAAATCTATTGAGAGGCCTATTGTTAGCGGCATAAAACAGGTGCAGAATGACTGGGATATGTAAAACTGTAACTGATACTTAACCAAGGAAACATTTATTAGATTGCCTCTGAAACAATACTTCCTGAATACTTATTCTAATCATACCATTTAATTTGTCATAAAAGAAACAAGATGGCATGAAACTTTGCACAGGCCAAGTTCACTTTTCTAAAGGAAAAAAGAAATCCATTAGATTTTTAAAAATAAATGCAGCTGAATCTTCACCCAACATTAAATAAGGATATGGCTTGCCATACTTACACTTGAATGGCAAAATTCCCAGCATAAGCTTGCTGTTGCTTTGATTCACCATTTTCCCCTTTTTCTGCAAAGTGTTGTATATTAGATTTTAATGGATGTGCCAAAACATTCTTTTTTTTTTTTTGTATAACAAATTATCAAGAGCATTGCGGTTCATTAATTATGTCATCTAATTGGATTGAGGCAGGTGCAAAATACCTTAGATGAAGTGGTCACTGGCAAGAAGGCCTAAGTGCAAGTTTTTCTATTAGAAACCAGCATGTCTCCAGACTCTTGGAATTACTTTGTACTTATTGATTAATGGCTATAATTTATTATAGTGCAGAAGATCTTGCATTGAGTTAAATGTGTGATTAATCAATTTTCCATCAAATTATGAACAGCAGACCAGTTGCCAGCAAGAAAATACCAAATGCATTTTCCCATGATGTAAATATATCAGGACTTCAGCTAATAACTGTCCATCAGTTGCTTAATATTCTCTGTCACACTGATAAATGTCAGATTCACAAATGGGCCACAGGTAGTAATGATGGAAAGACCACCATCATGTTTTATAGCCGCCCTTCTTATATAATGAAATACTCTGAATTCATCTCAAAACAATTTATTAATGCAAAATTCATTTCTGCCTTTAGCTTGAAATTCATCATGGCTAAGTCAACAATATTATATTAAACTAGTCACTTATATTGAGAAAAGAAAACCTTAGGCGAAAGCGAGATGAATTTTGGACTTCCTATGCACAGGAACTCATTTTTATTTTCATGTCAAAAATTCAGACATGTGACTCATTGCTGTCAGTTCTAATCTGCTTTTAAATATAGTGCATTTATGGAGTGGAAACACTACAGAGAACTGCTGATTGAAGAGGAAAATGCATTTTGTTCCAAATGTTATATTTTCTGGTTAAACAATAGGTATTATGAAGGGTCACTAAATTAATTGTCACTTTTGAGCAAGGGTATTTTAGCTTTCATAATAAACTAAGTTGATAATGCTTCCTAAAAAGAGAGTACAACAGACAAATGAAAGTGGTGAAATAAAGCAGCACCTAAACCAATCATGTTTTAGGAAAATGAATTTGTATAAAACCTCATATTGAACAAAAACCTGATAGAATATGAAAAGATTTAACTGGAGTAAATAAATGTAAACATTACAGAGATAAGTCACTGAGCCATCACAGACCAGTAGTAGTAAAACAATACATAGCACAATTATAACAGAAGCTGAACCAATAATTGTACAATGTAAGAGTTCTAAAAATGTTAGAGCAGAAGACTCTTAAATATCATCATTAATATTTATGTGTATCACTCTGTACCAGTGGCTGCAGGTTTGAACTCCACTTTACAAATATCTACTGCTACCACAGCAAGAGAATGAGTGAATGCCCCCTCTAGAGGGGCAATCATTACTTGTACTATGGACTGAAATGTTAGTGTCCTGCCAAAATTCATATTTTGAAATCTTATACCCAGTGTGACGGTATTAAGAGGTGGGACATTTATAAGGTAATTAGAATTACATGAGGTCATAAGGATGGAGTCCTCATGATTAGAACTCCTTAAGGATGTCATAGAGAGCTAGCTTCCCTCTCTGTGGTTTGGCCATGTGAGGACAGAGTAAGAAGACAGCCACTTATGAACCAGGAAGTGGGCTCACACCAGACATAATCTGTTCATGCCTTTATCTTGGATTTCCCAGCCTCTGATACTGAGGAATAATGTCTGTTGTTTATAAGCCACCCAATCTATAATATTTTGTTACAGCAGTCTGAATAAACCAAGACAACTCTCCTCCAAATGATTTGGCAGTGTGAAATAAAGGATGTGTTGTCATCAGATCTTCTAATTTTTTAATAGAACCCAAAAATACAGTTTTAATATCTAAATATTGTAATATAATCCAAAAAATCTTTTGCAATAATGTGCATGTTTTTTTAGTTTGTGGCAAATTCAACCTTTGAATCATCAGTTTGTCCCTTCTGCTTCAATGGATTAGGCAAAATCCACAGTTATCTTTTATTTAAACGATACTAGTTAGAAGCTGTCTCTCCCATCTCAGAATTCACAGACACACTGTTCATACCTTTAACAGATGTCATCTTTAATTTTTTTTTTTGTGTGTGTGTGTGTGTTTGCACTTTTGACTACTAACTGCAAGCTTCTTGTAAAAAGAGTACAATTAATAATTCATATATATATATATAGCCATTATGTTTATTATATCTCACAATTATCTGCTAAATAAATACTTGCTAAATGTCAATGAATGTAAGCTGAGGGAGGGGATAGACCTCAAATAAGAGCCAGCATAATACTAGAAGTACTAGTATATTTCCAAAGTCCAAATTAGTTGTTCTGTTTTAGTTTTTAATTTTTAAATTTATTTATACACAAAACTTATGTCTGTTTTCCTTTGTATCCCTCCCTCTCTTTCCTCCATGTACTGTGTTAAAATGTATTGATTAATTCTTTTAATTTTAATGAACTGTTAAGTGCCATAAATTCTACCTATTAACTAACTTAATCCTCATGCAAAGCTTATGATGCAGATGCTATTATTACCCCTGATTTGCAAGTGAAGAAACTGATAGTTAAAGAAACTTGCCCATAGTCACACAGAGAATAGGTGACAGAATCAGAATTGGATCATAGGCAATGGCCTCTTCACCATATCATGCTGATTCTATTAAAAACAACAGCTCTGATAAGGGGCTAATATCCATAATATATAAAGAACTCATACAACTCAACACAAAACAAACCAACAATCCATTTAAAAATGAGTAGAGAACTGAATTGAACTACCAAGTAAAATAGAGACAGACTAATAGAGAGCATGCATACAGCTCTGGTAGGGAAGGGGTGTTGAGGAGTATTGAGAAATAAAATTAAATTAAAATAAAATAAAGAGAACTCATAGACAACAGTGTGGTGATTATGGGGGGAAGGGGGTGGTAAAACTGGGTAGGTGCAGGTGAAAGAGGGTATAGAGGGGATAAATGGTGATGGGATAAAAAATGGGCATAGGACCTGAACAGACACTTCTCCCCAACAGATATATGAAAGGACGTTCAACTTCACTAGCCATTAGGGAAATGCAAATTAAAATTACAGTGAGATATCACCTCACACCTCTTAGAATGGCTATTGTCAATAGGACCAGTAGTAACAAGTGTAGGAGAGATTGTGGAGAAAGAGGAAGCCTCATTCACTGCTGGTAGGAATATAAACTGGTGGAGCCACTGTGGAAAACAGTATGATGCTCCTCAAAAATTAAGAATCGAATTGCCATATGACCCAGCAACCATTTTCTGGATATCTCCCCAGTAAAATTGAAGACATTTATTCACAAAGATATATGCAACCATGTGTTCATTGCAGCATTATTCATGTTGGCCAAGACATCGAAACAACAAAAGTGTCCTTCGATAGATGATTGGATAAAGAAGACGTGGTACATATATACTATGGAATACTAGTCAGCCATAAGAAAAGATGAAATAATAGCATTTGCAACACATAGATGATGCTTGAGAATATCATACTAAGTCAAATAAGTCAGACAGAAAAAGTCAAGAACCATATGTTTTTCTCATATGTGGGATATAAAACTGAAAGCGACAAATGAACAAGAAATAAAAACAAATAAGAACTCAGACACAGACAACAGTATGATGGTAGTAAAGGGTGTCAAATATATGGTGACAGAAGATGATTTGACTTTGAGTGGTGGGGAGACAATAATATATCATAAATACAGATTATATATCATAGAAATGTATACTTGAAACCTATATAATCTTATTAACCATTGTCACCCGAATAAATTTAATTTAAAATATAAAAAATAAAAAAAGCAGAGAGGGCATGGAAGAGGTAACAATTTAACTTTTTAATTAACATATAATTGACAAGTAAAATTGTACAAAAAAATGTTTAATGCCTGGAAGAAAACTGCTGACAAGAACTACTTCTGGTCCTGGAAATGGGAAAGGAGAATATAAATAAAGACTTTCGCGATTATCATTCTTTTATACTAAAATGTTTTTGATTTTTGCTTTGGTTTTCATTTTTATTTTCTTCTAATCCTTTACAATAAAAGATGCAATTGCATTTGTCACATTATAGTTGAGTTGAAACCACATGTTGGTCATCAGTAAAAGAATTCAGCAAATATCAAGAGACATTTCTTGAGAATCAGTTGGTTATATTAGGAATTTACAATAGAGTAGTGTATATTTTATAATTATATTTATTACTAGAGGCCTGTTGCACGAGGAGATTCATGCAATAGGTCTTCCCTTCCCTTGGCTGCTGGCACCAATTTTCCTCTTGCACCCAGGACCCAGGCCTCTGCTCTGGCTGGGCTCTGGCCAGAGCCCCCGCCCCCCAGCCATCAGGCCTCATGGCTCCGCTGATCCCAGGACCATCAGGCTTCACTGCTCCACTGATCCTGGGGCCATGAGGTCTCACGGCTCTGCTGATCCCGGGGTAGTGAGGCCTCGCGGCTCTGCTGATACCGGGGTAGTGAGGCCTCGCTGCTTGGCAGGCTTTGGGTACGTTTGGTTTTACTCTACCGCTTGGAGCCTAGTATGCAAATTAACCACCATCTTTGTTGGCAGTTAATTTGCATATTGCCCTGATTAGCCAATGGGAAGCATAGCGAAGGTACGGTCAATTACCTTTTTTGTCTTTTATTAGATAGGATTATTTGTGAATTGTGTGCTACACATGCTCTCTATTAGTAAAATCTGCAATAGACATATGCATAT